>NW_003852523.1:1516478-1539878 GCF_000181295.1 Otolemur garnettii
ACTTGGGGAGCCCCCACCCCCAGACAGCAGGCTTCTCTCTTGTGGGCAAGAGGCTCCAGGTCAGCCCCAGCCACTGGCCCTCCCTCCTCCCTCTGCCAGACGTGATACCCCAGGAAGGATAATGTTCAGATCCTGGCAACCTGGGAGCTCTTGGCAGGAGGGAGGATTATGTCCTCTCCCGAGAGTGGGGGTTTGGAGGTGGCACCTCCCTGTTGCCGGGAACAGAGGCCGATGGGAGGAGGGTTGGTAAGGAGACCCCAGAGAGGGGGAGAGCACAGGATGCCACTGATCCAGCTCACCGGTGACTTACCCCAGGTGTGTGTCTGCTGGGGCCACTGTGCATGGGCACAGGTGACCCTCTGGAAGGGGTAAGTGACATTGGGTATCCTGCCCTGAGAGTTAAGATGTGAACATACCTTTTGGGGGTACATACTTTAACCCATAATGGCAGCAAACAAGAGAAATGGACCCAGCCCCTGGGTGCTGTCCTGGAAGGCGCTTCCTCAAATACTGGCTTAACTGGTGACCTGGGAAAAGGCGAGGCCAGGAGGCCGACTTTCCGACTTTCTGACATTCCGACTTCCTTTTTTTTTTTGAGACAGAGTCTCAAGCTATTGCCCTGGGTAGAGTGCTGTGCCCTCATAGCTCACAGCAACCTCAAACTCTTGGGCTTAAGCAATTCTCTTGCCTCAGCTTCTTGAGTAGCTGGGCCTACAGGTGCCCGCAACAACACCTGGCTATTTTTTGTTGTTGTTGTAGTTGTCGTTGTTGTTTAGCTGGCCCATGCTGGATTCCAACCCACCAGCCTCACTACATGTGGCTGGTACCCTATCCACTGAACTATGGGCTGAGACCTACTTTCTAAGTCATCAAAATAGCATCTCTGAGCTGCAGGGGGCTTTGGCTTTTCATGTGGCAGGAGGGCCAGGGAGGCTTCCAGGTGTGCATCTGACTGAAACAGAGGCCACCCAGGGTCCCGGAGCAAACGTCTGGGTCCCGAAAGGAGCACTTCTCCCTCTGTGAGGTCGAAGCCAGGGAAGTCTCCCCTCCAGCTCACGGCCTTCTGCTCTGAAGCCTGGCTGTACAGGCCGTCAGGAGCACATCCAGCTTCTTCAGGGCTGAACTTTATACGATTTGGGGCCTTCTTTGGAAAAGAATTAAAAAATATTAAATCAATGAGTTCCTACTTAGGTGGGGAACAAATCACCAGAAATTATCAGAGGCTGGGAAATCAAAGTTTTTACTTCGGTTCTCCTGTAGTCTCTTCAGACAGTTATGGAAATTGCATTCTGGCTTCCTCTCCCCACCTACAGCATTCTGTGGCTCCCAGAAGCTCTGGGTGCTCCCAGGAGCCGTACAGAGGTGCAGCCCCTCCGTCTGTGACAGGGAGGCTCACCTCAGGCAGATGTGGGTGTCAGAGGCTGGGCACTGCTCACAGCTGGGAGCTGGGCCCGGCTGGACTGAGGTGACCACACTCCTCCTCCACCTTCTGGCTTCACCTACTCCCAGACACCCCTCTGGACTGGAGACCAGGCCAGGAGGGCTCCTTCCCCCAGCTTTGAATAATTAGCGTGCTTAGGTCACCTCCCTGTAATTCCGCTTGAGAACTTCACGGACAGCTCCTAAAGTCAGGAATAGCCTGAAAGGCTCCACTCTGATTGTCGAGGTTTATATCCCTTCTAAGGTGGGGGTGTAATCACAGCTCTCCCGCCAGATGAAAGGTCCCCAATGAAAGGCCAGGTGTAATTGGGGCCCCCCAAATCCCTGTCAGCAGGGCAGAGCCATGCCCCAGGTCAGACTCTCCAAGGGTGGCCACTCTGCTGAGGCCTGCTGGCCTGACTGGGGGAAGGGCAGTGGTGGGAGTTCAGGGGAGCTGGGAGGCAGTGTGAACCCACCCACCCCCCTAAGCACCTCTTTCTGCCTTGTTACTCTTATCTCCTGCTCTGCTACCTGTCCATCCATGCCTGGGTCCTGCGTGGGATGCTGGGGTGGAGGGGAGGCAGGGGTTCCTTGTCCTTACAAGCACCCCATCTAAGCTTGGCTCTTTCAAACATTTTATCGAATGACCCGATACAATGGGGATTTGGGCAGGATCCCAAATATCTTCCTATGTCCCAGAATCTTGTTCATTTATCCATTGGCCAAGTTGTCCACCCATCTACCATTCATTAGTCATCCATCCACCCATTATTCATCACTGTATCTCTCTGTCCATCCATCTATCCATCACTCATTAATTCACCCATCATCCATCTGCATGTCCGTGTAACCATCACCAGTCCATATATCTATCCGTCCATTATTCACCTGTCCATTTATCCATCCACCATCCATTATTCCTCTATCCATCCATCCATCACTCATTAATTCACCCATCATCCATCTGCATGTCCGTGTAACCATCACCAGTCCATATTTCTATCCATCCCTCTGCCCATCCATTATTCACCTGTCCATTCACCCACCCACCATCCATTATTCCTCCAGCCATCCAGCCATCCACATTCACTCATCTTCCATTACTCATCCATCATCTGTTCATCCATTCATGTATCTACCCATCCTCTATCCATTCATCATTCATTCATTCATTTATCCACCATCCATCAGTGCATCTATTTAACTAACACCAGTCCATATATCTATCTGTCCCTCCATCCATCCATCATCTGTCCATCCACCCATTCATCCATCCACCATCCATCTATCTACCCATCATCTGTCCATCTCATAGAAAAGTATGGGGCACCTGCTAACATGCCAGGAGCTGTGCTTGTCCTAGGAGTAACAGGTTTTCAAGGTCAAGGTGTTGCCCTGTGGAGGCCCAGTCTACTGGAGAAGCAGTTTTCTGAGTACTGTGCACAGTCCTAGGACCACGATGCCCTGTGTGTGGAGCAGCCGGGGCGCTGCCCCTCTGCCTGCATTCTCTCAGGCCTGTCTCAGTGCACTCAGGGTAGAGAGCAACCCCTCCCTCCTCCATGCACTACACCCTCACCAGAAGCCTGGGAACAGTTCCTGGGAACCTGCTGGTAGAGGACTCATGGCCCCGGGCAGGGGTGATTAGCAGCCTCGCCCCAGCCAGTCTCCACAGGACTTCCCCCGAGGCCACAGCAGACCAGAATGCTCTGCATTTTTCTCATTTCAATAAAGGTACAGAGAGTAGTTCCACAGCCAAGGAAGCCAAGAAATCACTCCCTTTCAGGTACATTCTTGGCTGCTGTGTTGAGGATTGTTTTTTTTTTTTTTTTCTTGTAGGTGGGTGGCTTGGCTTTATTTTACAGTTTACCTCTGTGACTCATGCCCAAGGAACGCCTGCTGGCACCCCCATCCTGACCTACAGAATCCTTAGCCTGTGACCCTGGTGGCAACAGGATCTCAGGTCAGCATTCATAGCAGGGAGGGATGTGGAGGAGCAGGCAGGAAAAAGGGATGCCCACCTGCCCAGCCAGGAGTGAGATAAGGACTGAGACCCAGAGGAGCAGAGTGGCTGAAAGGCCCAGCCAGCAGTGAAGGCAGAGGAGAGACTGCCGGCCCTGCCGCTCCGGAGGGGCTGCGTGGACTAACGTGTTTTCTGCTGCAATGCTGGTTGGGTAAACACCAGCCATCTGACCAAGGATCAACCCTGCATTCATGAAATTCAACCATCATCTATCTGTATGTCACATCATGAAATTCATCCTCTCTGGGTCCAGCCTGACACATCCAGTGAGTTAGGAGGAGTCACTTGCCTTATCCCAAGGCAGTGTCCTCAGTTTGAAAATGAGCTGGTTACACCTGTGATTTCACAGTGTGTCTTGAGAGCAAGTGACTTACTAATTCCTGTGAATTCATGGTGAGGCTCTCTGAAAGCTTGGGTAGGGCAGACCACATAATTCACCAGGCCTGGGGGGCAGATGCTCTGGGCAGGGGACACTTCCCTGTGAGCCGGGCTCCATGCCCCCCACTCCATCTCTCTCCAGATGCCCTGTGACCTTGGGCAGTTCCCTCCACCTCTGCCTCTCTGGGTCTCATCTCTCATCTATTAAATGGTGATGATAATAACATACCTCCTTCACCCCTCTATGGAATGCCATGTACTTCTCAGTGTCAATAAAAGGCTTTGAGCTCCGGGAGAAAGGCGCCAGGAGCTACAAGGTGTTATTAGAAGTAATTTGGCCTCAATTCAGGAAACCTTCAAAGCAGTCGGACTCAGTTTACTTTACCCACTTTCTCTGTCTCCTCTTCCTCTTCCCTTCTACCTTGCTATATCATCTCTCCTTTTCCACCCTTCCCCACAATCCCTTTCCCATCTTTACCTCACCTGCAAGTTGTTCTCACACTTTCCCTCCCAGCCAAGACCCCACCACTTAGCACTCTGCTTCTATAGTGACGGAGCCTCCCACAATCAGGACTGGCCAGGGACCCTGGAGGCATCAAACCCAAAGTTCGAGCCAGAGAGGTGAGGTTTGTTCACCCACTCATCCATCCATCCATTCACTTCATCAATCCATCTATCCATCATGCATCAATTCATCCATCCATCCACCCACTTCATCATCCATCCATTCAGTACTTCCTGTCTACCTAGTTATCCATCATCCATCTCTCCACCACCCACCCATCCATTCACCCATCTATTCCAACATCCATCCATTATCTATCTTCTGTTACCTATCTTTCCATCCACCTAGTCACCCATCATCCATCTATCTACTCATTCATTCATGATCCATTCATCTACCCTCTCATCAATCTATCTGCCCATCATCCATAATTTATTATCTATTTTTATCAACTATCTTTCCATCCATCTAGTCCTATCCATCATCCATGCATCTACCCACTTCATCATCCACCCACCCATCCACCCATTCATCTATTTCTCTATCTGCCCACTCATCCATTTAACCTCTACCCATCCCATGGTGACTCTGCTGGGCCTGTCTTTGGTTCTGGGGAAACCCATATTGCCTCCAGTTCCCAACCAAGATGCAAAAACAGGGATCCTCTGTTAGGACAGATGTGGGATGGTGCTCTGGCTCCTCATGGAATCCCCTTGCCCTGCCCTGCCCAGCTCTGTGGGGCCTTTCTTCAATATCATCACCCTGACACATACCCCCTTTCGCTCCTCTGCAGGGGTCAAGGGTGAGAACTCCCTGATGCTCCTCCCTGCCCTTCTGACCTCCTGCTTCCCTGATATTCTCTGCTGGGGAATTTATGTGCAGACAACCAAACATGGGCCTTGGAGAAAGGATCCAAGGTGGAGACCATTTCATGGGAGCAAGGCCGAGCAGACAGCAGCAGTGCCCCAGCACAAAGGACCCATCAGTCCTGCCGGCCCCTCTCACTGCCCACCGTGTGGTCTGAGAACTCCCTTTTGTCTTTGACACATGTCAGAGCTTTGGGAAACCTTCAAAGGAAACCTTCAAAGCAGTCAGACTCAGTTTACTTTACCCACTTTACCACAGTCCCCAGAGCAGGATTGCTCAGGACAGTCCATGCCCTACATGAGGATTCAGAATTCCAGAGGAGCTTGTTTACAACATGTGCACTCCTGGGTCCAGCCCATCCAAATTTGGGGTTATGCCAGGCCCTGGGACCTGCATTGTGTACAATGTTCTCTTTGTACCATGTTTGGGAACTGTGGCTCCAGGAGTTGAACATGTAGTTAATGCCCTCCTGGGATGTTCCCGAGCACCCTGTGACCCTAAGGCTGCCACAGGCCTTGCCTATACACCTGAGACCCTCCCACAGTCAAAACTGGGGATCATCAAACCCAAACCTCAAACCAGGGAGGTGAGGTGGAGACTGTTCCACCAAAGGGACCCTCCAGGAGGGTCTTGCTGTCACTGGCTGGCCGTGTCGAGTTTCCCCTTCTTGTTTTCAATATGGAGCCTAGACCAGCCAAACAAGGGCACACAGGAGAAGACTTGGGATTGCCAAGAGCAGGGGAGACAGCCAGGCTGGCTTCTTCTCCAACCCAGGATAAGAGTGGGGCTTGGGGCCAGGCCAGCCCCTGGCAAAATCCAGAGTGGGCCCATCCTCAGTCCCTGCCCATCCTCAGCCCCTGCCCCTTTTCTCCTTTCCATCTACTCCCTCACCTCAGCTCTCATGCATCCTGCCTTGCTATTTACAGAGCGGATCCGTGGAAGGGCAGCTCTAGTTTATGGGTCTTCTCTGATGTACTGGACAGGCCACCAGGTGGTTTATGTAACAACCTACTTCTGAGGTGCACTGGCCGCCCCGCCCTCTCCATCATTCCTTCTTCCCTTTCTTCCTTTCACTCCCTCTGCCTCTGCCTCCCCTTCTTGCCTTCCCCTTTCTTTCTTCCTTCCACTCTCTTTCCTTTTTTCCTACTTAGAATTTTTTCTGAGTGTTTTCAGTGTGCCAGGTACATGCCAAAACCAGAGAAAGGCCCCACCTTGTGAAACCCACATGCTCATGTGGGGACAGACACACTGTCTGGGACACATCAGGTGGTGATAAGTGGATGAAACTAAGAGTGGAGAGAAACAGTTTGGGAGGGTCACAATTTTAAGTGAGCATTCAGGTGAGATTGGAGCAGAGACCTAAAGAAGTGAGGAAGGACCCTAAGTGGGAGCTGGGAGACCACCACGTGCAGACATCCTGAGCAGGGTCATGCAGTGGTATTTGAGAACAGTAAAAGGTATTGGAAACTGGAGAGCCTGGTAGCAGGTGTGAGGTCAAAGGGAAAGTGGACTGACAAACCACCCACAAACTTCACAGCTGAACACAACCTGTTCTGTTTCTTCACAAGCGTGCAGACAGGAGGCCACACCCTGACAAATAACTGTGGTCTCCAACAGGCCGCCATGCTCTGCTGGACAGCCCTTCTGGCTTGCTAGATAATGCTCCACCTGGAGGCAAGGAGGAGGTGGCCAGTGCCCCAAACACAGGGGAGAACTGACCTCTGTATGTTGGGTGTTGCTGTCACTAGTTACAGAAAGAAATGCAGGAGGGATATTCTAACCCTGGCCAAGGTCACATGGCCAGGTCAGACCAAACTCGGTCTCTCTGATACAGAAGCCTGCAGGTGCTGAGTCCAGCCAGCACCTTTCCGATACCCTCCCTCCTCCCAGATGTTCTCATCAAGGGGGAGTTGCCTCCAGGAGAAAGCAGTGCTAACCCCAGAGGAAGGATCTTCTGGCAGAGAGGTGCATGGGTGGGGGAAGCACTTAAAACACCCTGCCTGCAATGAAATTTTATCCGGTTTTCCCTTGCATAACATGCATTGCTCCCCAAGAGTATCCAAAGGCTGCCTACAGAGGAAAGATCCAAGACCCCTTAGCATACCTGGATCTTGGGAGCTGGGTCTTCAGCTTCCCTGAGGCAAGGCCAGGAATGCCCTTGCTATGGTGGGTGCTAACGTTTGTAGTAATAGAACAAGACATGGGACTTCTTTTTCTCCTCCTCCTCCTAAGTATATGGGACTACAGGTACGTGCTATGATGTCTGGTTACTTTTTCTACTTTTAGTAGAGACAGAGTCTCACTCTTGCTCAGGCTGGTCTTGAACTCCTGAGCTCAAGTGATCCTTTTGCCTTCAGCCTCCCAGAATGCTGGGATTGTAGGCATGAGCCACCATGCCCAGCAAGACTTGGGCTTCTATTGACTCTGTCTTTTCAGCAGAAGTAATAAAATACAGAGGGGAAAGACATCATCTTCTGGGCACTTGAGGAAAAGGAGGGGAGGAGCTGGAGAAAACTAGCCAGGGGCAAGAGGACTGACCCTGGGAAGTTGGCTGGGAGCCAGGGGCTTATCACAGTTTAATCTCAGGGAATCCAAGAAAGCTTGTGCCTTACTGGAAACCCCATGATGAACAATAACCTCGTTGACCCAAATCTCACAGGACCATCGCACAGCTCAGATAGTGTCGGCAGGAGTGCAGTGCTCCCGTGTCGCTGCCCTTCTGAAGCCCAGCCAGTGTGTCCATGAGTCACAGGGCGACAAGGACAGCAGCACACATGTTCAGCAAAGTCGTGTTTGTTCCTGTCTTTTCCTTAATACAGATGCAGACAGTTCCCCAGTTCTCAAACTCAACCATTGTATGAGGGAGATAGCCTAGTAAAAACCCCCAAGTAAGTTAGTGGTAAACTCTCCCAAGTTTTAACAACCTTATCATCTTTACCACTAACGTGGATTTTCCAACAACTAAGGCTGCTGGGAGTAGCCCAAGTGTGCTAAGGGGTTGTCACAGGCCTGGTCTCTCCTCTGAGAGCTTAGACCCCTCCAAAGCTCGCCACCCTCGCAGCCTGAGACCCCTGGGGGCAGAGCAAAGAACTAGCAAGTGTGTCTCCAACTGGCCAGACTTTAGGGTGGCAGGACGCATGTCTGAACTGGCCAGATTCAAAGGAAAGGGCTCTATTTCTCCCAGAACAGTCTCAAAGGAATTCAACCCGGAAGCCACGGTTTTCCCAAAGCCACAGGGCAGTAATCTAATCCCCATGGACTTTCATGTGATTGGAGGGGAGGGGTGTCATGGGGTGGTGGGCCAGCCAAGGGGCAGTGTGGGTGTGGTTAGGAAGGGCTGTTAGGTGACCTCTCCTATGGGCTAAGGTAAGAAAACTGAACTATCAGTGTGAGATTCATGGTGTCCTTGAGATCAGCTTTTGTGACAAAAAAGATCATTTGGAGATTATTTATTTTAATATCGAATGTACTGTTTCACATTTTAACATCTAGCTTTTCTTAGCTTTTGAAGTTCACCCTACAAATTGACTCATTTTGTTTCTAAAGCCAGGAAATTTGAATATTCCTTTCAGGGGGGACTTAATTCAATTAGTGTTCAAACAAATGGATGTGAAGCACTAATCTCCCTAATGGAATCAGCCACCTTCGTAAACCTAATAAACTGGATTCCCTCCAGCATGATAAGCTGCATTTGCAAACTTATTATTATTGTCTTTTTAAATTACTTTGAATGGCTCCAAGAGGCAACAGCATCACAAGTACAAAGGTCACTCTAGCAAATCTTAACAAACAGGAGTTTGAACAGTGCATAGCAAGTGTCCTGACTGCCCTGGTATTGTGCAAAAACTCAGTCAAATGCTCTTCTGCTTCCCCATGCAAAAATCACAGGCCTGAATACAACTACTCACTAACACAGGGGAAACTCGAATCATGAGGCTACTCCGGCAGCTAATACAATGGGCCAAATCCCCTCAATATTTCATACACTTTAAAAACCCAGGATTTTTATTCTGCACCTAGTCCTCCATACTAGTATCTGTGGTTAGATTTACTCCATCATCCTTATATAGAGTAAATTCTGAGCCTTCCTAGTTTTAAAAGATTCTTGCCAATTAAGAAAAAATTTCGCCTTCCCAGGCGGACCAGGCTTCCTCTCCAGGAGGGCCGAGTTGCTTATTAACTTTGTACTTCTAGCTTGGACATAGATCTGTCTCTCCCCAAAACAGATAGCCATGTTGAGCCCTTCTTAGGGTCACAACCGGCCACTGGATAGCTCGGGCCCCACACCCTCTGTGCTCTTTTCATGCCCCACTCTGTCCAGGTGGGGCCAGTAGCTCCCCTCCTCCTGTGACTAAATCGCCACCAGATTGAGTGGATGAGGAACAGGCAACATCTACAGAGTCCCCCAGGGGTGGGTACCTGTCCTCCTTTCCTTTCCTGACTTCTTTGGGGCCAACAGTTTGAACCACAGGATGGAGGCTACTGAGTACCAGGGAAGGCCCCAGGGCAAGTTGGGGTTAGAACGGCTTCTCCCTGGCCCTCGAACGTCCGAGTTTTGTCTAGCTGCACCCTTATAACACTAAGTCCCATTGACTGTAAGATGAGTGAGCTGAAGACCCAAAGCAGACTAATCCCAAGGTAGGGCTGTGTCTCCCTGAATACGCGAAGCCAAGAGATAAGGCGGGAACAGCCATGGGCATTAAGATGACAAGTGCCCAGCTGGACACCAGGAGGGGCAGGCAGACACCGTGCTGAGGAGAGAGACCCTCAGCACTGGGACTTCCCCATCCCTCTTGTGACCAAAAGTGTTTTGAAGGTACAAGTGGAAACGGAGCACAGCTCAGCAAGACCAAGCCTGGATCGCCTGCAGCGGAATTAGTCATCCATGGGACTTGCAACTATTAGGTAATCTTATATCTAGTTCAGGCAAAATATTGACTTCTTTCCAAAAATGTCTTTGTTTTTCAAAAGTCCCATGTGAAAGGATCTCATTCCAGAATTGTTCAGATGAGATGATTTCACAGTAAAATAAAAAATTATAAATTGAAAACCACCATCAATTGGACACTGATTCAATAAATTATGGTAAACCCACAGAAGAGAACATTTTACTACCCTTAAAAAATAATGCTTAATAAGAATTATTAAAAATAATGCTTAAAAATACTTAATAAGAAAAAATGTTCACAATATGGAAAAAAATTATAGCATGATCCCAATTTTATACAGTTATCTATTATTTTTAATGCCTAATTATAAGCAATAATGAAAACAGATTCCACATTATAAGATCAATTATAAAATATTTTTAGGAAAGAAAAAGTTTGAATTCAAGATTGCCTAACTAATTTCCCCTGGTCCCTAGCGGGGAGGGCCCTGGGCGGCTGGCCCTGAATCGGATGATAGCGGTGCAGGACAGCTTTGTCCAGAAACACGGGGACGAGCTCTCCCAGCCACACCTGGCTTAAGCATTTTAAAGCTCCTGGCTATAGATTTTACAAGAAGCTTGCTATTCCCAACACTAGCTCTCGGAGGACAAAAGATATTTGATGTAGAGTCCACCCCCACACAGCTGTTCACTGTCCCTTGGACTTGAGTGATTCATCTGCTCCCAACCTCAACTCGATAAAGTACTAAAGCAGCCCCTCCTGGCTCCCAGCGCAGGATGAGCTCTGAAAGGTGACACTCAGGGAAATTTTCTTCTTCAAGCCTGGAGGGATCTGGTTTTCACTTCCAGGAACATCCCAACCTCCCCCGTGTCCCCTCCTGTTCTCACCATGGCTTCTACCCCGTCCCTCACTTCATCACGTGCCCAGCCTGGCTCCAAGTCAGCCTCCAGGGAGCAGGAGTCTGTGACTGTTCCCTATGTCTCTGCTTCCCCCTCAGGGCCCGAAGGGCACACAGAAGCCCGGGTAGAGAGCATCCTTGAAGGACAGCACTTATCTCTGGTCTGGTTGTTTATCCGCACACATGACATCTCCCCAGTGCGAGGAAAACACAAACAGACTCTTCCTCCACTCGGTCCTCCTGGGCGCACCCACAGGCCTCACGCTCAGGACCCATGCTTTGCTTACAGCTATGCTGTGCACATCTTGAAATCCTTAGTACTTATTGAACAAGGAGCTCCTGGTTTCCATTTTGCCCTGGGCTCTGCCAATTTGGTAGTGGTCCTGCCTGCCACTCCCCTTCAGCCTGCACGTCCTGAACTTGGTCATGGATTGAGGCTGATTGCCAGGAAATAACTTGAGAGCTGCAGGAGCCAGTTGAGGAACAGGTCTGCAGCACACAGAGCAATAATCAAAACAGATTCCACATTAAAAGACTGATTATAAAATATTGTATGTTCCCTTCTTATTATATAATTGATACATAGTTGATTATATAATTTTATATATCCTGTCCTTATCCCTATATAGTTCCCTCCACGTGACAGGAAGGGACAGGTTGTTGTGTCCCGCCAGGCAAAAAGCAAAGACGAGTGACAGAGAAACTGCTGTCCGGGCTCCTGAAGCCCCTTCACGGATAGCTGGTTGCATTTTGAAACGCACCCAGGAATGAAAAGAGATTGCTCCATGCTTATCTCCAAATACTTCACAACGGTATCACATTTCTCTTCTCTCCCTCTGAGTTCCATCTGGTTTGCAGCCAAGGAACAGGGGTGTAGGGAGAGCGAGCCCGTGGAAGTGAGGCTGTCTGAGAGGCCTGGCCAGCTTGGGGACCTGGGCAAGGGTCCGGCAAGCTCTTCCCACAGTGCTGTCCCTTCCTCTGCTGGGAACAGTGTCCTCCAAGCTGTTCGTGCTACAGGGAACGGCTCATTTTCTCAATACTGTCATTGAAAATCACTCTCAAAAGTTCTGGTTGAGAAATAGGAGCAGATGCGTACATTCTTAATTTCTAAAACAGTAATTCTAGAAGCAAAGTGAAATGGAATTTGTGTAATACTTTCTCATTATTCCCTAACAGATCTAAAGCACAAATTTACAAACAGTGAAAACCTTAACATCTATTCCAATGAACTTTTCAACTAGAGCACTGCCCACAGTTCCTGGACAAAAAAAGAGAGGACAGACCTGGGAGGTGGAGTAACTTGCCCAAGATCACACAGCCGGGCAGCAGCAGAGCCGGGGGAGAAGGGGGCAGAGCCTGACTCAAGCCAGAGAGCAAAGGTTCCAACTGGAAGATCCAACTGGGGCCCCCTGAGACTTGCCGGGGTGCTTCCAGCTGAGGGAGTCAGCCCCCCACCTCAGGGCTTAGAGGTGGGGGAGAAGGTCAAGAACAGAGCCCATCTGTATGTGATGGGAGGCGGCCGCACCTATCAGTGCATTTGGTGGGGGCTTGCATTTTATTTAAAATAATTTTTTAAATAGTTTTATTGAGCTCTAATTCACATGCCAAGCAGTCCACCCATTTGGAGTGTACGATCTAATGTTTTTTAGTACGTGCACAGAACTGTGCAGCCATTGCCACAGCCAATATTTGAACACTTTCATCACCTCAAAAAACTGCCCCACACCCTCTAGGCATCACCTCCCAAGGCCACCATTCCTTCCCCTGATCCAAGGAAGCCACTAATCTACTTTCTGTGCCCACAAATCAGCCTATTCTGGACATTCCATATAAATAGAATCACAGGCAGTGGCCTTTGTGTCGACATCCGTCCTTGTCGTGGCCTGAGTCAGCACTTGGTGTCTTCTTGTGGCTGAGTCTGCTGTTCTGCCGCTCCATCACATGAATGTGTCCCACAGGCAGAGGTCCTGCTTCTCCTGAGCTCTGTGCACGTGTGTGAGCGTGTGTGTGCATCTGTGTGCGTTTGTGTGCATGTGCGTGTGTGAATCTGTGCGCGTGTGCATGTGTCTGCGTGTGAATGTGTACGTGCTTGGTGTATCCATGTGTGTGTGTTATCTGTCCTGTGTGAGCATGTCCACTTCTGCTTGTCCTTCCTGGCAGGCACTGAAGCCAGAGGTTTCCACCCTCCAAGCTTCAAAGGATGCAGAGGCGATGGCTGTCACCACCTTCCCTAAGTCACCAGTCTGGGCTTGGCCAAAGCCAGCTGGTGGTCGACATGACTGTTGTCTCCTCCGGCTGCAGTCACTGTGCCGCAGGTGGTGTCCCTGCGGAGCCTTGCCTTTGGGTGATGCCTGTGATCCCTGCTGTTCCCTGAGTTGTGATGTCACTGCGCCTCTTAAAAGCAGGAGGGGATAGTTTGGAAGGGTTCCACGAGGCCTCCCCTGCGGCGATGGCTCTCAGGCCACAGCCCAAGGAGTCGCGTGAAGGCTCTGCTCATGGTTCAGTGTACCCATTTTAATTTTACATTCCAGATGTGAGTAATGACCCAGGGGACCCACTGTGTGAGACAAGCCTGGGACTAGAACATTCTGTGTGTTCCTGGACCCAGCTAGCCTGACCAGAACAGGGCCATAGTGGGATGCTGGGTCTTGGTTGGCAGGATGTACTTAGACCCCAAACCCAAGATCTCCTTGTCTCTGCGGGGACCTCCAGGAAAGGCTGCTTATCACCACTGTGGTTTTCAGGGTTCTCCTGTGGGAATGCACCCTTCCTCCAGGCCACAAGTTCTTGCTGAGGTCTAGAAATGGGACAAAGGACTGTGACTTTCCCCTGGACTAGCCGACATCACTCACTCTTGCTGTCTTCTGACTTTAAATATTATGCCACGGTATTAATAACATTAACTGCTATGTATCTGTCATGTTTCCACCAGAGAAACAGAATCTGTAGGAGATACAAGTTGAGAGATTTATTGCGGGAAATTGGCACGTGAGGCGGGGGAGGCTGTCGAGGCAAGCCAGGAAGGGCAGGCTGGAACTGTAGGACATGGCTGGCATCCACTGGCAGGGTTCTGCTTCAGAGATGGCAGAGAGGATGGAATGAGGCCCACCCACTTCACCCAGGACACTCTCCCTGAAAGTAACTGATTATAGACTTTATCACATCTGCACAATGCCATCACAGCAATGTATAAATTAGGATTTGAATGCGGAACAGGCAGCAGACACGTCCCACTGCTCATCTCACCTGCCCATTCTCCTCCCTGTGACCACCGTGTTCTCCTGGCCATCTCCCGGGGCCCCTGCAGGTCAGGCTTCTCTGCATGCCTTTTCCACCTCTCCTGTTTCAGTACAGGAATTATACCCAGCCTGCTCCTGAAGGCCAAGGGTCTGGTAGCCTCTGTTGGTCCAGGATCCCCTCACCCGCCACTACTTGGGAGCTGGCCCTACGACCACTTCTCCCAGCATCCTTGAGAGGACAGCTGCCACTCAGATTCTCGATGGCATCGATGTCCCTTTCAGTGATGGCCCTTGGGACCTCCAGAATGTCGCAGTCAGCGGAGGGCTTCTCAACCCTCTCCAGTAGCCTCATTCCAGCACGCCCATTCCCTCAGCCCCTGTCTGCCATAGCAGTTGACAACTCTCCTGCCCCTGATGTAGACGGTAGCCTTCCCAGGCCTTGAGGGGTCACCCTAATGGTGCATTGAACTATCTCCCAGGGTCCTTCTAAGGGGTCAGACCACATCATAGTCAGAGCCTCCATAGCAGTAAAGTCTCCCTTATCTAGCCTAATTTTCTGTTTATGGGAGGAAAAACATTTTCCTCTACCCTCTTAAGTTTAGCAAATGGGAGCTTATAAAAGACAGGTTAGCAAAAGACAGAATTTATTTACACGCCCAGCGCCCAGCGTGTAAATGTGGAGAACCCAGGGATGAGTCACCCAAAGAAGTGTGGAGCGTACATACAGCCTCGATCCGTCTGGGCCTCCAGAACAAAACACTTTCAGCAGGGAGTTCTTGACCAGCCTCTGGCGTCTCACAGTTCTGGAAACCGGGGAGTCCAGGGTCCAGGGCCAGTGTCTGCTGGGGCCTGTGCTCTCAGAGAGGCCACTCTCCTAGTGCACCCTCACCTGGGGGAAGGGACAAGGCCGGTCCCTTCAATGTCTTCTATAAGAACATTAGTCCCATTCACCAGGGACCGGAAGTCAGGAAGTCTTCTCGGAAGAGGCGACATTGGATCTGAGATGCAAAGGGTGAGAGTAAGCCACAGGAGGGCCTCCCAGTCCCGGGAAAGAGCAGGACAAATACCTAATTTTATCAGGGAAAGGGGTCAGGAAAAAGGATACCGACAGAAGGACAAGCAGGTTTTTTTGGAAATGACAAACAAGCGGGAGATCAGAAAGATGACGATGTTTGTTTGTGCAGGTGTAGTGATCCGTGTTCCTCAGGTGTGCGCCTTCCTTGGCATCCTGAAGCTCCCCTGAAAGGGGGATGTATGGTGGGTTTACTCCTGGGAGGAGGAAAACACTGATGGCAGCCCTCATTTCTCCTAAAGTGCTCACGTTTCCCAGGCATGGAGATGGGGTGTGTGGGTGTCCCTGTGGGATGGGGCAAAGGGGCTGCCCCGCCAGAGGCTTAGCTGGAGAAGAAATGAGCCCTGAGGGGGGTCCCACTGCTCAGCCAGGCAGGGCCAGGCACGAAAGGGTCCTCTGGGGAGACTGCGGAGGGAAGGAGACCTGGCCTGGGCCTGACGCCAGGACACCTGCAGGCACACTGACTCCTTGTTTGGGAACAGTGTTGCTAAGACATGTTCTTCCCACATTCACGTCCCCTGCAGGAGCTGCAAGGCCGCTCAGGGTCTGCTCATGGGAAAGGGCTGGACAAAGCTAACAAGGACAGCTCAAAGGCGATGCCCAAAGAGGGTCGCGTCCCTCTACAGCGCACAGGCAAACATCTGAGAGTAGTGTTCTTACGTATAACAGAGGGGGGGTCCCCAGTTGACACCCAAGTCCTCCTGCTCACTTCGCTGTGCCTGACATCCCCCTTTGCAGGAAAACAGCAGACATATCCTGTAAATGAAGCTCTGTGAGTGTCCCCCAATCTGATCAAAGTTACATCTGTCCCCATGCAAAACAAGTTTTACACAGAAGGTGTCTAGGGAATGCTGTCTGTCAATCAATAGCCAGGATGTTGGCTGGACAGGATGGCTGTGCCTGGGGGTCTTGGAGGCCTGGTCCTGCTCTCCACTTACAGGACCCCCTCTGAGCACCTTCCCCTTCCAAAACAGGGGGCTATGTCCTCCTTTCCTGGGCTCAAACATGAGGAAGGGTGAAGTCATCTTGGAGCTCCTGGGAGTGAGGAGATTGACTTTTTTTTATTTTTTATTTTTATTTTTTTGCAGTTTTTGGCCAGGGCTGGGTTTGAACCCGCCACCTCCGGCATATGGGGCTGGCACCCTACTCCTTTGAGCCACAGGTGCCGCCCTGAGATTGACTTTTTGATTAAAGGGACTGGCACATTGCCTCTGAAATCTGCAGTGGCCAAGGTGGGTATACTCACTTGGAGGGGAACCTGAGGGTGCCCCCAGGGAGCTGCGACTCTACCACTGTCATGCTTGGGAAGTTTTTGTTTATCTAGCAAGGGTGGCTGCCTCCCCAGCAGCTTGAGCACTGCCTCCCTCAGCACTGACTCCGGAACCTCAGGGAACCCCTGAAATCCTACAGAAGCAGCAGTGGGTGCTAAAGGAGAGGGCTGACCAGAGGCTGGAATGTTCCTTCCTCTGTAACTCCCCTCCAGAAAAAGGGTATGTGGGCCTCCCCCGGCATCAAGATGTAAAGACGCCTCCTCAGGGGAAGGTGCTGCGTCCAGTCTCGAGGACCCAGGAGTGTGTGCAGTGTAGTGAACCACCAGGGCGGAGATCGCCAAAGTCGAAGATGAGGACGTGCCAACCCGGCAAGGGGCCCCTCCGGCCGAAGCTGCTCCTTCTCCCTACTGGACCCCACCTCTAAGCCCTTTGGCCTGCTCTTGCCAGGGGTCAGTAGAATGGCCTGTGGAGGGCAGCTGGTCGGCAGCTCTGCCAGTTGCGTGGAGCTTGGTCCCAAGGACTCTGAAGTTGGGGAGGAAAATCAGTCACAGACAACAAGAAGAAAGAAATGCAGGACTGCTTCTGGTCAATCCTGATGTTCAGAGCGGGGCAGCGGCCACCCAGGCACTAAATGTAATAGGGAACTTGCCTGGTACAAAACATCTACCCCCTGGGCCCCCATCTCCCCATGTCCAAGTGAGATGGAATTGGAGAGTTGGCCTCAACCTATCCTCTGAGAGTCCCTGAAGGCTCAGGTAGGGCCAAGGAGGGCCAGGGGAGCAGCCAGGGCCCCTCCAGCCTGTCTAACATCTTCATGGAGTCTTCTAAAGATAGACGAAGCTGTCATGCTGAGAGCAGCACACGGGACAAGACCTACCTCCCTGATGTTCTTTCTGTCCCGTGTGATGTTCAGCAGCCTCTGAGACGCCCAGATGGCGTTGCACGAGGACAGGGCTGCTGTCAGCAGGGCTGAGCTGTGCCACCAGTGGAAGCCTCTGCCAAGTTGTCCTCTTCCTTTCAAATGGAGCCTTCAGAGCCTCCCCTCCTGGGGAGGTTCCCTTCCTGCCCTTCCTTGGTTCCAGGAGCACAGGGAGCTCCCAGGCCACATGTTAACAGCTGGGGTACCTGCTCCATGCTCCTGGTGGCCCGCAGATTTCAGCACACAGCCATGCAGGCTGGGGTGTCCCAGCAGCAGGCGCCCTGGCCCCTAAGTAGGTTCAGCTCCCTCAGGTGGGGGAGCCTGCTATCCTCACGGCAGAACCGCTCAGACGGTCAAGGAAGGGGCCTGCAGGACAACTGCCCAGACATCTTGGGAGCAGTTACCAGGTCAGCTCATTCCCTGGAGCAGAAGGGCCAATTACCCGCAAGTCTCAGGGAGCCCAAGCACTAGCAGGAACACCCCAACCTTCACAGAAGGCAGAGAAAGAGGGGACTGGGGCCTCTGTGTCTGGGGGGAGGAGCTGCCTGCAGCCCCATGCGAGGCCAAGGCACGGAGGTTTCTGGAGGTTTCAGCTGGAGGTGGGAGGGGAGAGCTACAGTTGCAGACACTTTGCTTTACTCTGGGTGGTCCACGGCCTCCCACGTGGGACCTCCATGGACAACTGTGCTCCCGAGCCAACCTGATATGAGGAGGCAACTCTGGAGACAACAGAATAGAGTGGTGACAGGAAGCCCCCAGCAGGGCATCTGTGGGATGCCCCCCCTCCGCACCTGCTGGGTGATATCGGGGACTCAGAAGGGGGGAATGTTCTCAGCAGCCCCCTGTGGCTCCTGGTGGGCTGGCCCAGCTCCCCAGTGAGGAGGAGCTGGTAAGGCTGCCAGAGCCCCTTCCCAGTCCTCACCCCCGGGAGCTCCAAGATGACTTCACCCTTCCTCGCCTTTGAGCCCAGGAAAGGAGGGCACAGCCCCGTGTTTTGGAAGGGGAAGGTGCTCAGAGGGGGTCCCTGTGAGTGGAGGGCAGGACCAGGCCTCCAAGACCTCTAGGCACAGCCACCCTGTCCAGGTTTTGGCTGTTGATTGACACACAGCATTCCTTAGACACCTTCTGTGTAAAACTTGTTTTGCATGGGGACAGACACAATTTTGATCAGATTGGGAGACACTCACAGAGCTTCATTTCCAGGGTATGTCTGTTGTTTTCCTGCAAAGGGCGATGCTCAGTGAACACGTGTAGCCAGAGCAGGGCCCGGGCAGAGGCAGGGGTTACAGCCCGGGCAGAGGCAGGGGTTACAGCCCGATGTAGGCTGGGGGCAGGAGGGCGTCCCTGTTGGGAAGCAGGCCCCGATGGGGGACAGAGATGGCAAAGTGGGGCTCCTGGCCTTTTCTGTGCTGTGGCAGCTGCTCAGATTGTTTTAAAATAACATGTAGGATTATAAGGGAAATCAATGATGCTAAAATACACATGTCAGAATTTAAAATGCAAAGCTAGGTATAATAATTTCCAAGCTTCTTATGAGCACATTTCATGACAAGACCGGGCATGGCATCCAACAGCTACAGTGATGTTACTGCCTTCTTGGGCAACAGCACCCTCCTAGGCCCCGGCAGTGCCTGAGAGTCAGTGTGAAAATCTCTGCGGCTTCCATTTCTGTGACTGCTCACGCCGCTGTGGGTGGTTGTTTACATTAAGAAATAGAAGAAAATTCAAAACTTCATTAGAGGTTAGTAGAAAGATGTCGTCATTTTTTTCTCCTGATTCTTTCTTTTTCTCAAGGGAAGATCATCTGTAGAGACTCTGCCAAGGTTGGGCACAGGAGGTCCTGAGAGTCCCAGAACCTAAGCCGGAGCGTCAGGGGACAGGTGGGGGTCAATCCAGGAGGGCTGGGACGTCTGAGGAGCTCCTGAAACCCTTTAGTACCCTCCCCACTGTCCCGGTGAGGACCCAGACTCCCAGTACGGTACTTGCCTAGAGTGAGCCCATTGGGGTGACACCTGGGTGAGTGATCCCAGGAAGACCAGAGAGGGTATCAGCCAGCAGGTGTTTCTACCAGATAAATACTCCCAGCCAACCCTCCTCGCTCAGCAACCTCAGCCCCCAGCAAGGGCAGGGCACTGCTCAGAGCAGTGCTTAGGGCCACATGTGCTGAGGACACCCAGAGCCGCTCTATGTTGGAAACATTCTCACCCATGGAAAACCGCCTCTCCCTGGAGGTGCCCCATGTCCTCAACTGCTCAGGGCTCTGGCACTTGTCATCTGGGCTCTCATTCAAAGGTAAGTGCCCGGCCAAGCTAGGGGTTCTGCCCCTCACACTGTGACGCTGGGTGCCCCCACACCTGGAGCCTCTGCTCTGTGTCACTGTGTCCTGCACCCCCTACCCTCCTGATGTTGCCCACAACACCATCACAAGCACAGGGGGACACTGCAGTCTCCAGAGGGTGCCCTGTCATGCACGGGTGGGCCCTGAGCCCCAATAGCAATTGCCCCTCCCCCACACCTGCAGGTCCCCAGACTCCAGGCTGCAGAATCCCACCCTTACCCCACCTGGCTTGTCTGAGCATGGGCCTTCTGACCTGTCCCATCTTGCTGGCAGACGGGGGATAATGACGCTTCCCTCATAAGGAACGTGTGGGGATTAATGACTTAATGCTGCCAAGCACCCATGTGAGTCTGCCAGGCCGGCCAAGGAGGGCTGCCTGCCCTGCAGTCAGGACTCAGCACTCAGGACAGGACCCCCGGCACTGTGGGGGACTCCTGGGAACTCCCTAGGCCTCCTCTGTCACTTCACCACCCTGTGGCCACTTCTATTCCAGCCCCAAGAGTCTGACTCCCGCTACTGGAGCCATGCATCAGAGGGTGGGGGGCATCAGGGCTGCCCTGGGGGAGGAGGGGGAGGAGGGGCCCTGCATGTCTTTAATAAAAACCACACTGGAGCGGCAAGCTCAGGGACTCCTCAGACTCTGGTGACCACGGGCACCTGCGGGTCCCTCAAGTGCTTCTCAAGTCACAGGAAACCAGCAACGGGGAGAGAGCGCCCTGTGGGGGGCTAGGAGACCCCACGGCTCTCTCCCTCCTGTGCCTGTCTACATGTGACCTGAGGAGCTGCCGGGGGCCCTTCCGATGAGGGCCCAGGCCCCCCTCCAGAACACCGCTCATCCCTACACGAGTGTCCTGGGGCCACCATGACCAAGTCCATGGATGGGGGTTAAACACAGAAACCCATCCTCCTATACTCTGGAGACCGAAGTCCGGGATCCAAGGGCCGTGGGGCTGGGTCCTCTGGGGCTGCTCCCCTTGGCTTGCAGAAATCTGCTGCCTGTGTCCTCTCAGGGTGGTCCCTCTGTGCGTGTCTGTCCCCAGCTCCTCTTCTTATAGAACACCAGTCTGATGGTGTTAGAGCCACCCTCACAGCCTCCTTGTACCTAAATCCCCCCTAAAGGTCCCAAATACAGTGGCCATTGTAGGTGCTGGGTCAGGGCTGTAACACGTTTACCGGGGGAGTGGGGGCTCGATTCAGTCCATAGCAGCCTCCACGTCGCTCCCCACATCTGCTCCCTGTGGGGAGAGGCCTCTCGTCCAGTGTCAGTATCATTTTTCAAGGTCTGTGGGGTGGGAAACTGCAAGGCGGGCACCTCATGTTTGGAGAGGACCCAGGCAGGACACCTGCCTCAGGGCCTCTGCAGTGCACCCCGCACACCTTCGTTCTTCCTGGGAATGTCTGTCCAGCACATACAAAGTGCCAGGCCTGCGCCAGATGCTGGACCCAGGTGAAGGGCGTACAGCCTCCATTCTGAGCTTGTGAATTCTGGGCACCCCAGGTGGCATCTTATGTTTCCCAGAGCCCCCACCCACAGTTGGTGTGCGGGTGTCTGGCTGACTCCTGTGCACTGGTGGTTAGCCCAAGAGGCAGGCGGTTCCCAGGCCCTGAGAAGAGGCAAGGCTGGCCACGCATCTACCCAGGTGACAGTAACAACGGGAGGTGGAGAGGAACAGGGACCAGGCATGGGAGGCAGTCGGTCCTCAGTTGTACTGTTGACCAGGCCCTGGTGGAGGTAAGCTGGACACTTGCAGAGCCAGCCACCCTGGGGGTGAGGGGCACTTGTGCTGCTGGCCCGGTGTGAGTATGGAGCATTTTCCCAGATATGTTCATGGCATCTCAGAGTGCCGTCCACCCCACCGTGAGTCAAAGAGACGCCAATGTGCTCAGCAAGGAAACGGCAAGGCCAAAGCAGAGCCCCAGTTCCAGCCTCAAAGCTGTGCCAGGCCAGGCCAGTGGGCAGAAGCCAGGCCACAGGAGCAGTGATCGTCCCAACCCCCTTTCTCTTGGGAGGGCCCACCTCACCATCTCAGATGGTCTCATAAAAAGGTCCCTGCCATGGAGGGGAGCATTTTATTATAATGACATGTTGGATTTACAGAGCACCCATCTCCAAGAAACACTATGTTCTCATGCCAAGTCCTCTGAGGTTTGCACGGGAAGCAGGGAAGGATTAATTGGCTATTAGCATTGAGGAGACTGAGGCACGGGCAAGTTAAAAGACTTGCCCAGGGCATGAAGAGGTCAAAGGCAGAGAACGGAGCTCAGATTTGGGGGTGCTGCTTCCAGTGCCCTGGTCCATGGCACATCTTAATGTTTACGGAGCCTTCTGAAGGAGGGGGCAACAGAGTGGCACAGGGGGCTGGTAGCAGCCACAGAGCGCCCAAGAAAACACCTCCACAGTGGGGAATGGAACCCACTTCTGAGGCCAGCCCAGGGGGGTCCTGGGGCCAGCCCACCCTGTCCAGGCATGAAGTCATGCAGGCAGCATTATGCCTGGTCCCCAGCCTGTTCTCCTGGTCTTCTCTCTCTGATCCAGGGCCTGCCGGTGCCTAATTATATGTCCTATAAGGCAACGCACAACCCGACTGGGCTCCACAAAGACAGAGGAAGATGGCCATGAAAGTGTCCACGGGCCCCTTGCAGAAAAGCTTCGCTATGCAGCAGAGAGTGCGGCTCAGGCCTCCTGCAGCCCTGACACTAGAGGCTGTGAGTGGGCCACCACGGGCTGAAGGGGAGATGACTCGCTGAGGGCCCCAGGTCCCCTCCAGGCAGGCAGAGCACCAGGCCCCTCCTGTGGTGGAGAGACGGGGCTCTGAGCAGACGGACCCGTGCAGATGATCCGAAAAACAGGAAAGTTAGTGCCAAAGATTAGAGGAGGGAACGACAGGCAAAGCCCTGCGGCGGTAAGCCTGGCACAGCCAGAGCTCCCTGGAGGGTGACTTACCCCAAGGCTCATGAGGACAGCCTGGCACACAGAGAAACTGAGGCAGGACAGAGCTGGCTCCAACCCCTACACCTCTCTCTCTCCCGCACACCCCCAAACTCACCACATGCATATATACAAACCACCCATCACACATACACCACACATACCACACATCACACACAACACACACAACATACATCTCACACACACATACCACACAACACACAACAGCACACGTATCACACACACACTACACATCACACACACCACCCACACCACACACACTACACATCTCACACACACAACACACAACACCACACACATCACACACACACTACACATCACTCACACCACACAACGCCACACATCACACTCATCACATATCACACGCATCACATACACACCACACATCACACACATGCACCACACATCACACACACCACATCACACACACACCACACATCACACACATGCACCACACACACACCACACATCAAACTCACCACACCACACATCACACACACACACATACCACATATCACATATACCACATCACATACACACCACACATCACACACACCACACATCACACACACACATCACACACACACCACACATCACACACACCACATCACACACACCACATCACACACACCACA
>NW_003852523.1:1540249-1540449 GCF_000181295.1 Otolemur garnettii
CACACACCACATCACACACACCACACATCAAAGTCACCACACCACACATCACACACACCACATCACATACACACCACACATCACACACACACCACACATCACACACACACATCACACACCACACACACACATCACACACACCCCATCACACACCACACATCACACACACACATCACACACACACACCACACATCAAACTC
>NW_003852523.1:1540565-1546024 GCF_000181295.1 Otolemur garnettii
CACACCACACATCACACACACACGCATACCACATATCACACACACCACATCACATACACACCACACATCACACACACCACACATCACACACACACACATACCACATATCACACACACCATATCACATACACACCACACATCACACACACACATCACACACACACCACACATCACACACACACACCACAGATCACACACACACCACACATCACACACACCACACATCAAACTCGCCACACCACACATCACACACACACGCATACCACATATCACATACACCACATCACATACACACCACACATCAAACTCACCACACCACACATCACACACACCACACACACACATCACACACACACACCACACATCACACACACACCACACATCGCACACACATCACACACACATCACACATCACACGCACACCACAGATCACACACACAGCACACAACCCACTGACCAAACACAGCATTAGGGAAACTGAGACACTGAGACATTCTGTGCCCGTCGTGTGATGCAGCTTGAAACAGTCAGTGTCCCCTGTGAGATGTTGCTGAAAACTTGAACCTGAATTTAGTTAAATGTCTGGTGGTAAATTCTATTCACAGGAACCGTGAAGACGAGAGGACTAAGTCAACTGACGTAAGGAGGAGAGAACAGACAATTCCACGTGGGGGCATTTCACGGGACAGTGCAGCAGTGTGTCAAGTCGATGGCTTTCTTTTTAAGGGAGGAAGAGACTCGGGATGTAAAGACTTAAGGTTCCTTACAGCAGATGTAGCGAACGTGCCTCCCAGGAAGCCGCATCATGGAAACTCAGCGTAGGCCTAGAGCCCACAGAGGCAGAGCCTGGGCGACCGCTGGCCAGGACCCAGGAAGGCTTCCTGGAGGAGGCTGCAGACGGGGCCGGCTGTGCCCGGTGTGTGGGGAGGCTTAATGGAGGCTGCAGACTGGGGCCGGCTGTGCCCGGTGTATGGGGAGGATTGACGGCAGGAGACCAAGTTCACATTCAGGGCACACTGGCCCTAGAAACCGGTTCGTAAGAGGGAGGAGTGTGAAAATACGTATAGTGACTCTGATTTTGAAGGGTCTCAGATGTCTGCCTAGGGAGATTTGGGCTTTATTTAGCCAGATGGGAAAAATAACATAGTGATTAATGATTTTAAGCCCTTCATTGTAGGAGTAACGCAGCGGTTCTGGGTGGACAATTTGCACACAGCCTTGGGACTGGCTGGGCCTCTCCATCCGTGCCTGCACCATCAGCCAAGAGCACATGGCCCCTCGGGGGTGGAGGGGACAGTCCCAGAGCACAGAATCCAGGGTGCAGGGGCATTGTCCTTCCTGGGAAGCAAGGATTTTCATTTGCTGGTGGCAAACAACCTCTATAAAACAGGGACAGCTCCCAGCTTAAATAGCCTTTTAACAGGTTGAGTAAATTTTTAAAAAAATCTAATATATATTAATAGCTCAGTCAATGGTAATTATTCTCCCTTCAAGATCTGACCAAGTGATTGAGGCTAACCAAAAGGTCATTCCTTCTGGATCAAGGGAACTTCTGCTGGGAACATTCACTCACCCACTCGCTAACCAACTGTTGGCAGCCCATCCAGAAGCGATTTTATAATTTACTATAATTAACTCGCTGCGCCAACTCTGTGCGTTACACGTGCCCATGAACGGGCAGACCCCACTGGACAGGCAGCAAGGTGGCCGAGAGAAGCCAGTCCCAGGATGAGCACAGGCGGAAGAGGTCACCGACTCCTGAAGTGCAGCTGCAAGGCCACAATCTTGCTTTGAGGACAGCTATGGGGACACCACCCAGGGTGGTGAACCCAGGCAGCACTCCTATCAATGTGTGAAGCAACCATATGAGGACAGGCACAGGCAGGTGGGGCACCCGGAGAGGGCAGCCCTGCCAGGCCCTGGCCTCCCCTTTGGGGGTGAGGTCATTGGCACAGCCAGTGGGAACAACGGCCAACCGCAAAGCCAACAGCTCGGAGCGGTTGGGATGCTCTGCCGGGGTGCTTGCCTGTGTCTGTCAGCCTTCCAGAGGGGCTTCCACACAGCGGTGTCACCGGATGGCACGAGCTCGAGTTCACACATTCTTCAAAGGAAGATTCTAGATATAAACAGAACAGACTCTTGGATTCCTCAAGACTGTGAGGGAGGAGCCATAGGTCAGGATGGGGCAAGATCATGTGCACGTGGCAGAGGGGGCCCTTGGGTCAGAAGTGGCTGGATTATAGGTTCCGTTCCCCGTCGGAGGCTCACTCATCTTTGCTTCCACAGAGCGTCCAATCTCACAGCAAAAGACTGGAATTCCCCATCCTGCTGCAACTCGGAACAGGAGTCCGGATGGGACAGTTTTGGTTAAGGGTAGTCAGATTTCTTGGCATATATAAGGAATTTGATAAACATGGATGTTGAGTATATAAGGGAATAAATGAGTGAAGGAAAAGGGAGGACTGGGAGGAAAGGCTGTAGGAGGGCAGGCTGCCTGGACGACGGCCCAGCCGGTGCTGAAAACCCCTGTGTTCCAGGCACTGGAGTGAGTGTTGTGTTGGGGGGGCTGTGGGCCATCAGAAGTAGGAAAACTTACAATGCAAGGTGAAGGGCAGTAAGTTTCTTAAGAGGAGACGGAGACAGGGCTAGAGCATTTGGAAAGGGAATTCTTGTAGTTTTAGTCGTAGCCAACGTGCCTGGCACATTAACCGTGTGATCCTCCAGCTGCCCTATCAGGTAAGTACCACTGTTCATCTGTTTCATAGATGGAAACAGGTGATCGAGGCCAGGTGACGACCCTGGAGTCACATCCCATCTGTGCAGTGGCATCCCTGTGTCCCGCCATACTCCATCCCTCCCACCACACTGAACTCCCAGGTCAGGGATGGACGTATCCTGCTGAAAGAATCTGCAGCCACGTTAGGCAGATCCCTACCTGCTAACATGAAATTGGACTTAAGGATGAGAACTCTCATGACGGCCCACACCTTATACCAAAAGCTTGGAAGACACTACAGTCTAGAGGAGGTTGTGGATGGGAACTTCATGAGGAACCCTGTCGTGTGTGTGAGTGTGCTGCTCCTGGGTCTCGTCGGAGACTCGGCACGTCTGCAGTTTATCCCTCTTTTCTTTTCCTATTTTCCAGTGGGAGACAGCCCACCCTACTTCCAGATGCAAATTCTAGCAACCTACGGGGTAAACTGGACAGGACCCTACTAAGCCAGTATCCAGGGCAGCAGAGGGTAATTGAGCCCCGGCCAAATGTTCAACCCTGTTGAAATGTGCAGAAATAAAAGCAGTCCGAAGAAACAGGTCATATCCCTGCCGATTACCGTCAGGACGCACCACCCGGCTGCAAGTAACAGAATAGCCACTGACAGTGACTTAAACAAATGGAGATTGTCTTTCTCCCAGCACAAAGAAATAGGAGCTAAGGTTTGCATAGTCAGAGCCAGCACCCCTGCAGTTCTTGGACCTTTTCTCAAGGTCACAAGGGGGCTGCTGCAAAGAGGCAACTAGCCACGGCCTGCAAGGGAGCCTGAGATGGTAAGGATCTAACTTTCCATTCTCTGGGGAGAAAAATGTGCCACTATGAGCACCAAGGGGCCAGGCACATGTCTTCTGCAGGACAAGTGTGATCCCAAGCCCACCCAGGATGGGGGAGAGCTGGTGTGTTTCCCTGAGTTCCCGCCTCCCTGCCTGTCGTCCACAGCATTGCTCACCTCAGGCCTGCTCTAACCTGCCGAGGCTGTGAGCGCTGGGCGTTTGCTTCCTCCCTGGCTACTGGCCAGTCTGAATTATTTATGAACCTAATGCACACACAGATGGAGTTCTGACAAAGGCCACCAAAGGGAACATTCTCTCGGTAACCCCAAAGCTTAACATGGGGTGAAAAGGCCTTGGTTGAGGGCCTGAGGCTTCCACAGTGCAGGAAGAGGAAGGACTGCACAGCCACTTCCCAGAGCAGCCAAATGTGGGCAGAACACACCACCCACCATTCCCCAGGTACCTCCCGTGGGCGGCAATAACCAGGGCCACGTTCCCCAGGGTTCCCAGCACACAGCCCTGGCCAGGGTATAGCAACAAGGGGCTCTGGAAGCAGACAAACCTGCCAGGGTTTATGACCTGGCAACCCCTGGTGGAGACAAGGATCGTAAAAAAAATTTTTTTCTGTGCCTCGGTTTCCCCGTCTGACCATTGGGGTTGCTGTGAGGATTCAATGTAGCAATCCCTGTACAGTAGAGTGATTGCAAAAATGGCCACAGCTCTTCCCCTCCCTGAGTCCACACCCCTTTGCAATGTGGCTTTACAGGACTCTCACCGAGAGGTGGAGTCTGTTCCACACCCTGGAATTTGGGCGGGCCTGTGACTTGTGATGGCCAGTAGAATGCCCTCCAAGTGACATCATGCCCTCGGAGCCTCCCACACCCAGAGGAGTTATGTAACGGGCCTAGCCAGTGAGTGGCAGAGGCTGAAGGGCCTGGCCTGCCCAACTGTCGGGGGCTAAAGGCCAACCACACTCTTCCCACATAGCAGTGCCCTTGCAGAGGGAAGCAGGCTTGCTGAGGCCTGCAGGGGGAGCATCACACTCCTTCTGCCATAGCAGGGTTGCCCATGGGGCCTTAATTCTGGGTTGGAGGAGTGCTCTGTACCCACAAGTGACCTTGGGTGACTAGGCAGGGCTGATTGTATCCCCCTTCACGTTTGCCTAAATAGCCAGAGCTAAGGGGAGAGGCACTGGGGCCCAGGACAGCTGGGATGTGTCCAGGGCTGTTTGCTTGTTGGTTCTTAATTTATCTTTGCCTGATGCCTTTCACAAAAGATGTTGTTTGAGGGGGTTATTTGTAGCCACTGGTCTGCACTTTCCTTTGGGTCTACTGTAACTGCCACACCTCACTGTGTGAGGGGAGGAGGGGACACAGCCCAGAAGTTACGGACATTACCTTGGAGTAGGCATTGAGTTTTCCATCAGGGGACGCAGCCCTGGACTCTGCAGCCACCCTGCAGCCTTGAGCTTGTGCATCAGGACTTTGGGCCATCGGATTGTTCCATTCTGTTCCTAAAATCAGCCAGTAGCCAAACTACTGATGCAAAGTCAAAAGGTGTACAAAGCTACCATTGCTAATCTCCTATTAATTTTGAAATTTGAAAAAAGGAACTGGAATAAAACATGAATAGGAGAGTTCACAGGCCTGCTTGGTTAGCCTGAGAGCCCAGCTGGGAACCCAATGTCTCCCCTGGATCTGGCCCCGCCAGTGGCAGCCGAGGTTGGTCTACAAACTGCTTGGAGCTCCCCTGGCCCTGGGTTTAGCAGCCTGTCCACAGTTCTGGGCTGCAGCGCTCCTTTGAGGCCTCTAGTATTTGACAAAGATGCTCCACAACTGCCCAGAGGAAACTATGCTTTTGCTCTTGGTCTCTGGCTCCAAGAAGGCAGGTGCTCTGTCTGCTGCTGGTCTTCA
>NW_003852523.1:1546255-1557689 GCF_000181295.1 Otolemur garnettii
GCCGCTGCCGCCTCCAGGGAACCACACTTTAAGAACCACAGGCTCAGCAGCTAGAGGCCTCTGGGGCCGGATGGCTCAGCTCTGCAGGGCACCTCTGCTGCTGCTCAACCTCCCTCTGCCTCAGCTTCCTCATTGGAAAACAGAGGATTACAACACCCACACCATGCAGTAAATGCCACATAATTGCCACCTAAATGTAAGGAAGTACATAGGAGAAAAAACCGGAGTGACACTCCCCACTGCCTGCATCCCACCCTGTCCTCCTCACCACCCACTGACCAGGAGCCAGGGGATAGGAAGCTCTGACCTCTGTCTAGGACCCCACTGTGGGCAGCCAGCCCTGACCGTACACAGTAAGCAGATCTCAAGGTCACGTTAGACTCTGGGCCCAGGGCTCCACCACCATCCCAGAACCAGCAGAGCCGGTTCCTCTGGGCACAGCCCAGCACATGCTGGGTGCTGACAGGCAGGGGAAGAAAACACCCTGTGGAGCTGTTTTCAGCTTGCCCACAGCAGCCAGCAGGAAGCTTCATGGTGTTCAGCTCATGTTTCCAACAGGGTCACCAGTCTCACACCTGTGTCTTCCTCACCAACACAGCTTATGCTGGGGACTGCCTGGGACATCAGCCACCTGGGGCTCCAGGGCAGAGCAGGACCTTCTGGAAGTCTCTGCTCATAGCCTGGGTGTCCAGGGCAAGACTGGGCAACCCCACCCCCAACCCCCAGGGAATACCTGTACCCACTGTGCCATGTGTAACACCAGCCAGGAGACAGGAACTCTCCAGTACCCCTCCCTCCCTTCACGGGCTCCTGCTCTCACAATCCCAGCCCCCAGACCAGTGGGAGAACCCTCACAAACATGGGTCAGGCCACCCACCCCCCTGGAATTGCTCAATGCTCACAAGATGGCTCTCAGGCCCCTGGTAAGCTGGCCTGGGCCCTCCCAATTGATACCATACCACTGTCCCATCACCCTGCTGCTGGGCCACCAGGCATCAGTACAGTCACTTGTTGCACCCTCATCTCGGAGGGCCCTTCTGCACCCAGGCTGGCTGGTGAACCCCCAACATAGCTCCTAGGAAGCTTGTTCTAGTGGCTCTGTCTCCCTCTTCTCTGGCCGCCCCTCTGTGCCGTGTCCAAAGCCTAATAGAATGATGCCCTTATCCCAGCTTAGAAATCACCAGCTCCCACATCTGGTCCCTCACCAGACTCTGATTCCCTGTGGCAGGTTGGTCCATCCAGCTTGGGCAGACCCAGAAACTCTAGCCTCGTGCAGTTTGGACAACTCACCCACACAGAGCTCCGGGGTTCAGGCTCAAGGCTCCAGCCACCTGGGCCTAAGATCCAGCTTCACCAAGGAACTGGGGCAGGTTATTTTACTTCTTGGTGCCTCTGATTCCTTATCAGCAAAATGGGTACAACTCTAACTCAGAAGATCGAGAGGCCCCCACTGCAGGCCTCCCATGCACTTGTTTCAGGCGACCCAGGGGGCCAAGGCACAAACCAGAACATCTGCTTACCCAGATAGGATCCTCCCCCCCTCTAGCCAGGCGAGTTATCAGAAGGGTGGTGTCCCCGCACTCAGGGAGGGAGAGGCAAGGGGTGCTAGGCCACCCATTTCTAAGACACCTGTTACACCAACAACCCCTGCCTGGCTGGCACTCTCCATGTCTGTTTGGAGACATCCCCGCCTGCTGCCTTCTCATCTGAAGGTCCCCAGAGCTGCTCTCTGCAGCCAGAATGTTCTCTTGACATGAACCATGTCAATTTCGCTCATATTAAGGCTCCACAAGACTTGGGGGTCAAGATCAAGCAGTCCACAGACGCACACCTGAAGTCCAGAGATACACACCCACAGACACATGCACACACGTACACAGGCTTACATACGTGCACACACCTGTGCGTCCTCACCCAACACACACACACACCAAAGGCCCAAACATCACACACACCAAGTTTTTATCCTTTTTGCTTCAGTTTTTCACAGAATGGGGACTATTTTAGGCTAAGAAAAGCATCTTACTGCTTGTCTTTAAGTCTGTGTGTGTCTCTAAGTCTTGTGAACACTGCGTGAGTGTGAACACAAGTGTACATGTGAACCTCTGCTCAGAAACCTGCACAGAACACAGACGGGGGAGACAAGCGACGCCTCCAATTCGGAGGATGAGAGCTGGATGAGCCTTCTGCAGCAGGGACCCCTGGAAGCTGTGTGTGGCTTTCGCCTGAAGCCCCAGACAGGCCCCCACGCAGGTGTCCATCACACTGTCGGTCACGTGAGGGTCAGTGTGAGTCCCTCCCCAATGGCAGGTCCTGGTCCTGAAGGGTGCTCCTCCAGGAAGGTGGGAGACGGTGGCAAGGAAACCTCCTTCCAGAGGCCCCGCATGTCCCACTGCAGGGGTGCAGGGTGCTGTGGTCTTCTGCCAGAGCACCGCCCGCCTGGCAGTGCTGCCCTTGCGTTAGTCAGGACGGCCCATGAGAGCCTGGTGGCCGCTATCAGCCTGTTGATATGGGTCAGTTTCCACCTTTCCCACCACGGTGATTTCCTCTTCTTTAAAGCTGGGGTGACACTAACCACCCCACAGAACACTGTGAAGATGCATCTTGGATAAGGTGACCACACAGCCTGCTTTTGGAGGGACAGTCCTGATTTTTAACAATTTGTCCTGCATCCTGCGGCGTTTTAAAAAAGTCCCAATTTTTGGAAAGAATGCACGACAAGCTAGGGAGCAATGGACAACGGGAAGGGAATATACGGCTGAAAAGTTTAATGTAACTCTATTTGGGAATGAAGAGGTTAATGTAACTTCATTTGGAAATGAAAAGGCTGATGTAAACTCCCTACTCCCCTCCTGGGCACCGTCGGGTCGCCCAGGTGGACTGCTGCCCTACTCCTTTGAGCCACAGGCGCCGCCCTATACATAATTTTTTTTAATGTATTATATTTGTAAATTGTACTTATGTTGAAATTAAAAATATACATATTACAATACTATTTTTGCGTTCTATGAAAATTTTTGTTGCTCCATATAGACCAAATTTTTAATTAAGAACACACCCCTCCTCCCCCCCACCCCTCCCACTCCCACCCCCATCAATGGTGTCCTGCTTTACCAATGTTAAAATCTGGTCACCTTAATCCTGGATTGACAAACGGTGCAAAGCCAGAGTGCAATGAACTGTAGCTGTTACTAGTTAGCAACCAGGGGGAAACAAGGCCCCAAACAGGAGGCAGGCACTTAGGAAAATGCACCTTTGGAGAGGCCCCCTGAGGACACAGCTGTCAGCAGGCTAGAAGGGGGAGTGCTCCAGGCACAGGGAGACTGGGTTATTTTTTCTCCTGCAAGAGGAGGAAGGTAACTGAGGGAAGGGGACAGGGTGGGAGGAGGGAGAGGCAGATAGGAAATTCCTGAGTGCTGAGTCAGCAGAGGACAGGCCCACAGGACCTTCTCTAGGCCCAGTGAGATTGCTTTTGACATGCGCAAACAAGGAAACAAAAACCTGCCCTCATGACTCCGGTGACATTGTCATAAACAAAAGCATTTATTGGTAGAAAACTCTACACAGTGCAGGAAGGTAAGAATGAAGAGACAGCCTTGCCCAGTCTCCACTCCACAAAACGTTCACCCAAACACTTTCTATTCCTGAGGTTCCCAGGGATGGGAGGGTGAGCCTAACTTTCTGCAGTCTGTCTGGCTGCCCTGGGACAGCAAAAGGGCCCTGCAGCTGCTGTGACAAACAGCTCATGTGGTGGCTCAAAACAACAGAAATTGTCCTGTTGTGGACAGAAGCCCAAAATGAATATTAAGGAGTGAAAACCAAGGTGTGGGCAGGGCCGGCTCCCTCCCAGGCTCTCCGGAGAGTCCTTCCTGCCCCTCCCAGGTTTAGGGGCTGTGGTTTTCTGGGGCTTGTGGCCACATCACTCCAATCTCAGCCTCCATGGTCACACGGCCTCCTCCTTTTCCGTAGTCAGAGGTCGCTCTGCCCCACTCCCATCAGGACCCTAGGGGTAGGTAGCACTGAGGGCCTACCAGGTGACCCAGGTGACCTCCCCATCTCAAGGTCCTAAACCTCAAGGACATCTGCCAAGTCCTCTTGCACAGAGGTCACGTAACAGGTTCCAGGATGGGCATGAAGCTCTTTGGGGGCCCTCAAGCCTGAGCCCGGGGGTGGCTGGGCTGAGAGAGGGCCCCACCCAGTTCAGCCAGGTCAGAACTACTTTCCTCTTAGAAATCCCTGAGCTCGCACCTGCCCTCTCCTGGTCCAGGGCCTGCTACCCTGCTGGGACCCTGCTTTTCCAAACTAGAACTCTTGTTCCCTGGTACTCACAGGACAACCCAGGCCCTTCCAGGAACCAAAGCCTGTCTTAAGCCCAAGGTCTGCGATGCTGATATAGGGTACCCCCACTCAGGGCTGGACAGGGACCCTCCATTTCTCGCATGAACGCCAAGGTAGGCTCAGAAACCAGTCTCATCACAGACCCCATCTCTAGGCCAAAACAGGCCCTTTGCATTCTCTGAACACAAACAAGGTCACAAAAAGCAACCCGCGTCTCTCTGGGCCGCTCTCCTGGAGCAGAGAAGCACTCCCCAGGTGGACCATATTTCTGTTTTAAAATTAGCTTCTGCCCAAGCCCCTCATGCCAAACAGTTGTGACATATTCCAGACATAAACCCCGAGACAGGAGATCTAAATAAGCTTCCCACCTGGGCTCCCTCCTCTGGGGCTGGAAGTTCTGTTCCCCCTTTCTCTTATCCATCTCTTTATCTTTCAATTAAATTTGTCCTTTCACTTCCTCTGCCCATGAATTCATTCTTCAGATCTCTAAGACCAAAGACCTGGCAGAGAGCAATTCTGGCTGCAGCACTTCCCTGCTTCCAGAGCCAGCCCACACACCAGCGTCCCCTAACACCAACACCAGCACCCTCCCACCAGTAGCCCACACACACCCCAACCCCCAGCTAGGTTGCCTCCTGCTCTGCTAACTGCCAGGATGGCCCCCCATGTCTTGCCAACCACAGGTTGCTCCTGGGTCTTCCGTCTCCTGCACCTGGACTCACCCCACCACACACCCCTGGCATCTGCTGGGACTGAAGACACCCCCCCCCACCCCGCAATCTGGAAAGTGCAGTGTCTATGGTCCTGGATGCCCGGAGGGGAGGCAGAGATAGCAACTAAGGCAAACTCCCTTGTGGCTCTCTGTTAGGAAGGCTGTGGCAGAGGTGTGTGTGAGGGGGGTCCTGACACAGTGCCCAGCGTCTCCACCCTCCCCACAGGTGACTTCACACCAAGGTTCCCTTCCTCATGGTGTGGCCAGTAGCCAGCAGGCACCAGGAGTGCTCTGTGACAGATGCCCTCAGAGAGCAGAGCACCATCTCGTCTGTGCTTTACGGTCTGCAACCAGCGCTGAACACTGTCCAGGACGGCATGGACTTTGTTTCCCCAGGCGCAGCTACTGCCCTGAACCAAGTATCTCTGGAGCAGCAGCCAGGGCTGTTCCCACAGGACAGGAAAGGACGGTCCTGAGGGTGTGTCATCCCAAGGGCCAACCCATGCAGCCTTTTTGGGACAACATTGGAGTTTTTCTACTCTAGAGGGTGGATCCCTTCCTTATATTTTCTATCTGTGGTTTGCTAAGGGCCCACTGAGGACAGGTCAGCCCTAAGGGGGGTGAGAGGGGCCAGGACCCCTTGGGACCAGGTAGCGAGGCTTTGAGTGTCCTACGTCCCGGCACCTAGAGCAGTGCCTGAGAAACAGTGAAAGGAGGAAGGCAGGGAGGAAACCGTTCCAAGGAAGGAACGTCCCAAAACCTATTGTGGGGTCAGCATGTTTAGGATTCATGTGTTGAACCCTAAACCCTGAAAAGCTGACATTGGGGCCTTTGGGGGGCAGCAAGGTACCCCGGGTAGAGCCCTTATAAGTGATATCAGTGCCCTTATGAGGAGCTAGGGCTGTTCAGACACAGGGAGCAGGTGCTGCCCATGAATCTGGAACACTCACCTAACACTGGGTCTGTGGCACCTTGATCTTGGACTTCCAGATGCCAGAACTGTTAAAAATAAATGTTTGTTTTTGTAAGACCCCCATTCATGATGCTTCGTTACAGCAGCCTGAATGGTCTGAGATACCTACAAAGGACATTACAGAATTAAAAACTGAAATTAGAACTGAACATGGTCACAAGCCTTGAGCACTGATTTGGGCTTCATACCTGATGAGTGGAATGCCATGTCTGGGAGCCTCCGTTATTCCATTGTCCCCCTCTGAAAGCTGTTCTCCCTCTGACAACTGACTGGAGTTGGAGGACTCTCTCCCAGGTCTGCACAAACCTTGAGTTCTCGGGGCTCATCCCATGGAGACTTAGCCAAGAAGACTTGGCTCCTTCAGGAATGGATGACCAGACCACTGACACCCAGCGCCCCACCTCACGGCCAGGCCCCCAGGAAGCCTTGTTCAATGTGTGGGTTTAGGTAGCAGCTGCCCAGCACTACCCGGGGAGGTCTGTTATGTTTAAACCCAGAACTCAAAAGCCATCGTGCCATGTTGGTTGAGAGTGTGGCCTCTGGAACCAGAAGGCCAGGTCACATGTCCTTCGGGAACTTTCTGAACTGTGTGTCTCAGTTTCCTCATCTGCAAAATGGGGATAAAGGAGCTACTGTGTTTGCTGTGGTGTCCGCCGGGTTTCTGCCTTCCGCATCTCGCCTGGTTCAGGCATGGAATTCAGAGGACCACTGCCTGGCCTGCTGTGGATGGTCCCCCTGTAGGGCCACCCCTGGATGCTTCTGGACCAGGCTCTGTCTCCAGGAAGTGTTGCTGTGGGCCACAGAGCAGTTGTTCCAGGCTGGACAGGAAACATGCAGTTCTCTGTGGACAAAGATGAGTCTGTGGTTCACCCGCCATTAGGGACACATTTCCAATACTGAGGATGCATTTGACATTAGCCATTAGCACTCTCTAAGGGACATCCCCTGCCAACATCTCAGGCCAGGAAATGGAGAGGAGACCTAACCTCCCTCACTGTGCCTTCTGTGAGGACACGAAGCCCATGTCAGGGGCAGCGAGCGTAGCACCCAAGAACACACAGGGAGGAAAGGAAAACAGGTGACTGGGGTCATGCAGAGGGACAGCCACTGGCTCTCCCCACCTGACACATCTGGGTGTGGCAGCACAGATGACCTGACAGGAGGCTGCCCTGTTATTATCACTCCAGAGAGAGTTTACTTCACATAGTGAAAAGAGAGAGAGAAGGAGGTCCTTCAGAGCTGGACACCAGCTCCCACCGCGGGATTCCTTGTCAGTCGCTCTTACACCAGTTGTTGAAAAGAGAATGCTAAATGCAGGCAAGGCAACATTCAGGGGTGATGACGGCGGGTGGCGGACGTTTCACCCGGATTTAATTTATTTTAAAGGAAGAGCTTTTGACTTATTTTTACAGCTCTGCTACTTAGATTCCAGGAAAGCCACCAAGTGGGCAGTTCCCGGCATGACCGTGCCTTTGGCCTTGCTGCTGCTCTGACTCTGGCGGATCTGCCATGGAAGGGGTGGCCAGCCGTCCCAGGGTCACACCTCAGAGCCCCGCCCCCTTTCTTCCCCCAGGCCCTCCTGGGATCTGGTGTGGCCGTATACTTCAGACCCCCAATCAGAACCTCTGAGAAGGGAGAGTGATCGTGGCAGAGCCCGGGAGGGCTAACCTGGCACCACGCTTCCTTTGCCCAGATGGAGGTCTCAGAGGTGAGTCCTCACAATTCACCTTTCCATGGCTGGACAACTCTGCTTTGCCATTTCACCATTTAGCAACATTTACAAACTGGAGATTTTACATAAACCTCCACGTCCAATGCTGCTGGACACCAGCCCACGAGTCTCCACTGCAGGGGAGAACCCCACTGTGCCCCTCTGTCTGGCTGTCCACCTCCCATGACCCCCAGGGCCCACCTCACTCACTGACCCTGTCTTCTAGGCCCTGACTGCAGCTGAGTTTTTAAGACAAGATGAAAACTCCTGGTTCTCAATTACGATGTCCAGAATAAATGGAAGCATTTTCTCTATAGCTCATTTGATGGCAAAATCTGCCCTGGTGGGTGGCTCATTTGGTGGCAATTTCTGACCTGAATGACTGTAAAGATACCATTGAATTAGCCTGCTGGGGGCATGACTGTGCTCTGTTACAGGAATGTTAATAGAGCACCCTCTCTAACGGAGTAGGCCCGCTGTCGGGAATTGGTTGTTCAGTACATGCTCCATTTTGAAATCCCAAACTTCTGGGCCTCTCTTCCCCCAGGTGTGGAGAGGGACTGTGAGTGCTGAGGTAAGACTCACCCGACCTTTAGACATTACCAGCCCACTGAAGCCTCGTAATAACCCTGGGGTCACCCTGACCTGGGGTCAGGTCCACCGCTCACCCCAGCCTCTGCAGGGGACCCCCCTTGCCAACATTTTTACTTCAGCCCCTTAACACTCATTGTGAACCTCTGACTTCCAGAACTGTAACAGAATAAATCTGTGGGCTGATTTTTCCCAATTTTTTTCAGTTTATTTTAAAAACTTTGTTATTTTTTAACTGACCATAAAACTTGTATGTATTTGTGACCTGTGACATGATATTCTGTTCCACAGGGTATGCATGGCTGAATCGCGCTGACACACACAGGCATTCTGTGTCATCATGTTTGCGTGGTGAGAGCACTTCATGTCCACTCTCCGGGCAGTTTTCAAGAGCAGAAAACGCTGTTATTAACTGAGGTCACCACCATGGATAATCGAGCTCTTGAACTTACTCCCCCCAACTGAAATCTTGCACGCTTTGACCAAGATTTCCCCAGCCCCACGCACCCACCACCCTCCTCTGCTTTTCTGGGTTCAGCTTTTAGGTTCCACATACAAATGAGGTCACTTATGTGACCTTTCTGTGCCTGGCTTGTTTCAGCCAACACATGACCTCTAGGCTCATCCATGTCATTGCAAAAGACAAGACTTCCTTCAAAGCCTGACTAGTTCTCAGTGTGAATCTGAACACATTTTCTTTACCTCCTCATCTGGTGACAGGCACGCAGGTTGGTTCCGTCTGCGGCTGCTGTGTACGCAGGGAGCATGGGCGTGCAGACGGCTCTTCCTAGATGGCCTGCGCTTCCTGTGGCTTCCTGGCTTCCTCGCCCTTCGGGGGTAGGTTTGCATAGACCTGCTCACTGAGGACACCCTGCCCATGCAAGGGCACAGATTGTGGAAAGACGACTTCACAGAGGAAAGTCCGACCACGATCCAGCCACCCGCCCACCTGTGCAGTAGCACTTAGCACAGAAGCATGCTGGGGCCGCAATGTGAAGTCCAGTAGGACACAGTCCCTACTTGTGGGGTGTCCACACTATTATCTAGGGAGACAGAGTCACAAAAGGTGATCGATGTTATCCCACATTAAAATCTGCAATACCTTTCTTCTGTGAAATCCCTGGCTGGCTACTCATGTCCTAGAATGGAATGTGGTCAGCACATCTGCCCAGTGGCCACGAACATTCTCCACCCTGGCGAGACAGGTGAGGCCTGCATCCTCCCGTTCATTATGTCCTGTATTTTCTCAATTCTCTGCCTATCATTATAATGGGGGTAGGGATCTTTCAAATCCTCTAATATTTCCTTATTGCCTAATTTGAGCCCATTTGCACCAACCTAACCAACTCCCCACAGCCCCTCAGCCCCCGCCCTCCCCGAAGACTCCCCAGGCCAGCCCAGAGCACCAGAGTTCTTCAAACCCCCAGTCCTCACTCACTTTGAATTCTATCTGGAGTGTTCTTACCTCCACCTTTGCCTGGAAATTTCTCACTATTCCTGGAAACCCAGTTTAAACGCTCTCCCTACCGTGTCTCACAGCACCGCCTGCCTCTACAATTCTGCCCACACAGCTCCTGTGTTCTTCAAAATGTACTTTTTAACAGATATGTAACAACCCCCTGTGGATGTGCCATAATTATTTCATCTACCCTTGGTTTGGGAGCACTTAGGTTGTTTCTGATATTTGCTATCACAAAAAATACAGCTGGAATAAGCTTGCTTGTTCACAATCTGATTATAACTCTGTTTCCTTAGGATAGCTTTCTAGAGGTGGAAGCTCCAGGTCAAAGAGTACGAACATTTTTAAGGCTCTTTATACATATTTCAAAATTGCTTTCCAAACGTGGTCGCACAAGTTGGGCCCCAGCACCTGAGCATCGGCAGGCCTGGCCACTCCCAGCTTCAGCAGAGGGAGCGTCACGGCTTCAAACGTGCACAGGTCTGGCCCCTGACGAGGCTACTGCTCCATTGCTTTAATTGCATTTCTGTGGCTGTATATGAGATTGAACTTTTTAAAATTAGCTTACTTTAAAACGCTTATTTCTGTAGCATAGGGGTGAAGGAGACAGGCTTCCGCATCAAGACAGCTTCAAATCCTGGCCCTGTGGATTAGGACCCAGTGATGCGGGGAGATTCTCTAACCCCTCCAAACATCCTCAGCAAGTGGAGGGTCAGGCGGGGCCCCCTCGAGCCCTAGTGAGGCCCTGCTGCAGGTCACTCAGTAAGCGACAGCTCTACTGTTCAGTCCTCCGGGCTTCACCTTCCTGTCCGGCTGTCTCTGCAGCGCTTGTACTGTTCCCTCATAGGAGCTCCTCTGAATATTTAGTTCAGCCCTCTGCTTGCCGAGTCTACACTACTATTTTCCCAGCGTCTGACTTTTACTTTTGCTTTGCACCACTGTTACCCCAGATCTTTATTTAATGTAGACAGAGGGACATGTCCTCTTTTATAGCCCCTTCCATTAGTTTTTTGCCAATAACTTCTTCCCACAATCGAGATCAATTAAAAATTTCTCTAAATTTATTTATTTTTTTCCGTACCTCTTAAATACACAGGCAAACTACTTTGCTGTGAATTATTGGAGCGAATCTAACCCGATGCTTTTTCAACATCATTTGGAAAAAATTCCCTTTTATGGATTTGGAAGCGGAATGTGACATGATCAGGTATGATTTTAAATAGCTTGCCGGCTCCAGTGTGGTAGGAAAAACAAGGGCGGTCATAAAGATAGTCAACATTTATTTAGTACCTGTTGTGTGGGGGTACTTTGCAGATCTGAACTCCCTCAAGCTGCAAGCACAGCCCCCGATGGGAACCAGGGGCTTATGTGGGTGGAGCAGTCAGTTAGAACCAAGTCCCAGCCAGCAGGGACAGGGGAGTGGAGGGGAGGCAGACGGGACACAGGGAAGAGAGCTGAGTCTGGAATTGCCATCAGCCACCTGCAGAGGGTATGGGGACCATCAGGAGGAGGGAAGAGTCCCAGAGCCCCACTAAGTGCCTCCAAGGCTGTGCTTCCCTCTCTGTCTCCTTCCCCCAGGACCCCGGGGCCTGCACAGATATAAAAGCAGCAGATAGGGATCATAGTTCCAAAAGGCACCATCCCGAATAC
>NW_003852523.1:1558324-1561552 GCF_000181295.1 Otolemur garnettii
AAAGAAGAGACGGGCTTCCTGCAAGTCTCCATTTATGAGGGATGAAGCTCTCCAGGCCTCAGCAGTCTGAGTGACGGCACAGGTTGTGGTCACACTCAATTTTCATCAGTTCACACTCAGTCCTGTCAAAGCCTAAGGTCACTCGTCATGGTAGCTCGGATGACCATGGCTGTAAAGCTGGGCACCAACCACAATGACCTGTATTTATACATTCCGTCATTGACGCTGAATACAGCTTGTCTGCTCGTAACTGCCGCATGCAGCTGTCCTTAGCATGCGTGACAGTTTCTCTCTCAAAGACAGTGAGTTATCCCTCCCTAAAGTGGCCTAGGACATGTGTTCTGTCGTGTTTTTACATTTCTCAAACAAATCCCCTTTAAAAATGTAAATATTTGCTATATAAAATTTTACAATTTTTTTTTTCCAGAATTGTATTTTCGAGACTTCGGCATTCAGGATCATGGTGTTTGGGGTTGTGTCTTTGGGACTGCGTCCTCATGCTCCCTGACAGTTCACACCAAGTGGCACTGATGGTGTTCGAGGTCCCCCTTTCTCTCCTGATTCCCACTCACGAGCTCCCCTTCCTCCCTCTCATTTCCCCAGTCACTCTTCCTTCTAAGAAGCCTACCTCTGGCTGGGGACTCCCGGGAAGGGGAGGTCCAGCCAAGACTCTGAGGGGCATCCTGAGTCACACCTGGGCCTTCTGGGCACTCCCAAGTAGTGCACGTTCCTGAGCTACCGAGGCCACTGTCTGGGCGAGGTCAGTCCCGCTCCTGCCCTCTGCAAGCTGGAGACCCATGAAAGCCAGTGGTGATACAATTCAGTCCCAGTCCAAATGCCTGAAAACTCGGGGAGCGATGGCCTAACTCCCAGCCTGGGGGCCGCAGGCAGGCAGAGGCAGGGGCTCTCCTCCTTCCTCCACCTTCTGTTCTGCTCATGCCCCCTGTGAACTGGCGAGGGCACCTGCTTTACTGAATCCACTGATTCAAACGCTGATCTCCTTCAGTAGCACGTCACAGGCAGCCACAGAAGCCCCAGTCAAGTTGACACCTCAGTGAGCCATCATGGCCTCTCTTGGCAGCAACCCACTCTCCCTCCATCCCCTGGCACCCACCCCAGCCACAGGCCTTGGTTTCACCCACCCCCTCTGAAAAATATACATGGTATCCCATTCCGGGATGAAGTCCTGGCCAGGATACTTAGTGACAGGGAGAGCCTAGGGGAATCTCAGTGCCTTCATCTAGGAGATAGGGGTAACATCTTGCCTGAAAGGTCGGTGTCGGGAGGTGAGGAGAGTGAGTGGAGTTGGTACAGCTGTCAGCTCCCGCCAGCTCTGCAGAGCCAGATGCTGCGGGTCCCCTGAGCCACCACACCACAGGACTCTTTGCATTGCTGTCTTCAGCAGGCCTCTGTGATGACCAGGAAGGTGTGTGGACCCATTGGGCAGGTCCTGAGGAAGCTGACTATGTTTGCCTTGGGCCACCCATGGCCCTGCTGGCACCACGCCCCTGCAGGCCTCTCTCCTGTGCCACCCCCGGTTGAGGCTGTATCTACCAAGCTATGTCAGGCAGAAGATCCTGGGGCAGGTGCCCCAGAGAACCTACCCTGTTGTCAGGCTTCCCGGGTGTGCTTGGGGTCTTGTGTCTCATGACCCATGGCAGGCACTGCTCCCAAGTTTCCATGCATGACCTCTTGTCCTCACACGACCCTGTGGGGTCTGAACATCTTGTGTAGACTTCAGAATGCTAATTTGTTTCATGGGTTTTTGCAGATTTGGCTCCAGGAATTCATGACCTGCCTCCCTACTGCCCAGTCCAGGCCTGCCCTAGGTGCCAGGAAGTCACTGAGGGCAGGGCCCCACAGGCTGTAAACTGTCCAGCTCCTTGCAGGACCTGGTTGCTGTGGGGACTACACCAGAAGATCCAGCTGAGTCTGGCTGACAGTGTCAACCTGTTCGTGATCATGATCCCAGGAAGCCAGGATTGTCACAGGCCCAGGACTGCATGTTCAGGCCCAGGAGGAGCCGCTGGACCCCAGAATAGCAGGAGGTGAGTAATCACCTGAGCAAACAAGGTACACAGGTGCGCCAGGGACTCACGTCCTGACCCTGAGCAGACACCACAGAGCTCAGGGGCACCGCAGGGTCACCTGCTACCAGAAAACTGGCCAGGGTACTTAGTGACAGGGAGAGCCTAGGCGAATTGTCACAATAAAGAAGGGTTTCCCTTGGTTTCCCTTTTCCTCTCTGTGCATTCCTAGACAAGGCCACCTAAGGAGCCATCCACTGCACCTCAGCGGTTCGCTTGTAATATTCCCTGAGGCCTCACACTTAGTGGGGAGCACTTTCATCCCACATTTCTGGTAAGAAAGCTGAGGTTTCACAAGGTCCAGTGACTTGCCCAGTGCCACTCTGTAAATTGGGAAGTCCACTCTGAGGTCCCCTCTCTGTCTCCAGCACATTGCTTGAACTCTACCTTTTGAAAGGAAATTGGATTTTGGAGATAGACAGACACTCAGAGCTGAGGGAAGGGTGTGATCCAGCAGGAGAAGGTTGTGTGAGTTACAAGGCCAGCGAGGCTCTTCCCAGTGAGCCTGGTGGCCATCTGTACGCTTTCCCCAGTGCAGAGTCCCCCTCTTTGAGGAAGGGCAGTGACCCTAATGAAGGCTTCATGGGGGTATCCACATGGGGCCAATGTAGGTCTCTGTGGTGTCCCGCTGCACGGAGCAGAGGACTCACAGCTGCCCTTGGGGCAGGAGAGCTGGGCCACCCTGAGCCCGGCAGAGCGCTAGGCATGCACACAGGGCATACAGACAATGGAGAGGTGGCTTCAGACTGGGCAGCCACCACAGAGGCTGCAGAGTGTACAAGGGACCAGATTTGAGAAAAGCCTCCAAGACCTTCCAGAAAGTGTGAGTCAGGTGGACGGGGATGAGGGGAAACGTGTCTGGGGACACTGAGGCATAAAAGACCTTTAAGAAGTGTGACAACAGGGGCAGAAGACACAGTAACAGGACAGTGGCTTCAGGGCTGTGTACTATATGATTCCGTCTGGAAAAGGCAAAGCTGTAGAGATGGAAAACCGGTCAGTGGCTGCAGGGCCTGAGGGTGGCTGGGGCGATGGGCTGCCTCATGGAGGTGGCTGGGGGTGATGCTCCACGTCTTGGCTATGGTGCCAGTTACACAATCATGAGCATTAGTCAAAACTCATAGAACTGTGCACTAAAAAC
>NW_003852523.1:1561763-1565650 GCF_000181295.1 Otolemur garnettii
GTTTCCAAGTGGTACACTTTGGCCAACATCAGCTAGATGACCTCAGATGCCTTTCACAATGAGTCTGTGGCCTTTAGGTGGTTTTGGCTGACGGCCTCACTGAAGGCGACTCTGGAAAGTGAATATCAGACTTCATCTTGGGGATTCTTTGTGGATTGCCACATCCTCTCCACTTTGACACACTGACCCAGCTCTTCTCCAGCCCAGAACAGGAGCAAGAAGGGAGCACACGTGGTTCCACAGCCTTGGGAAACAGCAGCAGTGGAGGAGGCTGAGCCCTGGGCTGGGAGCCCAATGGCAGCTGGGACACCCAACCCCTGATGGCCTACGGGCCCAGCACAGGGGCTGACTCTGGGGGGCCACTTCCTCCAGCCCCTCACTGCCAGCTGCCAGCTGCCAGGCCTCCCAGGGGTCTGCAGCCCAATATCAGGCAGGACAGATTCATCTTCCCAAGATCAGGCCATCTGCCCCTGGAGTCAGAGCAGGGCAGGGCCAAACCCTCAAGTCACTGCCATTTCCACACCATTCCTGGTGTTTCCCAAGCTTAGCCCCAGTGGAGTAGTCACCTGGACTCCAGCTGAAAGGAGGGTGGTGGCTAGCATAGGGGTGATTTCAAATGCCTTGCCTTGCCCCCACCCCTCTTCTAGGCCTCCTGTTGGCCAGTCCAGCTGCTAAAAAGAGCTCCAACTCCAGCCAGAATCCTTCCAGAGCATCATGTGCTCCCCACCAGGCATCAGCAGGGTTGGCAGTGGAGCCTGGAACCTCACCACCTCTGCAGACAGCCTTCTGCAGAGGAAAGCTTACAAAACAGCGGAGCTCACACCTGCCTACCCCATGCTCCCCAGAAGCAGGTTGGGCTGGACAATGGTTACAACTGGCTTCTTAATTGCCAGGACCTGTAAATTCATGTTTCTTATTTCTGAACAAACAAAATCAATGTCAATAAACATAAAATAAGTCTACAAATTTGGCCGCCAAAGAAACATCCTGAGCAAGCATTTCTTTCGAGCCCTGAAAATATACTCTGCTGTGTAACCTTTTCATAAAAGAAAGCGAGTCCTTGGACGTGATGTCACCCTTACTCTAGATCACGGTGGAAGGGTCCTCATTTCCTCCACACTCTGTGAATCAGCTCAGTTTCCTCGGGCTGCAGTGATAAGACACTACAGACTGTGTGGCGTTGGTGACAGAAGTGTGTGCCTTCCAGTTGTAGAAGTTGGAATTCTGAAGCCTGCGTCTCCCTGACAGCCCCAGGGAGGGTCCTTCCTGGCTCTTCCCGCAGTCCTGGGCATCCCTCCAGCCACACTGCGTCTTGTCCCTATCTCTTTACTGCGTCTTCCTGCTGTGTCCTTCTGTCATATTGTCCTACGACTTTGTCGTAACTTAATTACTCTATAAAGACCCTATTTTCATATAATATATAAGGAAGGTCACATTCTGAGGGACTAGAGGTCAGGACCCCAACACATCTATTTCTTGGGGAGGGGGACACAATTCACCATCAGCACTCTTATTTCCTAACAGAGGACTAAATGGGAGAATATCGGGAAAGAGAACACAGCTGACTAAGCCCACAGCAGGAGGGAGGGAGAAGCCGGCCTGCTCCTAGCTCCCTGGGTTAATTTTTGGTGGTTTGCACCAACAAAGCGTGCTGGGCCAACAGAACATGGAGTGGTGGGGAGAGATCTGGGCCAGGGACCTTCCAGGCAGGTGGAAGGCAGCAGGAAGGGACAGCATGAAGGAGGCAGCACCCTCCCCTCTGCCCCCGAGCTGCCCCCAGCTCCTGCCCCCAAGCAAACTGGCCTGAGCAGGCCTCCTGGTCCAGCTTTCCCAGGTGGAAGTGGCCCGAGGACCTTAGTTCTTGGTCCTGGCAGCACCTTTGCCTCCCTTTGTCTCTCCAGTCAAGGGTAGGTCCCCTGGGGATGCTAATCGCAGATCTCGGAGTTACCTCTCCGTCTAGGTAGCTAGAAATTCAGCAAACAAAATTTAGATTTAGAAAACAAAAACAATTTTTTAAAATGTGTGCCCAGTTAAATTTGAATTTCAATTTCAGACAGACAAATATTGCCTAGGATATACCTATACTAAAAATTATTTGTTATTTATCCAGCACTCCCATTTAACTGGGGGTCCTAAATTTTATCTGGTGACCCTGTTGCTGACCAGTCTGACTGTTTGCTCTGCTGTTATCATAAGCCAGTTCTCCACATGAAACTCCTAATACGGTCAACGTTTCCAGTGGCTCCCAACTTCCCAGTGGACCCTAAGTTAGGGAAAGACAAAACAAAGAAACCTTGAAAGGAAATACAGCAAGTGGCTCCTGGAGGCTGTCACCAGCTGGTGAGTTTGCAAGTGGCTTTCATTTTTTTGTTTACACTTTTCTGTACTTTCTAATTATTTTCAGTAAACATGTATTTTACAGAAAATATTTGAATGATTAAGTAAACAATGTTCTTTCCTCCTTGGAACCCTAAGCCCACAAGGACAGCTTCTATAGGCAGGAGAAGGGGAAGGAGAGAACTTTGGACCTGTGAGTCCCAGGGCCCCAGGGCGGGAGAATAATTAACCTGATCTCTGATCTCAGGAGCCTTGGGGACAGATGAGAAGGGAAGTTTCAGAACAGAGAGAGCTTGGCTCCTTCCTTTGTGCAGTGTGTAGGTGGAGATGTCCCCAGTGGGGAAGGAGCCACTAACTACCTCTGCTCAAGCAAGGGAAGCAGGGCTGGTGGTCTGCACAGCCTCCTGTGTCTCTGGACACTGGCAGGGCTCCGCCCAACTCCAGGGGCTATTCAGCTTCATCCAGAACAGATGCAAAACAGGCACCTGACCACTTCCATGGCCAGAGGCCACTGGTAGTGGGAACAGCAGCCTGGCTGCTCCAGAGGGGTCCCTGTGGAGTGGAGACTTAGGCCCCAGATAGTGGGGAGGAGGGTGCAGCCCCAGCTTCCCAGAGAGGACCTCGAACCCCCAAAGCCATGTCTACCAGAGACTCTTGGCAGCACCTTGGCCTCACCCCTATCCCATGAGAGCATCTGTCCCGTCAGCTGCCGTCCCTGGGGTGGGCGTTCTCTTCACTAGGGACAGTGCTAAGGTACAGCCAGGGGCACCGGGGTGGTCCAATTGTGCTTTCTCTACCCTTCCTGGCACTGGCCAGACAGACACCCTAGGTTCACACTGGGTTGACTCTGGGCCCCACTGAGCTGGCGCCTGGGCTCCAGCCCATCACATGAAGAGCAAATTCTCTGCCCAGCAGGTGTCCGGCAAGGAGGACATCAGCACATCAGTTTCTTTGGCACTTTTCACACCCCCTGGAGGGGGAAGAAGTTTCATTACTGCTGCCTTGCCTCTCAGCTGATGGGACAGAGGAGACCAGCCCAGGACCTCCTCCCAGGCCCTCTGTTCACAGATGAGGAGACTGAGGCACGGAAGAGCTGAGTACATTCCTGGGGTCACAGAACAGCGGAGTTAAAACAACACCCCTGGGGTTTCCAGCCCCTCTTCTCCTCACCGAGGTGCTCCCAGTCTACTGCACACTGACTGTTCTGGCCCTGGAGCAGGTGGGTCACATCTGTCTCCTGTGCTGAGGACCAGGACACAGGGTGGGGGAGTGCAGGGCTCAGAGGTGGAGGAGCCTCCTGACTCCTGGTCAAAGGTTAACGCACAGTCCACTCCCCTCCAGGGACCCCTGTCCTTATGAAGCATGGCAGTGATAAGAACTGGGATTGGAAGTCTTAGGTACCTGTGTCTGAGCGGGGCATTTACAGGGAAGGGGAGGCCTCCTACCAGGTGCTGCTGACAAGGAACAGAGGAGAACCTGAAGGGACAAACAAGTAAAACAGCCACACAGCCATGTGGCACCTACAGCAGGAAAGGCTACTGAACTCAGAC
>NW_003852523.1:1567738-1572892 GCF_000181295.1 Otolemur garnettii
AAAACAAAGGCAATGTGTAGATATAATCCCATTTCTTTTTTGAAAAAAGAATGTGAATTTATCTGCATAGGAAAGAGTCTGCAAAATATTAAGTTGTAGGAATAGAGGTATTTTTCCTAGTCTTTGGTTTCCAGACATGTGTAGAAAGTTGTGAAGCAGTGAGGAACCGTGCCCTGTCAGAAAAGAGCTGAGCTGTCTTTCGGAGAAACGTCCCGAAGGCAGGACCTGTCTGTGCATCTGCCGCTGCACACATAGGCTTGTGTTTTCCCATGTTTTGCTATAATGAGTAAACATGACTTTTATAAATAAGATAAAAGCTTTGTAATCTAAGGGACAAGAACTCCTAGGTAGAAATGACTAAGAACAGATCTGAGAGTGACTTCAGGTGACCGGTGTTTAACCTCTCAGAAAAAAAAAAAAAAAAAACATTAAAATCTCCCTTCTAACCAGAGCAGGTTGCTCATCCTGCTGGGCAAGGCTCTGCTAACAGACGGCAAATTTCCAGACCCATGTTTGCCAGCAAGTCCCAGAACGTGGAGGGAAGAGAACCCCATGCTCACAGTAGCGATTACCCTGGGCTGCCCTGGCCAGAGAGCACCTGCCATCAAGGTCAGGCAAATCGTTTCCAGTGCTCTGGCTCCAGGCTCACAAGAGTCCTGGAAGCAGCTGGGTGCCCAGTGAAGATGTGCAGCACAGCATCCAGTTGGCTTACAAGCTCTGACCCTTCATTAATCTCTAAAAAGACTGTGTAGTTTGCATGTCAGTCTACTAGGAGTTGTGTAAGTGTGACTCTGACCCCCAAAACGCAAATCTCTACGTCTATTGTCGAGTGCACATTTGTGAACCTATAAAGCCAAGTAACCGATCTTGGAACATGGGAGGCAGGTGCAACTCAACATTGTGCCATTGGTGGGGGCCAAGGTCTTTCTCTGCAACGCCCTTTCTATCTACCTGCCTTGTTAAACAATTACAGATTAACAGAGTGCCCCATGGAGTCATCTCTTGATCCCTGCTTCAAACCAAGCGCCTGCCTCAACCCTTCCCAAGACTGGTCCTTGCTCTCTGAGGAAAATTTAGATCACAGCGTTTGACTGTAAATCCGCCAAAGTGGACTTAATGGACAGCTGAGTGTGTCCGTTTATGGGCACAGTTGTAGACACCCTAGCTCTGCTTTCCCCCTGAGGACTTCAATTTCCTCCTGTGCAAAACGTAAAGTTCAGGAAGCAGATAAGAACGTTGTCCTGGCCTCCTGCTGGTGTGTCACTGCTTCCTCCCTCCAGTGCAGACAGACAGGTCCTGCCTTCAGGACGCTTCCCTGGAAAGGCAGCTCAGCTCTTTCCCGACAGTGCGCAGCTCCTCACTGCTTCACACGCCTTTCTACACAGTCAGGAAATCTCAGACTATTATACCCAAAGCGAGTGGAATAGAGAAACACCAGCACACTGAGTCCAAATTAAGCAAGAACCATGGCTCTAAGCGGACTCATGGCTCTAAATCTCTCCACCCCTAGAAACAGAGGTGGAAACCTCTTGCAAGGGGCTTTCAGTAGGGGAGGGGGAATCCTTAATGCAAGCCGAATTTGACAAGAGCCAACACCCGGCAAGGGAAGTCCTCACAAGGGGAAACTGGGCTTTCGCAGTTATCACTAAACTCTTTCAGCTGAGCTTCCTGTCTTAATGGGGGAGTGTTGAAAGCCCCCAGCAAGATGACGTGGGGCATAACAAGACTAAACCATCGGGCTGGAGCTCCCCATGTCCACACACAGGACCATCTCGCCCCGTGTCTCCTGGGCAGGCTGCTGAAGGCTCAGCTCCCACTCCCTGGGAGGACGCTCACTCATGAGCAGAGACGCCTTGAATGTCAGAGGGCAGGGCGGGCAACCTGGGATAGCACCTGCTTTAAGGAGATAAAACATCCCCTCATGATTTTTAATTACTTTTCCCAGTATTTTTACAACTAGAAAATATTAATTTTCCTGGAGTGACCTTGAAAGTTATCAAGTGACAAAAGCAACCTCATTGCCCACTCATACAACCTCCCTTGTCCTCACTTCCAAGTCCACCAGGACACTCAGTTGAGTTTCTCCTCCCCAGGGAGTATAAAGTTAGTACTCTCAGGACGGGCTCGGTGGCTCATGCCTACAATCCTAGTACTCTGGGAAGCCGAAGCAAGAAGATCCCTTGAGCTGAGGAGTCTAAGACCAGCCGAAGCAAGACCCCGTCTCTACTAAAAATAGAAAAATTAGCCAGGTATTGGCAGGCACTTCCAGTCTCAGCTACTCACTCAGGAGGCTGAGGCGGGAAGATAGCTTGAGCCCAAGAGTTGGAGGCCGCAGTAAGCTGTGATTATGCCATCGTATTTTAGCCTGGCCCACAGAGTGAGACCCTATTTTAAAAAAATTAATTCTCTGGGGGCAATGGACAGAAACCCTACTCAAGCTGCCCCAAGGAAAAGGAGGGCATGGAGCAGCCCCACTGGCCTCCTCTCCAGCCTCTGTCCCTCATGTGGAGAAACAGGTGGCCTGGGAGGCTCTGGGTTCAAACCTGTCCGCTGGCAGCCACAGGGCAAATGTGGCACACCTTTCTAGATGGTGCCAGCAAAAGTCTCAGGAAGGCATCTCAGGGGCCTTTGCGCGTTCACCCTGGATCAGACTTTGAGGCCTGAGGGCTGGAGCATCTGGGCAAGTTGGACCTGGGTTACAAGTCCAGGCCTGAGAAGGTCAGGTTTGTAACCAAGCCATTCTGCTGACAGACAAAGCGCCAGGAGGGTAGCTTGTGTTTTCTGCTCTCTGCACTTAAGCATTCTGGATAGAATTTGGCTCCAAGACCTGGCCCGACACCTTCACACCATTAACTAAAATACCCACAAAATTTATACTTGGGAAAAGGAGTGCTTTAATTCTTGTGAAGGGTTCTGGGCTTGCGGCGGCCTTGCTGGCAAGCTGGGAAACACTGCTCCAGACATAAGCCAGGAGCAGGCGTTTCAAGGGAGAGGAGACATGAGGGAACAGGGTTTGATGCTGTGCTGGGGCGGCTCAATCTGCTCATTTAAGAAGCTACAGGAGGAGACACTGATGTCTGCAAAGAGGAAACTCCTGTGCGTTATTGTGCTTTAGACTTCCCACCCCGCCGCCGTGGCTGAGAACTTCCCACCCCACCATGGCTGAGAACTCAGTTTTAAGTTTTTTCTGGGGTCCTCTTGACCAAGATTGGGCCTGTTGAGTTCTTGGGGGCTTAGCGTTTTTAGTTCACAACACTGAGGTGCCATAAATGAAAACTGCTCCCCAAGAGTCCCTCATCTCCCCATCTCCACCAGCTATAATCTTGTATTTGTGAAATGATTCCCAGTTGTTATGGAGACCAGGAACACCTGCACTGAACATGGAACTTCAGGTGAGGTCCAAGGTTAGGTCCTGGGGGCAGGGAGTGGGGAGGGCAATTCCCAGCGACCTCTCTTTAATGGCTTGATTATTCTCATTCTCACACAACCATCACTGCCCAGGGCCACCCTCCAGGCCAGTGGTTCTCAACTTTCCTAATGCCACAGCCCTTTAATACAGTTCCTTCACCCCACAGGCTGAGAACCGTTGCTCCAGGCCTTCATGAGTCCTTCCCTCTGACTTCTGGGATCCCTCAGTACAAGGGAGCCTCCCAGGACGCGGGCCAGCTGCCAGGGGCAGAGGTGAGGCACCTCCTCCAGGACCCACAGGATGCCCACAGCAGGGCCCCGGGGAAACCTGCCCCAACCTCACCCTCCAGGGAAGCAGACCAAGGCAGAAGTTCTGCTTCTAGAACTCTCAGACCAGTTGACCTCCAGCAGGCAGGCTGAATACTAAGGAGGCAGCCACTAAGTACCTTGTCAGTTCCTACACCTGAGATCCGGGTACCCCACACCCACTGCCCAAAACAGGTGGCGTTCTCACTGCATCTCCCAGAAGGGATCTTTGTCCCTAGCCTTGGCTCCATACAATCTCTCATTCTTTGATTCAACACAAACATCCTGGGCATCTTCCTTGTGTTGTTATCTATTCTCAAGAAGGCATCCCTGATCAGGGCAGAACAAGGGCTCCTCCAAAGACACTGACATCTCGTCCCTGGAACCCCAGCAGGGACTTGGCAGATGGGGTGCACTTAAGGATGCTGCGGTGGGAGATTATCCTGGGTCATCCAGGTGGGTCTGGTATAATAAAGGGAGGGTGAAGACTCGGGGGGACGCAGGTGGAGGCAGAGGTCTCAGTGATGTTTTTTGCTGGCAGTGATCCAGGCACGGAACACAGGTGGTCTCTAGAAGCTGGGAAAGGCAAGGAAGCAGGTTCTCCCTGGAGTCTGCAAAAGGAACACAGCCCTCCTGACACCTGCAGAGGGCCCTGACCCATCTGCGCCTGAGAGTGAAGACCAGGCTGTCCCCACAAGACCTAGGTCAGATTCAGACTTAGAGAACAGTGCTCCCAAGGCCTGCCTCGCAGACCCAGACCAGGAAAATGGGGCTCTGACTCACATCCAAAAATGGGGTCCCCTTGCTGAAGAGCCCCTGCCCCATCAGTGACCTCGAAAGGCAGGAGAGCAGAAAGAGGCCCCAGGACAATCTCCAGGCCCGCCTCCTCAGAAGGATGACCTGGGCCCATTCCCGCTGCTGGCTGTGAGTCCACCCACCTTGTTGGAAGGATCTGTCCCGCAAGTTCTGTACAATACAACTGGAGTCTGGCCAGAGCTGGACTCCAATAAAAGATCATCCTGACCGTCCATGTGGGGAGAGCCCAGCAATGTGGCACACACACCCCTCAGTGTGACCTGCCATCTGCTGCTGTGGACGCCCCTTCCCTGGTCCTACCAGCTGGAGAGAAAAGAGCAAAATGGACTTGCCAATACTCCCCAGGACCCAGGCCAGAGGTGGAGGCCAAGGCCAGCACAGATGAGATCAAAGGGGAGGGAAAGGACCTGCCAAAGCACAGTATTCTGTCTCAGCCAAGTGTGACCTGGCACGCTAAAGAATGCTTTCCACATGAATGGCACTTAAAATCTTGAGAATATATTTATAAATTCATTTTGCTTTCACAACTTAATGAAGAACTATAAACAAAAGTAACTTAAATCAGCATCTACAGTTTGGGGGAATAACTTTCTTTAATTCTGTCTCAACTCCCGTGACAGGATT
>NW_003852523.1:1572912-1580914 GCF_000181295.1 Otolemur garnettii
GTTTCCTGGGGCTGCCACAGAAAATTACTCCCGTGGGTATAAAGTGGCATCTCATTGTGATTCAGATTTGTGTTTCCCTGATGACTAAATGAAGGTAAAAATATCTTTTCCTGAGCTTTTTGGCTGTTTTTATATCTTCATTGGAGAAAGTGGCAATGATTTTGAACCTAATCAGATAGACCTGGAGGCAGGCGGGTGTGGGGAAGCAGGTGGAGCTTTGGAGTTAGGAGGTGCTTAGCAGCTGGGCGGTCATGACTCCCTGAGTGTCCCCAGGAGTAAGGCCTGAGAACAACCTAAACCCCACGGAGTGTCAGATCAACTTTTATTTATTTATGATGCAAGTCAGGTATCTGGCAGTAATGTGCTTCATAAATGGTTATTACTATTTATTAGGAAGTGAATGAGGTTTAGAAGGGCTGACAGTGAACAAGCATCTTCCGAGTTTTCAACAGCTGCTCATATTGCTTCAGAAAGACTCCAGACCACGGCTGGGCACAGTGGTCAGTGACTCACACCTATAGTTCCATAGCCCCAGCTACTCAGGAGGCTGAGGCAGGAGGATCACTCAGACCCAGGAGATTGAGGTTACTGTGAGCTGATTATACCACTGCACTCCCGCCTGACCAACCAATACTTTTTTTTTTTTGGAGACAGAGTCTGTGTCCCCAGCTAGAGTGGTGTGGAGTCAGCCTCGTCCACAGTAACCTCAATCTCCTGGATTCAAGTGACCCTCCTGCCTCAGCCTCCTGACTACAGGTGCCTGCCACAACATCTGGCTAGTTTTTCTATTTTTAGTAGAGACGGGGTCTCGCTCCTGCTCAGGCTGGTCTCGAACTCCTGAGCTCAAGTGATCCTCCTGCCTCCGCCTCCCAAGTGTTGGGATTATAGTCATGAGCCACTGTGCCTGGCCAAGATTCTGTCACTTAAAAAAAGAGAGAGAGAAACCCCCCAAATCACTGATAGCTTCTCTACTCCTTTGCTATTGCTGCGTAACAGGTCCCCCCAAGTTTGTAGCTTACAACCCCTGCTGATTAACCCACAGTTGTCAGCCCAGCAGGACTGGGCTGTCTGCTCAGGGCCTTGGGGGGAGGGGGGAGAATTCAGGTGACACTCACCCCTGCACACCAGCAGTGGGAAAACTCCCTTGCAAAGGGAGATAAAAAAGTAATTTCAAAAATAATAAAGCATAAATTATAAGTATTCATAAATTATTCATAAACCATTTCTATAAGTATATCCCATGCAATATTGGGGATAAAATTTAGGGAAAAATTCTGAATACTTTTTAATAAAAATTCTAAATAAAATTTTTGTAAAATTGAAAAGTTTTTATTTTATGCTAAAACGTAATTAAATATATGACGGATACCATTCAGTATGCATATGTCTCACGTATTGCCCCAGTATTTGGGACATACAGTCAAAGTGCTTGGTTGTGTACCTGAGGTCCAAATGTCTACCCGCTGAGTCTGGCAGGCAGCTTTGACAAGCCAAAGCCTAGGGAGGCCTCTAGCCTCTGTTGACAAGGGCTGGCTTTGTCTTGCCACCTCCTGCTTGCACATCTGCCTAGAGTGCAGGGGACACCCCAGCCAGCATCTGGATGAGGTGGCAGGTGTCCTCACAGGAGAACCACAGGCTGAGCACTGTCCCTGCAGACTCTACCTCTGGTCAGCCTCTGTGCTGGGGGAGCCAGAGCAGGCATTCTGGGGTCCCTCCCAGCTCTGGTGCCCACTCTGTCTCACTCTGCAGGGGTACAGAGATAAGCCCAGCGAGGGAGGCCACAACCTCCGGCAAGGCGCCAGGTCAGCCTATGCAGTTCAGAACGGCCCCAGCCTGTGGCCAGGGAAGCTCTCAAGGCTATGCCATCAGCGGGTCCATATCTTTGAGCATCTCCCTTCTGGGACCGTCCAGCACCAAGCATTGGCTGGGAGCCAGTCCGAGCCTGTTGTCCATCCCAGCACCTTCCTCATGATGAATACTGGTCTCTTTTAGGAGGGACTCAGAGCTTGAAGTTGCTTTTCCCAGTTCCCTAAGAGCCTACACCAAACTGGCCACATCCTGGGTGTTGTCAGAGGGCCTCTGGCCAGTGCTGCCTGTGGTGCCCACAGCCCAGGGCCTCTGTGGGCCTCCCCTGCACCACCTCCCCCAGACATCTCTCTCTCCAGCCGGCTCCCTTCCCCAGGGGCCAAAGGGCAAATGCTATAGAGCCAAGATCTGGGATCTGGCAGCCAGGCAGGCCTGCCTCTATGGGGGCTGCTGTGACAACCCAATAAAATCAGTTCTGTTGTGCTTGGCCTGTGCACGCAGGAACCCTGCACTGCCCATGTGTCCCTCCTCTCTCCTGCCCTCCTTCCTTCCTTCTTTTTTACTTTTCCCCTCTTCCTTTTTAAAAGTAACCACAACACAAAGCAAAATGGAATCCATGCCCTGGAGAAGCTCCCGCACCACGCCGCCAAGCCAAGAGGAAAGTGGCTTCTGCCTGGGTGGCAGGTGGCCTGCAGGTGTGTGGCTGAGGGGCAGAGGAAGGGCAGAAGTGGGGGGCAGGCTCAGGGTGGACCCCAGGCAGCCCATCACAGGACCTTGAAACACGAGTAGAGGTTGTGACACTTCAGGAAGGTGACTGTGGTATCCCAGGAAGTGCTCAGCTGCAACACCAGACTGGCAGCACCTAGGGAGGGGCCTGGGAGACAGCAGGGGTCCCAGCCAGGGAGTGGGGCTAGGCAGCACCCGGCACCCACACTTACAGGACAGGCAGGAAAGAAATGCAGATTTAGGGAAATGGAGGCAGGGTGATTATAAGCCCTGTAGTCAAAGCAGATGGATGGTCCTGCCTGCCAGGGACCACAGATGTGTCACTTGTCCCCACAAACCCACACGGCAGGCAGCATTCAGGCCCAGGTCTCTCCCTGCACAGGCCCCTTGCCGGCATCCCCGGCCTGTCAGGTCCAGCTCCTGCTGCCCGTGGGTCCCCTGGCAGGGACACTCATGACACTGGACTCTCAGCCCTTCTCAGGGCCCACGCTTATCCACACCCCAGGATTGACGGCCTCGGCCTCAGTTTTAACACATACATCAGGGCAAGTTGATACCGACCACCATTTCCTGACCCTCCAAGCAAGTAGTAGAACATTGTATTCCTGGCCCCTGAGCTCTGGACCTGCAGGGGTAAGGTTCAGTGGCCACCACCCCAGGAAGGCCGTGCTCAGGTAAGTTGTGGTGACAATTGCCGGTGGCAAGTGGCAAGTCACAACAGGCTGCTACTGGCTTTGAGAAATGAAAGAAAAATGTGCCCAGATAAGTAGAAGCGGTTTCTGGTGACTCGGCAACCTCAGAGGGCTGTGCGGTTACCCCCTCCCTCCAGACATAGCCTGGCATATGCCAGGAGCCGCCAGGCCACCCTGCGCCCCTGGATGCCGGTCACACTCGGTCCTCCTGAGTTCACCCAGATGCTGAGTGGGGACAATGGTGCATGTTCTGCTGGAGTGCGGATGCTCAGAGCCTGGCTGGCATGAGCAACCCTGAGCTGGGTGCCGGCAGTAAGGGCCAGGGGACCATGCCTGGGAGACACCAGGGCACAGGCTCCCTGCTCCCAGGCTTGATGGGGGCTGCTGGATACCACCTGGAGGGGACAGATAGGGGCCAAAATATCAGCCCAGCAGATCCTACAGAGCCCTCTACGGCCCATCTTGAGGTGCCAGGCCTGCTGCTCCAAAGGGGACACTGTTGTGGCCGGAAATCCACAGCACCTGACATCCTAAGAGCTCTGTGCCTGGGAACTGCCCTCTGGGGAGAGTTTCAGATCCTTCATTTGAGAAACGCTCCCAGAAAGGTGTGGTTCTTCAGAACACTCTGCCTGTGAGCTGCGAATCCAGCCCCGCAGGGAATTCTGACCCTGGAGAGCTGCCTGGGCAGAGTCCTTCCAGGGGGATGGGGGCAGGAAGAGGGCAGAGCAGGCCAGATTGAGAAGCAAGGCTCAGGGTTTCCACTCGGCCCACAAACCCACCTCTCAACCAGCAAGGAGCCCTGTCTGCAGAGTCCATCCTTCTCTGGGGAAAAGCAGTACAAAGCCAGTTGGCCAGGACACAGTGCTCATCAGCACCTCCTTCCAAGCTGGGCTGCAGGGGGAAGGTTCAGGGCCACTCTCTAGCTGGCTCCAAAACCAGTCTGGAATCCCAGGCTGCTGCCTGTGTCCCCATATCCCCCCAGTTCCAGCGAATAGCATTCAGCCCTTGCAACCCCAGGACATCCCTGCTTGCCCCTCCTGGACAGGGATCCCTGCTCTCCAGCCCTACAGGAGGTGCCCAGCAGCAGGTAGGGCTCCAGGCTGGCTCCTCTCCCCAGCCACTCTCCCCATGACCCACTGTCCCACAGAAAGTGAGTGGAGGGATGGGGAAATGGCAGCAGGCACGGCGTCCCATCCCTTAGGAGCCAGAGGACAGGAAGTGGCCAACGCAGCACCAGGCCGCCTGCCTCTGAGAGCCCTTGGGCTCTGGGACCTGCTGGTGGACCTGGGCACTGAGCATCTACAATTGACCAGGGACACAGGAACGGCCACATGCTTCAGTCTGACTGTGCACTGCATGGCTGGGCCTCTCGGCTTTAGCACAACCATGAACACAACCAGGTAAATTGTAAAGCAAAATTGTAAAAAGTGGCAATAGCTCTGTCACTAGGGCCGCAGAAGAACAGCAGGAGCAAGAAGCCACCACGGCTGGCCTCAGTGTCCTGCAGCTGGACACAGGCTTCTGTTGAGAAGCCACATTCTTGTTCAATTTATTAAAGCAAAATTCACAAAGCATAAAATTAACCATTTTAAAGTAAGCAGTTCCACAGCATTAGGCTATTAATCTAGTACCAGAACATTCCATCCCTCCAAATAAACCCCAGACACCCAAAGCAGTGTCTCCCTCTCCCCTGCCCCTGGCCACCACCAATCTGTCTCTGCAGATTCATCCATCCTGCACAGAGAGTGGGTGTGCTGTGTGTGGCCTTTCTGCCCGTGTCTTTCATCCAGCATTTATTCATGGGGAACTTACTCCCTTTTATGCCTGAATGAAAGCCCCTTGTTGTATGCATGAGGTGCACCCAGCCACTGTTGATGGACATGGGGGTTACTCCCCCTTTCAGCTACAGTGAACAGTGCTGCTACGACTCATTCCAATCTGTTTGTGATTCTTTCAATAGTTTTTCAAAGCTCATAAAAAATTGGACAAGGTGGATTACCCACTATAACCTCCTCTGATTTGGGGCATCAGGACTTGACCAAGGACACGTGGTCTGGAATACAAGTTCAGGAATGTGGGGCCGAGCCTGGGACCCTGTTCTGACCATGCACCCTGCTCTCTCCACTCAGACATTGCCCCGTGATGAAGATTCCAGTAGGGGAAATGGAGGGTGTGTCTCACTCACCTTAGTAGGTTGGGCAACACCCACCAGGCCAGGCTTCAGGCAGTGTCATCAAAGGGAGGGCCCCATCCATCCCCTTCCACGCACTGACCAGGTCACAGAGAGGTCTGCCTACACCTGGGGGCAGCCAGAGGGGATCCAGTTAGAACCTCAGACAGAGATCAAATTTGGAGGCTCCCACAGGCAGAAGGGGGTTAAGGCCTCCTGCTTCCTTCAGAGGCTAATCCAGGCTGGGTGGCAGGTGGTGAGCAGGAGGTACAAGCTCCTTAGGGAAGCTCCACTGGTTACTCAGCACCAGGTAACAGTGATTATTCCCACTCTGGGCTAAAGGAATGGGAAGGAAAGTGCCCCTGTGAGGCCTCTTCCTTAAGAAGTCATCAAGGGCCAGGCCGGTGCTCAGTGGGTAGGGCACCAGCCCCATATACCAAGGGTGGTGGGTTCGAACCCAGCCCCAACCAAACTGCAACAAAAAAATCGCCAGGCTTTCTGGCAGGTGCCTGTAGTCCCAGATACTCAGGAGGCTGAGGCAAGAGAATCACTTAAGCCCAGGAGTTGGAGGTTGCTGTGAACTATGATGCCACAGCACTCTATCAAGGGCAATAAAGTGAGACAGAGGTTACACAGAGACTATTAAAAAAAAAGAAAGTCACCACAAGCCTTTGAGGGTTTGTGTGAAAAGAGAGATGTGCATTAATTGTAAGTTAGTGGGTCAGTTCTAAATCAGCAGAGCAGTTGTCTGGTGTCCTGATGGTTCTGCATCAGCTAGAATGTCACTTATGCAACCAGGATGTCACCTGCTTTCCCTCATGATAGCCAGGAAATTCTCAAGGCCCAGCCTAGCTGCTGGCACTTGGGGGACCCTGAAGAAATGCTTGTCATAGGAACTGATGTTGAAATTCAAGGTAGCTGCTGTAAAAAGGGACTGCAGAGCCCCTGAACCTCTATAATCCAGGGGTCATAGGAGAAAAGGACACCACCCCCCACCCCACCCCCACACCCCTACACCCCCGCTCACGGCCTGAACCCCACTGGGCCCTCCTGCCAGGACGCCAGCTCTTTCATGTTTGTTTTTTCCTAAATCAATAAAAGTACACTGCATAAAAAGTGAAAAATTTGGACCAGAAAACAGAACACAGCACTACCCGGTCCTCCTGCCTCACACCCCCAAACCTAACTCTCACTCGGCAGGAGAGTCATGTTCAAATCCAGCAGCTTTTTCATCTAGTAGTTCCCCCATCACATAACTATGCTGCTGCTTGTTTGCTTTTTAAAAATATTTTATGCAAATTTCACCCTTTCTATAGGGCCCCCCCAAAAAAGATTTTATGCACTAATTTCCAGCCATGGAAGAAGATGAAGGTTCAGCTCTTCTGTAAGGACCCCACCCACACCCACAGCCACCCTGGGGAGTTATGTCATCATTTACAATGAAATCAGAAGCCACTGTTTAGACATCATCATGACTAGGTTAACATCATTCGACCCACCCTTGGCCTGCTAATTTGGCTGACTGCTGAGTTCCTCCTCCTTGGAGGAGGAATTCTTTGTTAGCAAGTGTGGACTAAACACGAAAACATTCCTACCACACAGTCAGCAATGTCAGATAAAATGTGAGAATCGTTTTAAATACTAACTAAATACACAAGGAAGAAAGGGGACAAACGTGTATCTATTTCAGCCTGTGCCATGGGGTGGGGTGGGTTGGCGGCAGGAGTGGGGCAAGACCCCACTGAGAACCTGTAATGTTGGGGCTGTCTCGGTCAGGTCTGAGATTTCAAGGTATCCCACCTGCACAGTAAAGCACCCCGAATCCAGGAAATTAGCATAAAAATGACCACCATCTGGCAAGATACAAAATCCTTCACTAAAGACATCTCTTCAGCCCAGGCAGAAAGAGCCTTACTGAAAATGGACTCACAATCCAAAATTATAAAACACACAAAACAATCCGTTGGCAGATCCAATAAGCAGAGGAATTATATCCCTGTGAACCTTAGGTGATAGGATTATCAGACGACAGCTTTAAACAGCTCTGCTTTTCTGGAAGGGCTCAACTACAACTTGGACTTTACCTAACAAATGCAAAGTGTAACCTAATTACACATGTACCCTTATATTAATCTGAAATAATAAAATAAAATTGATATTTTTCAAAAAATAAAAATAAAAAAAATAATAAACAGCTCTGCTTCAAATGATTATAGGTGTGGAACAAGGAAATTAGCACAAGAGGCTACTGAAAAAGAGGCAGATTCAGAAAGAATGGAATCAAATATTTGTAAATGAAAACTACAGTAAGCAAAAGAAAAGCCTCAACAGGCAGGCTAATTACAGAACAGACACAGCCTCATTATAATGAAGTCACTCAACTCAGCAAGCAAAAAGAGCAGCTCCTACTTAAAGATAAATGCAGCACAGGGAAATAAAAAGATTAAAATACGAACAGGAAGCTAGGATTTGAAGGAGAGAATTAAAAGGTGTTCTAGATTGAAAATCACTTTCCTTCCAACGTTTAAGGCATCGTCCTCTCATCTTCCCGCTTCTCTGTTGTTGTCTGAAGTGTGAAGCATCTGATTCCTGATTTAGCAGGGCTCCC
>NW_003852523.1:1581182-1582393 GCF_000181295.1 Otolemur garnettii
CTCATCTTTGATTCCCACCCTTATTTCCTCCTTTCGAGAGTTTTCTCTCACCATCTTAAAAACATTTTCAACTTCTGTTCTTTAAATGTTTGCACATGTACACACACACGTACATACACACTTTCACACCCCCTCGTGCTGATTTTAATTTATTGAAAATCTTCTGTGTTTTCTATGACATAATTGTAGGTTTTTAAGAGTTTTCCCTGATTGTTAATCTGCTTTCGGGGGTGGTGCGAGTGTTAGCGTCACTCTTCATGCCCCGTGGGCTCTCTGCTGTTCCCCAGGTGTGAGTTAGTCACAGGTACTTGGAAGCCTTGTGTGGGGCGGGGGCTCATCACTGGTGGTGTCACTGCAGGATGAAGGGGAACCTCTCAGTCAAGTCTGTAGGTCTTGCTTGGAGGTGCTGAGAGGCGACAGAGGCTACGGGGTGGGGTTCAGGGTGCACCTTCAGTAAAGAGTCTACCTACATTTGCCTGGAGTCATGAGGTCCAGGTACACTGGCTCAAACCTGTCCTGTTGCTGATGGCACGGGGTGGGCTGGAGTCTGTCCAGGTGTCTAGCTCCTCCTGGTAGACGCTTGGGGTGGGGGATCCCCTCCTGTCCCACTCTTCTCCTCTAGTACCTGCAGCCCTGAAGATTTACATTATTGTCACCAAGTCCAGTTACTGTCGAAGGACTGTACATTTTCTAAATGCCCATCCTGTTTTTGCACTCTCCTTGTGCTCTGGAAAACAAACACTTCCCAGAGCAACACAGCCCACAACTCGCACCAGCTCCTCACCATCTCCACCAGGCCTGTGGCTGACCCGTAGGTGATAATCCCCAGACTCAGCCTTATCCAGAAGACTAGGTAGGCCTGTCCAACACACACCTCCACCTGGTCACCTTCCACCAGCACTGTGGGAGGGTACCGTCCAGCCCTTTGCTGGGACACATCTTCCCACACCCTTCTCTGCCTCTTCCACAACCCCATTAGGCCCTGTCCCTCCTCCCACCCTCCCCATTCACCCTGGAAGGACCAGCTCAGCTGAGGGGGTCCTGGTCGGGTGTCTCTGAACCCACAGAGACTCACAGGCCATGAGACCATGCTCTACCCTTTATAGCTCCAGCAAGGCCTCCTATCATATGCCTTTCCCTTGCCCACTTAAATCATCATTTTCCTGAAGGCACCAATGGGGTCTCACATTGGTTGGTGTCCTTTCCACCAC
>NW_003852523.1:1583289-1590688 GCF_000181295.1 Otolemur garnettii
GTGGGTGCAGACGGCAAACCAGGCAGCCTCCAAGCTTTCTCCCTGAGCAAGGGCCACCTCCCCAATGGCCCCACCCGCAGTCCCCCGCCAAGTGCCACCTCACCTGAGTCTTGTTTTTCCAGTCACACAGCTGGGTCCGGGCAGTGAGGCAAGGAGGAAGGAAGACAGTTGGTTGCCTCAGAGCGACGGAGGCTTTGCCGAGCCCTCCAGCCTCCTTCCAAGTGGTAAGTCAGCCCAGACAAGACAAGGAGAAATTGAGGTCCAATCCCACACCCTCAAGTCCCACTCTGAGTAGCTGGGACTATAGGTGCCCACCATGCCCAGCTATCTTTAGAGATGGGGTCTTGCATTCCTGAGCTCAGGCAATCCACCTGCCTTAGCCTTCTAGAGTGCTAAGACTAGAGGCATGAGCTGCCGCGCCCCACCTACCACAATCACTCTTTTGAAATACAAGGTCTGAAAATTAAGTTTGCAAACTCAAACTAGAAAAAGTGCTAATACCTCACTGCTGAGTATCACTATGGTCACCTTCAAAGTACCCCCCTTGGGAAGCTGTGCAGTGACGCCAGCACCTAGTCCACACTTCAAGGCAGTTTTGGGACTCTTTTTCTAGAATGGCCATCAGAGCTGTCATCGTATGAGGCCTGACAATGAAATTCACAAACTCATCCTAGAGATAAAGTGCCCTTGAAGCAGAGGTGGGACCCTCGACCCACAATGGGTGTGTCCCTTCTGGTTCTGTCTCAGGACTCTCAGTCCCACAAATCTTAGGAAATCGGGGGCCCTGGTGCGGGTCCTTCTAAAGTCCCCATTGGGCAGCAGTCAGCCTCAGCAGGACTCTGGCAGCACACGTAGTTTACTGCATATTGCAAAATTGCTGAAAGGGAAGAACTGTAATATTCCCAACACAAAGGCAAATGTTGTGGGGATGGACGCCCCAGGGACTGATTTGATCAGTGCACGTTGTATACAAGAACCAAAATATCAACATACCTTCAAAATACATGAAACAACAACAGAACATATTTTTCACTAAAATGGAAAAATGTGAATACTGTTACATTATCACTATTCAAAACAGGAAAGGAAATAATGTAGGTACCTAAATGGAAGGGGAAAAAAAGTGAGCTAAATGGCACCGTCTTAGTAAGATTCTGTTTTGATTTCTGGCAGAAAAGACCTAAAAAAAATTATCATTCTACAAGGCCAGGGAACTCAGATGCCAGGAATGGATGGTAAGGCTGAAAAGTTCCAAGGAAATCCATTCCACACCAGGCTGGGCAGATGTGCTGAGGGTGATGGGAGCGTTCCTCTCAGGGGATACCCACATGTGGATAAGCATGGTTTCTGGGGTACTGGGTTGCAACTGAAGGCACTGGTGTGATACTACGTACGTGCCTGTACATGCAAGTTACACACACGTCCTAGATCTGTCTGCTGAAAGGGCCCCAAAGCAGTGACAACCAGTAACAATGAGCACACCCAGCACCAGATCTCGGTCTCTAAGGACCATTCTCCACTAAAAGAAACCAGTTTCTGGTTGCGCATGGTGGCTCAGGCCTGCAATCCCGTAGGAGGATCACTTGAGCTCAATAGTTTGAGAGCAACTTGAGCAAGAATGAGACCCATCTCTACTGAAAATAGAAAAATTAGCCAGGTGTTATGGCAGGTGCCTATAGTCCCAGCTATTCAGGAGGCTGAGGCAAGAGGATTGCTTGAGCCCAAGAGTTTGAGATTGCTGTGAGCTATGACACCTTGACACTCTAACCCAGCAGTTCTCAGCCTGTGAGTCCCAATCCCTTTGTAACAATGAAAATACATCCTGCATATCAGATATTTACATTGTGATTCATAACAGTAGCAAAATTATAGTTATGAAGTAGCAACAAAAATAATTTTATGGTTGGGGGTCACCACAACATGAGGAACTGTATTAAAGGGGTGCAGCATTAGGAGGCATTAGGAAGGTTGAGAACAATTGCACCAAGAGGGTGACAGAGTGAAACTCTTTCTCAAAAAAACACAAAAAGTTTCCTTGGAGAAATGGCTGCTTCTGAGTGAAGTGAAAGATGAGCGTGTGTCAGAGAGCAAAGCAGCACTCTGAGAAAGACAGGATGTCACAGGGACAGCAGACAGGAGAAGGGGCCACAAAGTGGCCAACCAGGGACAATCCGAGCATCCACGGGCAGGGAGAACAACCCATCGACCCAACAGTGATCCGTGACCTTGTATTGATATAAATAAAAGGGGGCGGCAAAGCTCTACTTCGTACACAATGTCTTGTGTTTTTTCTGACAAAAATACACAATCTACTCACTGAGCTACAGGCACCACCCATAAAAATACACAATCTAAACCAAATCATGAGGAAAATTAGGCAAACCTAAACTGAAGACATTCTATAAACTGACTGGCTGTATTTCCCAAGAATGTCAAGGTCATGACAGACAAGACCAAGGAACTGAGCACTGCAAACTGAGGACATAGGAGAAATACAAACAGGTTCTGGACAAAAAGGAAGATCCTACTGTTGTTTTTGTCAGGTTTTCTTTCTCCTATAAAGGACTTTTTTTTTTTTGAGACAGAGTCTGTGTTGCCCTGGGTAGAGAGCCGTGGCATCACACCTCACAGCAACCTCCAACTCTTGGGCTCAAGTGATTCTCTTGCCTCAGCCTCCCTAGTAGCTGGGACTATAGGTGCCCACCGCAATGCCCAGCTATTTTTTGGTTGTGGTTGTCACTGCTGTTTGGCAGGCCAGGGCTGGATTTGAACCCACCAGCTCTGGTGTATGTGGCTGGCACCCCAGCTGCTTGAGCTACAGGTGCCAATATCAAGGACATTTTTGAGACAGCAAAATTTGAAAATGATTCATAACTTAGATATTATATTAAACTTGGTTTCCTGATTTTGCTGGACTGTGTTCTATACAGGGGAAAGTCCTTGCATTGAAGAAATATACACTGACATGTGGGGCACTGTCTGCAACCTACTCTCACATGGGTGGATGGGTGGATGAGTGAATGGGTGGATGGATGGATGGATGCATACATAAGAAAATATCCAGGCAAATGAAAGTAAATGGGAACTCTGGGTTCACCAGAGTTCCATGTACTATTATTGTAACTTTTCTATAATTTAGAATTATTTCAAAATGCAAAATTAATAGAAGAATCATAAAACCTTAGAAATAAACTTCGGTGCTGGGAGCCTCTTCCATCAAAATGAGATTATCTCCCTAGTGGATCGGACACGAGGAAGGGCCCGGGCTGCCCACATCCACTCTTTGCTTGCTCTGTGCCCCACGACATGGGCTGACCTGGTGCCTGTGTACCCCTCCATAAAGGCATTCTCCAAGCCACACATCACTTCTTTGAAGCTCTGGTTTTCAGAAATCAGAGCATCTGAGCTCATTTACAAGAAAAAGTAGTCTCACTAACTCCAAAAAAGTAGACAAGTACCTCACTTTATCAACATCAAACAATTTTATTTTTTGCTCTTCTAGGGATTCCACACAACAGTAGCACACGTAGTAAAAGCACAATGAGGCATATTAAAACATAGCCAGATCTAACAATGTGGATATCTCCTCTCACGGAAAAGAAATACCCCGCCCAGATTCACATTAACATACACGGTACATTAATATCAATCTCTGTATCATACACAAGGCCGTGGCACATGTTTGCACACAGGGTCACATTCTGCAACAAACTTACTCTATAACAGTCCTCAGAAGGCCACACGGGACACAGGTGATGTGAAGTCATCAGGCGAGATGGTCAAACCTTTTGCATCCAAGGGCTTCCTTGGAGCCACACCCCAATCTCTGACGCACAGGGGAGCTTCTTGCACAGTAGGTCAGAAAACCCTTTGAGATCCCAAAACACTATCCTCAGCGTGAACAACCCCTTATCAAAACTGAGAGCTGGAAGGAGACCAGATGAATGGAACTAGATAACACTGTTTTATGACTTTAATCCAAACTGAAGTTATAAAGTGAGAATTATTAATGACTTAGACACATGGCTCGAGAATTTCAAAAACGTTTTATGCAAAAGAAATGAACAGCAGCTGGCCCTGTACACGTGTGGACTAATCCAGGGACAAACAGGCCGCGATATGAAAGAGCTGGCCGCACACCTGTCCCAGCGGTGCTGGCTGCTGCTTTCATTTCTTGTTGCATAGAACATCTTTATTTATAAAGCCAGCCCCATGACCTCAGTCACTCCTAAGACACTAGACCACCTAACGTTATGAACGTTTTTAACAGGTTTCAGGCAACAGCTGATATGGTATACATCTATTAATTTATAAAGTAAGAATTCCACTGAGACTTTCAGAGACAGGCTTCTCTGCTCACCACTGAGCATGAACATAAGGACAAATCCCCCTGCACTTCTCCCCTCAAGGCTAGGGCGCTCTGAGCAGTCAGAGGCAGGACGCCTGGACAGAGTGGACTCATCCTTGCCTGGGCTTTGCCACTAAGGCAGCAGCATCAGCAGCCCCTCAGGAACACAGCAAAACGACCCTGACTCATTGTCCCTCCAACACTGGACGCCTCTATCGTTGTTTGGGTGAACAGCCATGCATGTTTCAGTCAACTTCACTTGGTGGCAATGCTATGGTCAGCAGGCCCCGCTTCCTGATGGCACCTGTCACCTTCACTTGGTCAATGTTTTGGCAAGCCAAGACAGGGTGAGTGGGAGTGGCCTGCACAGAATCGTTAGGTCCCCACGAGGAACATTCAACAGGACAGGAGCCTCACATAGGCTCCTGGTCCAGCAGGGAGCTGGCTAGGTCTTGCTGCGGCGCAGGAGTGTGGCGGCGGAGCCATGGCCGCCCTGGAACTTGAGGCTTTGCAGGTTGATGTGGGCCCCATGCTTGAGCAGAGTCTCCACTGTCTGCGCGTGCCTGCCCTGGGCGGCCAGGTGCAGTGCGCTGAGCCCCTGCGCGTCAGGCAGGTCGATGACTTCAGCACTGACCAGCTCCTCCACCACCTCTGAGTGCCCATGGGCGGCAGCCAGGTGCAGGGCTGTCTGACTCATTGGCCCCCGGGCCAGCATGCTGGCCTTCTCCTCAATGAGCAACCTGACAGTGGCCAAGTGTCCATTGCGGGCAGCCAGATGCAGGGCTGTGCAGCCGTCTGCAGTCACGGCCTCCCTGCTGGCACCCCGATGCAGGAGCAGCCTGGCAGTGCTTGTGTGCCCCGTCTCCGCAGCCACATGCAGGGGTGTCTGTGCCAGCAGGCTGCAGACGTTGACATCAGAGCACAGGTCGATGAGGATGCGGGCCACACGGTAGTGCCCACGCTGGGCAGCCAGGTGCAGAGGAGTCCTCCCGTCTAGCGTCTGGGCATTCACACTCACCCCTGGCTGCTTGGCCAGCAGCTTGACAATGGCCAGGTGGCCCTGCCAGGCAGCATAGTGCAGCGGCACCCAGGCGTCCTTCCCCTGCAGGCTCACGTCCACACCACGGCGCAGCAGGATACGCACAATGTGCTCCTGCCCGTGCTGGCAGGCCACATGCATGGGCATGCGGCCCTCGAAGTCCACCTCATCGATGGAGGCGTTCCTCTCCAGCAGCAGCCGCGTGCTGGACTCGTCCCCGTTCTGGGCTGCGAAGTGCAGGGCCGTCCACTGGTCCTCATCCTTAGCATTGACGCTGACCTTCCGGGCCAGCAGGAGCTCCACGATGCCCCGCACTCGCCTCTCCACAGCCACGTGCAGCGGGGTAGAGCCCTTCCTGTTGGTGAGGTTGGGGTTGGCGTTGTTCAGGAGCAGCCACTTGACACAGTCCTCCTGCCCTGCCTCCACAGCCAGGTGCAGCAGGCTGGCGCCGCCATCCAGCACCAGGTCCACGTCCTGCGGCTGCAGGATCTTCATCAGTTTGCTGGTGTCCCCGGACACGATGGCATCCACGAGCTTCTTCTTCTGGATGTCCGTGGTGCCCAGATCTGCAGGGAGAGGATGGGCCAGGGTCAGAGTGCGGCTGTGCACACATAGACATAGTGACCTGTGGCCTTCACGTTTCACCTGGTGGTAAGTGCTGCCCAGAGACAGCCCTACTGAAGGCAGATGTGTGGGAGCCCAGGTGGGCCGATTAATGCTCTCCGGTGCTCTTTAGCCAATCTGGAGAATAACCACCACTCTAGCTGTCCCACAGGACTGGGAGCAGATAAAGGAAGTGACACTCAGAGACCCCGTGGCGCTTAGAGATGGCAGTGACTGTAAATATTCCTTCACTAAAGAAAGATAGAAAAGGCTGACTTTGGGAAGCTGAGGTAGGAGGACCATTGGGAGTCCAGGAGTTAGAAGCTGCAGTGAGCTATGATTGCACCACTGCACTCCTACCTGGGGGCAGAGCAAGACCCTTTCTCTTTAAAAAAAAAAAAAAAGAAAAAGAAAAACATAGACTACTAAGACCAGGCAGGAGCCCCCCTCCTGGACAGTGACATACGAGTGAAGCTGGTGCCTAAAGCTGCAAGGGGGAAGACCCAGGTTCTGGCCCCCCTCAAAACAATACTTTCCATCTTTGTAACATGAGGAGAGAAATTTTCTATGACAATCCTGAAAGAATTGAGCTTTTCATTTCAGAGGGACCATCGGTCCAGCATTTAGGACAAAATGTTCTGTTTTACACAAAAATCTGACTGCAGTGTCTACAGTTCTAATTCCACAAAGACGGACCACCCCCAACATGCCAGTCTCAGAGGGCTTAGGTGGGAGCCTGGGTTGCTGCTAAGATGATAAACTCAGTGTGTCAACACTGATGCTATGAGCTGAGCTGGTGAGCAATTCTCTCAAGCATGGAGATGAGATGTCATTTGAGAGAAAGTTCTAGAATGCATCTCTCCCTGGGAGACAATGACATTTCTTTCCAGTTAGCCCCTGACCTGGCCCTAACTTCCCTCCCCCACCATCACCTACCGTGGACCTTCAGTCCCAGCAGCCTTCCCTGCCTCTGTCTCCACAGTATTCCCGTAACCCCATGTGCTCTCTCTGCTCTACTCTGAATCTCAGGCCTGTAAGAGCCTCCTCTCCAATGACTGTCCCTCATCTTCCAGGAAAAGCAAACTGCCCCCGACTCTAGAGGTTCCACCCGGCACTCAGCCTCCACACTGCTGCTGAGTGGAGACACCCCTATTTTCCCACAGGAGTTGCAGCCTCCCTTCAGGGGACCAACAACCTCATATCCCTAAAACCGGCAAAGAGATTATAGCACCCTAGGGCAGGAATGGGGGGCAAGCACCTTCAAAAATCAAAACCCAGCTTGGCGCCTGTGGCTCAACTGGCTAAGGCGCCAGCCACGTACACCCAAGGTGGAGGGTTCGAATCCCCAGCCCCGACCCGCCAAACAACAATGACGGCTGCAACCAAAAAATAGCCGGGCGTTGTGGCGG
>NW_003852523.1:1590802-1600810 GCF_000181295.1 Otolemur garnettii
AAAAAAAAAAAAAAAAAAATCAAAACCCCTCCAAATTCACACAAAATGTAAGACTAGTGCCTGCCCTAGCAGGTAGTGTGTGAAGGTGGCTGGCTAGGGTGTTGTAACCTCCCTGAGAACCCAGTGAAGGAGTCTGGGTATCCTCCCGACATCGTCTGAAGAGAGGTGCATGGGCTGGTGTCTACAGGAGAGGAAGCTCGCCAGGGTTTTACAGGGTGTAGCCTCCTCTCCTTCCACACCTGGTGACCCTGACCAAGCCGTCCCACCAACACGAGCATCTCTGCACTTGTGCTCAGACAGCCAATTATGCCATTGACACCCAAAATTAATTAGCTAAGGAAGGGAAGAAACAATTGTCAGGTCAGGTAACGGGAGCCTCACAATGGGCCACCATCTCCTGGACACTATAGGTGGTGTCCTGCACTCACCGCCTGTCGAAGGCTCTCGCTCAAAAGACAGCGACAGGGACCCTCTGGAAGAGAAGGCAGAGTCCACCGAAGACACTCCCGAGAGCCGCTTGCCACTGCTGGACGATGGCAGCTTGGACTCGGAGGAGCTGCGGCTAAGCTCATCCGGGCCCTCGGTGGTCTGGGAAATGCCAGAGTCCAGCTGTGACAGCAGCTCAGAAAGGCTGTGGTCGTTGTCAAAGGCAGGGGCGGAGGCCCGCTTGAGGCGAGTGGACACAGGTACAGCCTACAGAGGGGATATGCAGGCAGGTGAAGGCCCTGCCACACTGTTCAGCCCGTCGGAGAAGGACCAAGCGGGCTACGGCTAGGAGGAGCTGAGTGGAAGGACAGGCTCCAGCAAGCTACGTGCTGGCACCACGTACGCTCAGCACAGGGAGCCCAGAGACACTGGGCATGGAGTCACCACGCCAGCTTGCCCAGCATAAAGACATCACCAGACAAGTCACACTTTACAGAAAAGGTAACACCAGCACTCCTGCTCTCGCCAAACAAGGGAGGCTGCATGGACAAGTTGCAGGAGAGGGACCCAGACTCTGGCTGCAGGGTCAGGAGAGACCAAAGGAAGGAGACAGAACCGAGCCAGGGCCCTCCCCTGTGTGGCTGACAAGTGCAACCTCTCCCTGGAGCCCTATGGTCTGGGCTGGAGGCTCTGTGCACAAGATAAGGAACGGATGCCAGCTCCAGGGACAGCACAGCGACCCCTCCCCATACAGTCAGGCCCTTTTAAGGGTCTAGCAAAGCAGATTTCTGGTGAGTGACCAGAATCTGACAGTAACTCACTCTTCTACCCTGATTCGTGACTGCTTGCCCCAAATCCCTCTCTCCCTAGAAACAGCTCGATGGCCTCTGGCATGGAACCGTGGTCCACTGAGCCACCTCCACCTGTTGCCTGCCGGTCTCCCCTCAGTGGGGGGCCCGGCTGCCTCTTTACTGCTACCTCCCCTGGGCACTGGGCCCCGCAGCTTTTATGCCCACACTTCTCCCTTTGTGTCCAGGCAGTGGGCACATCCAAGAGTGTAGTTAGCACCATACCTCACACCAACAGCTTGAGGTCGACTGCCAAAACCAGAAGACACGCTATTATATAGTAAGTTTATCAAGGTCACTGCCCAGGTCTGCTGCAGCCTCTTTACCTTGAAGGGGATTTAGCCGGCCCTGGCACCTGCACATCTTATCACATCTTCAGTAACCTAAGTGGCACTCACAGCACAGACCATCCATGAATAGTTAAAAAGTGACCAGCTCCCCACCCCTGTGCCAGGCTGCAAAGACCCCCAAACACCAGCTGTCCCTGCTCTGGGCTCAAAAGGGGCTGGGCTTTCTGATCCCCGGCTTCAGAGCACATCCAACAAGTGGGTATTTAATGCCAAGCCTGCGCCCAGGCTATTCCCAACTTCATCACAGGCAGGAGGTGGGTACGGAACCCTGTCAGGCTGGTGAATCTGGAGCCACCCATGGGACCTGCATCTCCAACAGAATCGAGTGCAGCTCTAGGCTGGCAGGGGAATCTGACAGGAAGAGGAGCGGATTGGAAAATGCCCACAAAGCCAGGCAGACAAGGAGGCTGCAGGCCAGTGCCGGTTACCTCACTCTTAGGCTCCGGCAGACTCTTCACATCCAGGTCTTGAATTGCTTCTTTCACTTCATCGTCGGGTTTTTCACACAGGTCTTCAGTTTCAGAAGTGATTTCTTTGGGGGAGAAAACAAAAGGAGGCATGTCTCAGTCAGATAATGACTTCCACACACAATCACCGAAATGGGGACGGATGAGGCGGTACCCAAAGCCTCCAGACAGCTGAGAACAAGCCACACGCTGTCAGCGCCGAAATTCCTCACACAGCGTGTCCCAGGCTTGTCCCAGGAGAGCTCAGCAGACAAGCCCTGGGGACCCCACGTGGGCAACTCTCTGGTCAAATAAGAGCCTATGGGCAGTCACTTACAGGCCCCATCAGGCTCAAAGCAGAGGCCTTCCCTGCTGGGGACGGGGCACCTCCCAGACACACAGGCACAGAGCTGCCAGCCCCCCGCAGGCGAGCCCTCCTCACAGATGTTGTTTCCTGCTGTATGTTTTAAATACCATTAATTTTTATTTCATCAGAGTTACTTCTGTACCCAAAAGACTTCTGTTCTATAAGGTCAAGATCTCAAGAGAAGAGCAAAGTCTTAGGCCACCGGCCAGGCCAGTCTTTGGAACACATGTGGCCGTGTCAGAAGGCACGCTCCTCCTGGCAGCCATGCAGCCCTGGCTGGGAACGGGGACTGCAGGGCTGGAGTTGACCACTGGGTTCCAGCTTCCCCAACCCAGCCTTGAGTGCTGGAGGCCATGGGCAAGTGCCACAGCCAACCTGTCTGCACCTGGCTCATCTGGGTCCACCTGTCTGTGTGTGTCGTCTCTCACCTAAGCTTGGCTCACAACCCCTCCCTGGCCATCAATGGTGGCTCATCTGGGTCCACTTGTCTGTGTGTGTCGTCTCTCACCTAAGCTTGGCTCACAACCCCTCCCTGGCCATCAGTGGTCTCTTGTGACAGCAGCAGAACACTGTGGAAGGCCAGAGGCTGGGACCCTGCTCAGGCGCTCACCTTGGAAGCTGGGCCGTTCCCGTGGGTCTTCCTGCCAACATCGCTCCATGAGGCGTATCAGGTTGCCGCAGGCATGAGGCCGGGCTCTGCAGACTGGTGGCAGCTCGGGGCGGTGGCCCTTCACCACCTTCACCATGATGTGCAGGATGTTCTTCTCCTCTGCAAGGGCAGGCAGGCAGGTGAGGGGCTCTGTGGGCTGGGGGCAGGCTGCTCATTGCAGGGAGGAAATGCCGAGTGTGGGAATGCACTGAGGGACATAAGGGACATGTCCCCAGGAGACAGTGTCACCTCCCTTTCCAAGGCTTGGAGCTTCCCAGAACCCTTTTCCTTATGGACACACTGATTCTGTTTTCCAGTTTTACATACTACCTCTTCCCCAGGTTATGACCTAGGAAATGGTTTCAGTGTGTTAGGTCACAGGGCAGCTTCTTCTGGGCGCCCAATTCAAGGGAAGCTCTGTCAAAGGAGAATATTTGCTGAGACTGATCAGCAGCAGCCAGAGCCTGCCACAGGTAGCTGGACTCACAGACCCACGTGGCCCTGCTCTGCCCACAGTGGTAAAGAACATTCCTCAAGTCCAACCTCAGGCATGAGGGCCCAGGAGTAATGGGGGCCTTTTCTTCCACTCACAATGCAAGGCTGACCTGTGCCTCTCCCCAGCTTCCTCTGGAAACACGCACAGGCACCATCATTACTATTATTGCTACTTTGGCCATTAACTTTTTCTCTGACGGGGAAGGGCCCAAGGCAACCCTTGGCAAGCTGACCTCTTTTTTCTGCTCAGCCTAAAACCTTGAAGTATATCAAGCCAGAGTTGGAGCTTCCTGCTCCCCACACTCCACCCTGTCCCACAGCTCTAAACATACTCACGTGCCAGCACCTCCACAGAGAGGCGGGCACACATCAGTTGGTGCAGAAAATTGGCCCAGAGTTGCACATAGCTGCCAGAATCCTAGACTTCCTGTTACATCTTGTGCAATAAATATCTTAAGTATCTACACTTTAGATCCATGTTAATTCAGATATCCCAAACCAACGGTCCTTTAAATAAGATGAAAGTAAACTAAACACGTGGAATATTTTCCAACATGGATGCCTTACACTCTTGTACCTTGAACCCCACTATCTGCCAAGCAATAAAACACAAGGACCTCGAACCTCAACAGTCACCCCAGCATCTGGCTCTGGGTGTCTTGCTATCGACCTCATGCAACCAGCACATTGCCACGTTACAAAGCATTTGGACCACAGTGCTCCGTGGGGTGGGGGCAGAGCACTCTGTCAGAGAGGAGGAGGACACAGACACAGCCTCTCGGAAGAGGGATGCAGGAACAGATTCTATCCCTTCTCCTGGGATGTTACAAAGCTGCCGAGATGCTCCACATCCCCTGATGCTCAGAGCACTCTCCGTGACTGGGCACTTTCTCAATACAATGGTTCCTACTCCTGCCTCAACCAGCCAGGGGCTGCCAGATCTGTGGGCCACCACTTTGATCCATATCTTTATTTTTAGACATTTTTGGACATACCACAAGATATCATGAGTAGCCCAGAAATAAGAAAAAGGAATCTTAATCCAATGAAGCTAAAATGTACCCCATTTTTATAATAAACAAGTCAAGATATGAAAATATTGAGAACGGAGATTTGAAAGTGGCCACCTGGCAGGGGACCAGGATGCCGCAGTGCTCGAGCCGGGCAGCGGGGAACCTAGCAGTGGTTCTGGAGACCGGCTACACGGCCACATGGATATACCCAGCACTACTGAACTGTATGCTTAAAACAGTTAACCTGGTGAATTTTGTGTCATAATTTTTTCAAATAAAAAATAATTAGCTGGAATTATCCAGAATAGGCAAATCCAGAGAAACAGAAAGCAGCTTAAAAGTTCACCTAGGGTGGGAAGAGGGAGGAACGGGCAGTGGGCACCTCATGGGCCTGGGGTTTCTTTTGGAGGTTAGGACAAAGTTCTGGAACTAGACAGTGGTGATGCTTGCACAACACCATGAACATACTTAATGTCACACACTTTAGATGCTAAAATGATAAATTTTGTATGTACTTTATTACCATCACTTCTTGGCCTTTTGGCTAAGATCAAGTGTATTTTATCACCAAAAAAAATTAGGCATCTAAAACTCCCACTGACTGCACCCCCTTCAGACCTTTCCCTGTATGCAAATTACAGAAAATCGCGTTGTCAGCGCATGAGAAAGCCTACCATGAGCTGGCCGAGGTCACATGGACTTGTTGGGCAGGATGGAGTGGTGCCCCCACCCTAAGGACAGCCCTGCCGCCTCCAGGCCCAGAGCACACAGCACCCAGGGAGCGGGATCCCGGCAGCAGCGTGAGGACAGAGGAAGTACAACGCTTCCCCTCATGCCAGGAAAGGTGAACACGCAACATCCCACAGATGGGCGTCCTCACCTGCAAACGGCTTCTTCTGCGTCAGCACACCCCAGATGACGATGGCAAAGCTGGAAGAGAAAACAGGCATATTAGTGTCCAGGGACCAGGACTCCCAGGGGAAAGCCCTAGCTCACAGCAGTGGGCTGGAGGAGAACCACCCCGAAGAGGCAGGGGCCCCCGAAATGTTTCTCATGGATTTTTAAGAAGAGACAATGATGGTGAAGCCCATCACGTTGACAGCTCAGGTGTCAGATGGGTGCAGACAGCCGACTGGGCTGCTGGCCTTCAAGCAGGCGGGAGCACCCCAAGGGGCTGTCATCCACCAATGGACCTGAGCCCAGGGAGGACGCCCCGGGTGCTTAGTTCACCTCCACCTCACAGACAGCGGGCAGGCGCTCCCATGGACGAGGAGAATTCCCACCCTCTTCCCACCAATGGTTTTCATTCTTGGAAAACACAGATTCAGGTTCTGATCCAAACATTACTGACGGGGACTCGCTGAGATTTCAAAGAGGTTGCTAAACAAGGTGCAGAGAAAATATCAGGAGGTGACGAGTGAGCGGCCCAAAGCCTTTTTGGCTTTTTAGAAATATATAGATACGTATATATATACAAATACACACCTGTGCATATGTACATATACCTACGTATACACATGTATCTACGTGGGCTAAGTTTGTACTTACATATGTATGTTTAAATTACTACTCTGGATATAGCAAAAAAAGAGTCCAATGTAATGAATTTTTAAAAAACAAAAATAAAAAAACTAAGTCTAAAAACTGAGCCAGCACAGAGCCTAGAGGTGATGATAGCAGCTACTTACAGGCACGTAAGACTCGCCATTGAAAATTAATTGAAGTGTGCAAGTTCAAAAGGTGAAACACCCAACCATAACATGAACACTGTCTCTGATCCCTACAAGCTGTGACTAGTCCCGAGTGCCATTCCCCAGCGGATACCCTGCTCAAAGGCTGGCTAAGCACAGGCACAATGGCTACCGTCAAACCCGTCGGCCAGGACTGTAGGTGGTGACAAAAAGGCAGAGGGCAAATGCCCGGGAGCGCAGGTCAGAGTCACAGGGAGAGGCTGAGTGCAAGTCTACTGTCCCCCAACAAGTGTGTGTGACTGAAACGTTTACAGTGTGAGAAAGGAAGGGACCCAGGGACATGGCTGTTATCGAGGTCCACACGTCCTGCTCATATTACTTTGCAAGCAGCCTCTCCTGCTGCCGTTCCTCCTCAAAGTCAATGACACCAGCAGGTATAAGCTGCTCACAGCACAAAACATGAGTAGATTCTGGAGAGCCCAGATCCATGTGCACATAAACACGGGGACCACTCAGAAGGACAGCTTCCTCCAACGACTGACAAATAAACATTTCACAAAAATGACAGAGCCCTGACAGTGCAGGGCCGTCAGTCCAGCTGTAACCAGCTGCAGCTGGCACCAGTCATGAACATGACTACACTCACCAGCAATACTCACAAGAAACGTCTCTGGTACCCCCAGGGCAGCCTGTACCCACTGGCTAAAACTCAAGAGCACACATCCCATTCACCTGGGCTAAATCCCTTATCTGGCCAGAACAGAGGAGGCCTCTCAGAAAGTTGCTGCTTAGAGCCTGAAGCATCAGGGTTCAGAGCTGCCAGCCCCGCACACAAGGTCGGGGACGGGATGGGAAGGTGAGGGTTGGGGAAGGTGGGAGGTGTCACACACCTGTAAACGTCATGCTTGGTGTCAAAGAGCCGGCTCTTCTCCCGGATGCGCTCTGGGGGGAGGTAGGCGATGGTGCCGAACAGACCGTCCATGCTGAGGTCGTGGGTGTGGGACAGCCCGTTGCACTTGGCAAGCCCAAAATCGGAAATCTGCAATAAGCAGTCACAGTGATTGATGTTGCCTCACCAGGCCCCAGGGGCTAGCATTTTATAACACTTTATCGAAAGCACTGTGCAATCTCAGATGGTGCAGTAGGTCAGGAGCCCCTGAGGAGCCTCTCCAGGGAGCCCGTGCCCGGCCAGGCAGGCCAATAGCTGGGGCAGAACCACACCTGGAGGCCTGAAGAGCAGCGCAGTTCAATGATATTGGAGCAGAAAAGTATGCTCCAAGGAAGGTGTTCTCTGGGAGGGAGAACTCAGGAGGAATGATAAACTTATTTTCATACTGTGCCATGGTGGTTGATGGCCTGAGTCTAGTCGGACACATACGGAAAAGCAAACCTCCCTCAGAGTGTCAGGTAAAGAGAGACACGTGACAATCAGCTCTGCCTGCCAGCGGATCCGGTTGTGCAACCCGCCAGCTGGGGAGGCAGGCGGGCAAGCGGCAGCACGTCCTCTAAGGGGAAACACCCCTCCCCAGCCCCTTCAAAGCAAACAAAACATACAGCTCCCAGCCTCTTCCGCCTGGAATGTCTGTGATCAGCAGACACTTGCTGGCACCGTCACCAAACACGTGGAGTTAAGAGCAAAGGTCTGATAAGCACCTCTGTCCCAGGAACACCTGGACACCCCCACCATGACTCCAGCACTGTACCTCTGGGAGGACAGGTCTCCCACTAAGGTGTCCTTAAAGCTCACTTAAGCCCACAGCTGGGGCGTCTGCAGCTGGGACCTCCACAGACCCTCAGCTGACCTGGTAGGCCTCTGTGGGGGCTCCCACCCCAAGTGTCCCCAAGTCCCATGTAGAGGCTACAGTTCATTATCATTAATGCAACTCCTGGTCCACATGGCAACGGCCTCTGTTCTCCTTCTACTCTCCTTTGAGGCTTATGGATTTTTTTAAGCCCTTTAATTAACTCCTGGGCTCCTCCTCAAACACACCTAGGGAGTGAGAGGAAACAGGACTGAGTCAGCCTTTAGGTTTGGGCTGGCTGTCCCCAGGAGATGAGCCAATGGGCCTGGTGTCATCACTGCTGAATGACAAGGAGGTGACAGGCTTCAAAGGATCCTGAGCACATCTGTGGGGCGGTGGGGCAGAAAAGTGTATGAGGATGGGCCATGCAGTCAGGGTGCCCCAGAGCAAGGCGCTGACTCTGGGCGGCCCTCAGCTGTCTGTCCCGTGGCCTTCACACCTGCACAGCCCCCAGGGATACCCCACTCTGGTGAGGAAGTTGCCAGTTCCCCATAATAAAGCTATCACCTGATCCCATACACCCCTGAACCAGCTCAAAGCTAGAGACAGAACGATGTGTGCTAACTCTCAAAACACGTTTAGAACAAAAGAAGTTTCAGTTCCCCGATCAGCAGCTTGGAACAGTTTAGACTCAGGAACGAGAAGGACTGGGACGCAGAGATCTTGCCTTTCCTCTCTCTGCCAGACAGAAGCAGATCCTCTAAAATACACATATTTGGTGGGGAAAAAACAAAAAAAAAGCAGAAATTCTCTTTAAAACCTCTGGCATCAAGAAGCAAATGTGGGAGTCAGACACATGGGAGGCACGCAGCCCTTCCATCCCAGGGTCTGGCTGGACCAGACAGGAAGGCAGCCCATGACACACAGCAGAACACAAGGTCCGTGTGACTCTCAGAGCACTGGTCTGGGGAAACTGGGTGTAAAAACAGCCCCAGGTTTAAAACCAAGTTATTTCATTTTTAACTTGAAATTGATTGCAATTTTTTAATATTGACATTTAGTGTGTCTAATATTGAATAATACTAAGTACTAACTTAACTAAGTGTTTTTAATATACTTTGCAAAGCAGATGGCTGCTATGAAATTTTCGGTTTTAACCATGCTTAGAACAAAGAGGTAGTTGGCCTGAACCAGGGGCACGGGCAGGGGCTGGAACAGGAGTAGCAGCTTAGGGTTTCAGCTCAGGATTTTTACATTAAAGCTACCTTACCTCAAATAACTGTCTATTAAGCACAGCTTCCAGGCTGTGCCTTCAGGAACAAAAGCACTACCTCTTGGAACCCCAAACACATACTTCAGCTGCCCGCCACTCCCCAGGCACTATCTCTGAGAATATGAAACATGTAATCACATTTTTCTGTTTGTTTTTGGGCTTCTGGATGGTGACTAACATGCCTGATTAAGAAGGGTGTCACACGAGAGCAACCTTTCCCAGGGCCTGCTGGGGTACACGGGCTGCTACCATGTCCCAGGACGCCTTGCAGAGGAGTGTCACTTCCCAAACTAGAACAATTCCCACCAGGACTTCACTAGCTCTCTCTTCAGCCACCCCAGGCTCCCTATTGACACCACTTCGGACTCTGCACCACTGACAAAGACGGCCATGCACCAGCCTACAAGGCTAGATGCTTCTAAGGAAGGATCACCAGTGAGAAATGGCCTGCAGGAAAGTCAGCCCAAGTCTGTGGGACAGTCCAAAATTGGCATCACTCCCACATTGAGTAGAGAGGAAGTGCCACTGTGTGTCCAGAGCTAGGGAGGGTGCCCAAAGGACTGTCACATCCCTGACTGGGACAAGATTATCTGCTAGTAACTACTCACAGCATGGACCCCCACTAGGGAAGCTCTTCTAGGTGCCAGGCACTGTGCTAAATGCTTTATCACAACAACACCCCAGCCACTCACCCCCAGGCTAGGTGAC
>NW_003852523.1:1600993-1620196 GCF_000181295.1 Otolemur garnettii
GCCTCCTCCTTCCCCAGCATGAAAATCCAGAGTTCTCCAGACTTCTCTTGGGCTGTTTCTTCCACCCTAAAAGCTCTTCTCCAGCCTGCATCCCCCATTCCTGACTCAGTCTGAAGGCGAGCCCCAGAACACGCCACCCTCACCCCGAGGGGGCTGTCCCCACACCCGCCACAGGCTACTCGCTCTGCTCTCGTGCTCTTGTGCGTCATCTGGTCTCCTGAACACAGGGAGCTCTGCAGCAGCTCAGTGACCTGCAGGCCTCACAATCAGGCTCCAGCCTCTGCTCCATGATATATAGGTGGACGATCCTGGCCACTAATTTAACCCAAGCCCCAGCACAGCAAGAACTGGAGGCTGACGTGGGTGAGGAGGGCAGCGCCTGCAGGCAGAGCCTCTGGTGCATAGGACCTGCTGTTCCTTCCCTTCCTGGTGTGCAGTACACACAGGAGGGGAGAGATGCTACTATCCAGAGTCCCCGCACTGGTGCCACCTGCAAGAAACCTTGCAAGTGCCAGCCCCAAGTAGAGGGACCACACACGATGCCCAGCCTTTCCAAGCCCCAGGAAACAAGAATGCCAGGGATCCCCCAAACCACCCAGGACTCATATAACTCAAGTCACTGGACTTTTACTCCATTACCCCAATTCCCCTCTTCCCTCTATAGGACGCGGCTTCCTTCTGCTATCTACAGCCCAGGTCTGGGCACAGGGAGCAGGCAGTACACCCACTCAAGAGCGTGGGACAGGGCCAGGCTGAATCCAGCTCTCTCCTGCCTCCTACAGTGAGGCCCACAGAGAGGCTGGGAATCACTGTGCAACCAAGAACAGCAAGGTGCCCAAAGCACACGGGCAGCTCCTCCATGTGTCCTCACACGAACTGGATGTAATTCAGGCCCCAACTCTGGGCTCCTTCTCACTCCCAGGTCCACACAACTGCACCATGAGGGCCAGTACATATCCTCAGGTGACCCAAGTGTGCAAATGTCACCACATGAGGAGAACCCACAACATGTGTCACCCACAATGACAGTATAACCCTAGACACAAAGGCCTCCTTCAAAGGAGAAAGAAAGAAAGCCTTGCGCATAAAGGCCACCGCTAACATTTGCCGAGGCCAGGTGGCTATGTTATGCCTCATACTTTCCTGTGCTTTATAAACTTATCAAAGGAGGAAAAAGGCAGAGCTGCCAGGCCTTGCACTCCTCCAACACCCAGCCCCACCACACTGCCCTGTGCAGGCCACCTCCCCAGAGCTGCCTCCTGCTGTGCCCTGCAGGCCCCACTGCAGTGCACCCACATGGCCACCACCCCTAACCCCTGAAACCACGGAGGGATCCATCCCTTCACTGCAGAACCTGAGGTCTCCAGGCACACATTTGGTCTACCAGTCTGATTTCTCACCTGACATCACAGGACATTCAGTGACGCTGGAATTCATAAGCCCATACACTCTTTCTCCAGAATCAGTCAGGTGGCAGGATCTGGGGGAGCAGCCTAGTCTTCACAGGGCCTGTCATCCAGCCATGTGCTACGTGGTGTGCACACCAACTCCCACGAGCCCGAGCTCCTGCTCTTCCTACACTGGGGAAGGCCTCAGCTCCAGATCCTCTGACCTATCTGTTACCCCTCAAACCCTGCTCCCCTGCCTGGGCCTCACCTTGACGTGGTAGTGCGCATCCAGCAGGATGTTCGCAGGCTTGAGGTCCAAGTGCAGGAGTGGGGGCGACATGCAGTGCAGGAAGTTCATGCCCACCGCAGTCTCGTGGACGATGCGGAAGCGCAGATCCCACGGCAGCGGCTCCGAGGCCAGCAGCTTCTCCAGGGAGCCTGTCTCCATGTACTCCATGACCAGCCCCACCGGCTCGCGGCAGATGCCGTACACGGGCAGGATGTACCGGAACTTGGCCATCTCCATCTTCTTGGCTTCTTCCAAAAGCTCCATGCGTTCCCTGAAAAAGTTCAAAGGTATGAGGAACATGCAGGGGTCACTCAGCCAAAGACGTAGAGCCCCCTGACCAGGGGGGCTAACTGGCTCCAGATAGCTGGGAAAATGTTCACACACACACACACACACGTGCACACACATGCACACACACGTGCACATACACACGCACGAGGGGCACACTTAATGTCACCTCACTAAATGTCTAAGCACAGGCTTCCCCACAGGCTGCTCAGACATCCCTGTGCACGGGGTTCTCCGAAGTGAGAGGAGAAACCCTCACAGCCAGCTGCCAGTGCTCAGAGTCACTGGGATCTGCAGGTGCGTCAACAGCCCCTTGTGAGTTGTGGGGAGAGACATGTAGGTTCCACTAAAACTTGTCACTACTTACCTGAGAAACCCAACTCACCATCTCAGTTTAAGCCCAACATCTTGGCTGGCCTGGTATTTAGTTATTCCTGAATCCAACCTCACACACTAAAGGAACAGAACAAGTCTAAAGCATGGGTGTGCCAAGGGCCAAATCCAGCCAGCCACTATTTTTTTAATAACAAGTATAAAGTATACAAAACAGTTATCATTTTAAATTTTCAGAAGGGTACAATTCCATGCCCCTAACCCTCTCACAAAGTTGTATAACTATCACCACCACCTATACCCAAAACTATTCCATCATCCCCAAGAGCACTCTGTGCCCACTAAACATTAGCGCCTCTGCTCACCCCAGGCCTGGGTATCCACTTCTCTACTATCCATCTCTCTGAACTTGCCTATTCTGGGTCTCTACTATAAGTAGAATCATACAACACTTGTCCTTCTGTGTCTGCCTTATTTTACTAAAAACATGTTGCCGGGGTCTATTTACAATGTAGCATGTATCAAACTTCCTTTCTCTTTATGGCTGAATACTATCCCACTGTATGAATAACCACATCCTGCTTATCAACCCATCTGTGAATAATGCCATACATCTCTTCACATTGGTGACAAATACCTGTCAGAATCCCTGCTTTTTATTTTTTTGAATTTACACCTAGGACTGGAACTGCTGGGTCCAAAGGCATTCTGCCCACACCTATGCCTGTGTAATAAACTTCTACTGGAAGACACTCTCACCACACAGAAGCATAGCTCCAACAGAGCCCCAAGGCCCGCAAAGCTGAAGACACTCTCCAGCCCCTGGCTCAGGTCACTGCCCTAGGGCAGCCTGTGTGTTCACAGACCACAACCACAGTGCAAGGGTCTCTGCTAGTGCTATGGCTCAGAGTACACCCAGAGTGAAAGGCTGAATCCCACAAGGACACATTTTAGCCGCAGAGGATTTCGGTCAGTGGCTTTCAAGCACAAACTTCGTAGAAAGTATCCAGGAAGCTGGTTGGAATGTAGGTTCCCAGGCCTCTAAATAATAATAAAGGGCTTTCTAAATAATAAGCTCCTAAGCCACGCCTGGCAAGGCACAAGCTCTGGAGCTGGAAACCAACCAGCTTCATGTCTATACACAGGTGGCCCCAGCAGACAGCCCCAGAAAGTAGACTGCAGCACAAACCCCTGCCCATGACCCAGTTGCAGCTCCCACTCCAGAGCCCCACTCTTAGCCCACCAGAGGATCCAAAAACAAGTCCATCTCCTACTAATCTAGATCTCACCTTGAGACTACGGGCCTCCCAGGCAGGAGAGCATTCCCCATGCAGGGAGGCACAGGCCGACGGGAACCCTGGGTTCTACTGTTCACCAAAGCTCTTCCCTATGTGAAGCTCCCATCCCCTCTGTCCTTCACAGCACAAGCCCTGCAGTGGGGAGGATAGCCCCAAGAGCACACAGGTGAGCTCGGACCCCCTGGGCACAGCCCACTGGTCTCATAGGAGCAACTCTACCCCTTGGGGACACTGAGCAATGTCTATACAAGAAGACATCCTGGCTGTCACAACCAAGGAATCCTACCAAGCTTCCTTGCATGTGATAGCCTCCGCATTCACAGCCAAATTTAAAATAAACCACTGCAGTCCAGAATCGCCATGTAAATACTCCCCAAATCTATCTGCCTTCCCCAACACCCACCACAATGACAATGACAGGACTGATGATGGAAGAGGCCCCTTTGAGCCTCTGTGCGTGCGCGTGTGTGTGTGTGCACATGTGCGTGTGCTTACTTCTAGGGAGAGGAGCGAGAATCACACCAACGAGGGAAAGGCAGCGAAAGTCCAGGTCTTCCGAAGGGGAAGCACAGAGGCCGGAGCATCAGGGGATCCAGAGTCAGAGGGGGAGTCGGGCAGCAGGGAAGGCCTGGGAGGCAGAGGCCTGCATGGGCCTAAGACCTGGGGGCTGAGAAGTGGGGGGGTACAAAGAGCAGGACAGACTGGATGTGGGGGAATGTTCTGACCTTCTCAGGAGTCACTGCAGCTCCCATGGTGGAAGTGGGGCACCCCCCCGGGGGGTGGGGAGGCTGTGGGAGCCGGAAAGTACATTCCAGGAGCAAAGAATCCCTTAGGAACAAGTGAAATAAGCATCAGAAATGAGTCATCAAATAACTGCAGGATAGAAAGGAGCTCAGTCTGCCTTGTTTTCTTAGCACTCTGTTAAACCACCAATTAATGGAAAACAAGATACTGGGTGTGTGGTGCCAGCCCATGGGACCCTGGGCTGGAGACCGAGCTGCCCCTTCCAGTGGGAAACTCCACAGCGACAGGTTCCAGGGTCCTGACCCAGGACAGCCAGTTCCTCTGCAGCCTCTGGGCTTGGCCACACTCTGGGACCCCACCTGGGGGGCAGATCCCACATGAGACCAGCTGGACCCTGTTCTCAGTCTCAACAGGCATCTGAAAAAGGAAGTGGAGGGCCCAATGCCAACCCCACACATTACTCCATCATCTAAAATAAAATCAGTTGGGGGGTGGGTGGTGCAGAAAAGGACACCTCTCATCTCCTTTCTTCCTCATTTGGTACCCAAACCAGTACTAGAACAAAGTACTTCCAACCTGTTGCAATTGGGACCTAGCACCAGCAGCTGCTTCTGTTTTATATCTTACTAAAATCAGAGTGGTAATTTGTTTCTCACTGATTTTCTTTAAAAAAGGTGGCCAGCTTGCCATCCCTCCCCTATCAGTGTGGGTGTCCCTTCTTGGGGCACTGCTCAGGTGGCACTGGCAGGAAGTCTCCCTGCAGGACTTAGGAAGAGCCACTTCAAACTTAAAACTTTGCAAGGCCCCCCCTCCTGGCTCGGAGGTTTTGAAAAACTCACACACACACACACAAATCAGGTGTTAACAGGCTGGGCATAAACAAGGGTCACTTTTCCACTTTAAGTAGACATTCTGAGCCAAACCTAACCAGTGTGTATTTTGAGAACAAAGTCAATGAAAGGAAAGCTGAATATCTTACTAAGTGGAAGCTCTGAGCCACTCTGCAAATAAAGTGTTTTCTTCCCTTTGCCCAAAGGGCTGAACACATAAAACCCAGGTGACTTCTGATTGCCGTGCTCCCTCATTAGTGACTTAACAGCCACCGGCTGGCAGCAGATCACACCCGATCACACCCGCCTCCCCAGCGCACCAAGTTCAGCCAGTTCTCCATCTCTCCCTGCCGCAGGCCCTTTCCGCAGAACTGAGACCACATTTACCTTATTTAAAAAAGAAACAAACAAACAAAAAAGAACCTCCAATGTGGGTTTGCTTCTGAAAACTGATCCCAGAACTCCTGAGAGAGTCTGCACAGGCTTTGCACAACCACCTGCCAGGAGCCAGTACGTTCCCCACCACCACCTTTCCCGCTGCACCTTTCAGACATTTCCGCAAGGAAAATCAACTGTCCAGGAAAATGAGCCATATTGTTTCCAGGGAAAACCACCTTCTCTGGAACAGCAAAAACAGAAAAGCCTTTGGGCAGACAGGACTTAGAGTGGAAGGGGGTCTCAGGTCCCACCAGCAGGAGGTCACAGCCTAGGAGTGGGGAAGGCAGAGAGAAGTGGGCCCCCTCACACACCAGCCTGCATTTCCTAAGCAAATCCAGCACATCCCCAGAAACCTTTGGTAACATTCATCATCTCTCTCTCCTGAGCCAAAACTCAAAATCTTTTCAGGCTTTCTCCAGCTGCTCCCGGACATATACCCTGGGGTGCCCCAATAGCTTTCAGGAGCTCCAGCCCTTCCAGGGTCCAGTGTCACCTGAGACATGTGCAATTCGATAAGCCTGAAAGGGGCCTCCTTGTCGCTGCTGGGAGAGGCCTTTCTGATAAGGGAGCTAGAAAGTGCAGAGAAAAGGAAAAACTCACCAATTGCTTTTTGTCCAGGGCAATTATTTCAAATAATTTTTCCTTTAAGCAGCAGTTCTAGTTTGTGCAGAAGACCACACAAACAGAAGTGTAGCCTGACGACTATCACGTTAAAACCTGGATAGACTATGAACCAGCCTTGGGAGCACAGGACACTGCTGCACCAGGTCATCATATTTGCAGGCACCAAATCACATTTCTTGCTAATAGTGAAAAGGACACTTCTGGGCCACCAGAACCCCCGATGTCTTAATTAAACCACCATCTACACACTGTGCATCCTGCCTCTGTCAGGGACAGAGTTGCTAAGTCTGTTTCCCAGCAGGAATGGAGGAACCATCCCTGCCCCACCCTGAGGCCCCCTTTGGGTTCCAAACAGAAAACCTCTGGGCATTAAGAGGACCAACTGGGGTTCCATTTTTAAAGAAACTTCTTCTCACTCGAGTTTACATTAGTTCAACTTATTTCTCATTTAGAACTAAGTGAACTGTCCCCTCCCAAGGTGGGCACTGGAGCAGGGACAAATATCGAAAATACCATCACACCAATCATTTCTAAAATAAACTTTCTAGAGACGCTGCCACAGAATTCTCCTCCCAACTGAGGAATTCAATTCCAAAGACCACAAGGCCTCGCACCAACTAAGCAGCAGCTTCTCTCTAGGCAAGACTGCCCTAGACTGCCTCTTAGAAGGGGCAGAGGTAGGAGCCTAGCCTGTAAGGTCTAGAGAGGCAGAGAAACAAAAACTAGGGGAGGGGGAAAGCAGGGGGAAGGACAGAGCAGGGGCTGAAACCTGCTCAGGGAGAGGAGCTCTGCAGAAGAAACCTGGAGACATTTGGGAAAACTGCAGCTGAAAAAAATGGTTTCATCATCTGTTAGTTGATGCCTCTCAGCAGGCCAGCTGCACGCCAATCCAATTACATTCCCAGGGAGCCTCGGAGGGGTTCCCACACTGCTATTTTTAAAACTGACAAGAAACGGGCTTGTCAGATTGTCAGCTCTGTAGCTACAAACCCGGGGTTTGCTCAGGCTCGCCCCAACTAGCCTGTACCTAATGCATGAGCTGCTCGGGCCAGGCGGTTGGCTACTCTGAGCTCCTCTAGCTGGGGGCTGGCAGGGGAGAAACTGGTCTTCGAAGGGTCACTTTATTCTCTTCAAACTGGTAGCAACACCCACCCCTACACTCCACCCTAGGCCCCAAACCCCCATATGGAGGGGGAACTCCTAGTGAACTACCAGAGTGGGGCCCCTTGGCAGGCACTTCCTTCCCCCAGGGTACCTATGTGGGTGTCTTTTTAGGCATAAGTGGGCAGCCAGCTACTCAAAGGACGCCATGCAGGTGCTAGAGATCAGGGCCAGCTGCATCCAACAACAGCTGGGGCCAGGGCAGCTACAGGAAGCCAGCTAGGAGACCCTGGCCCACCTGGAAGGGCAAGCTGCCCTGGCCAATGAAAACAGGCTTGCCCACACCTGTACCTCCAGTGCGGCCCTATGTGACCATTGGAGAGTTCCATAAATGACCCCAATCACCCCAGGAAAGGGTCCAGAACCATGTAGCAAAGGAGAGAGGCACCATCCCTCAAATAAGACTTAGCCAGAAAGAATACAGAGCTGGGAACACAAACAGAAACCCCAGGAAAATCCTATTTTCCAGGGAATGTCTTGCAAATATGGAGTGGGGGGGCGACTATTTCAAGGCTTAGGTGCAACTTGCAAAATCACAATGCAACCAGGTCCTCCTGGACCACAGCAGATCCACACAAATGCCTAACAAGAATCTCAGCTGAACACAGTCAATAATTAACCTAAGGGAGTCAACTTCTTTACAAAGAGCTGGTCTTCTGACCATCTTTTTAAACAGAGAAATCAACCACTGCCACAAACCCAAAACTCCAGCCTGCTCTACAAGGCCCGGCAAGGTGCAGGAGGTGAAATGCTTCCTGCCAGCAGGCTGACCTCCACCTAGCCGCCAACATGCCACCACCCGCCTGCTGGGGCAGGGCAGGAAAGACTTCCAGTTAAAGGACAAAACACTTTCAACCAGGCTGTGCAATATCCTAGTGACCCGCCTCAAGTGGAGAAACCCTACCTCCAACTAGGCCACCTAAGACATAAGGCACCGGTCACTGGAAATAACAGATTCTAAGGATCAGGCTGATGAGTCAGCCTGAATGTATGTGTTTACTTTGCTCTTCCAATGTAAGAAACTGGTGCTAAGATCTTTGCTGCTGATGAATAAGACTCACTTGGACTAGAAGACTGTTCCTATTGAGAGGATCTAACTTTTCAGAATCTCACTACTAACTGATGTTCAACGTGGTTTGGATTTCATCAAAATAACCACAGTGCCCCTCCCAGCCTAAGAAGTCCCCAGAATCTGGGGCACAGCCTCTGCAAGGGTCAGCCCTTTGACCTAGTTGCCACTATACTTAAGTTTCCAAGAAACCTTGGTTTGAGGGTTACAGCAAAAAGCCACCAATAAGCTCTACTCTGTAGTCTCCTGGCCAAAGTGAAGACACAGAGGAAACAGATAGGGGTCTCCCATCCTGGGAGGCACCAGGGTGACAGCACACAAGGCCACCCCGACAGGACACAAGCATCACAGCATTCTTCTGAAAGCTGGGGGGGCCCAATGGCTCAGTCAGGCCATTGAAACCAAGTCTCTCAGGCAGGAAAGGCTAAATGAAGTTTAAAAAGAACTGCTTTCCTAAGTGAAGGCGTGAGAGTTCAGGGCTGACAGTATAAGGGAACTGCTAGGTAAAACGCAATGTAACTTCCATGTAGTATGTAAGCTTCAATAAAGGATAAGGAAAGGGTGTTGAATTGAAGCCATAAACGGTGAAATCCGCCAAAAAAAAAAAAAACCGAAGAAAGTTGATTTTCAAGAATCTTCTCCCTACTCCCCAAATTATTTATATACCACAATCGACCCACTTTATTTAACTCGGGCGGTTCTGCGTCCTCCCCGATCCATTTAAAGAACTCAAGCACTCCCGCTTAGAGGGACAGGACGGTTCTGTCCCCGCTTTCGGACGGGGAAACGGGTGCAGGAGGGCCGTGTGGCACCAACACAGCGCGGGTCGGCGAAAGATCCTCCTTCCTCAGAGGGTCGGTTTTGAACTGAAGTCAGCCATAAAGAGACCGCGGAAAGGAAGCGCAAGGTTGAACCGGACCTCGGACCCCCGGCCCGACCCCACCGGCTGGCCCCGGCCGGATAGCACCAACGCGCGAGCTGTGGGGCGCTGACAAAGCCTCGCCCAAGCCAAGCCGGTACTTCCGACCGAAATAATTACGGTCTTACACCAATTTGTGTTCCAACGTAAATTACTAAGTAGGACAGAGTGTAACTCCATTCACAAAAAGCCCGGATGCCCGCACAGCAATTTTTCTAAGCCAGGTGCAGACCGCAGAGCCCAGGGGGGTCGAGGGCGGCCCCCATGCGCAGCAGAGCTGCTCTGGTCCAGGGCGTAGGCCAAGCTCGCGAACCTGGAAATCCGGGCGACGCGGGAGTGCCAGGTGGCACGACGGGGCACCTCACAACGTCTCAAGGCCCCCCCCACCCTTGGAGCCGCACACCCAGGCCCCGATACGCATAACAGATCCGGATCGCCCCAAAGCGCCACCGCGTCCCTGCGGCCCGCCAGGCCGAGCGGACACCGCCGGGGACTCGCGGCCTGGCCCTGTGTTTCGTTCCCCACGACCACCCCGAAGCTGTTCCGGAGGTGGCCCCGGTGGAGAACTCCAGAATCCAACCCCACCCCCGGCCGGACCCCGGCGCCCGCCCCAGCGTCCCCGACAGAGCCGCTGACCTGTCGTCGACGTGCAGGCTTGGAGAACACTTGATGGCGAGCCACGTCTTCCAGTGGACATGGCGCACCTTGTACACCTGTCCGAAGCCGCCCGAGCCGACCTTCTCCCAGCCGGCGAACTCGCCCGCGTCGAAGGTGCGCAGCAGCCCCATAGCCCACGGGCTCCCACCGTCGCCCTCCATCTCGCACGTCTGGCAGCCGCCCGGCGCCGCCGCGGCCGCCCAGGTGCCCAGGTGCGCGCGGCCCCGCCCGCGTGTCGTCACTTCCGGCCCCAGGGCCAGCCCCTGGCGCCTGGTCAGTGCCGCCCCCCACCGACCCGCGGGTCAACGGCGTGGGAAACCTTGACGCGCGCGTCAGCTGGCCTGCTTTTCTTTGTTTTTAAAAACGTAATTGTAGAGTCGCATACAGTTGTAAGAAATAACACACTTTGCGCAGTTTTCTCCAGTACTATCACTTCGCAAAAACTTTACCAAAGAAAGTATAATCGCACAACCTGGATATTGATTTTGCTCCATCACCAATCTCATCCAGATTTTCTCGATCTTACTTGCCCCCGTTTGCATGTGAGTATAAGTTCTGTCCTCCACCCCGGAACCCCTCTAGTGCTCTTTCGTAATCTCACCCCAAGCCCGGGCATCCCTAATTTTTCCTCTGTGTCTAAAATTGTTTTGTTCAAAAATGTTAGGTTTAGATGTAGGAACCGTACAGAACCTCATCTTTCGGAATCTGTTTGTTTTGTTTTGTTTTTTACTGAGCATTAAATCTCTGCAGATTCATGCCTCGTTTTTTTACACAAGTTGAATTTCCTCTTAGGAATTAATTTCTTTTTTAATTTTGATTGCTCCAACAGTAGATCTAAAGTCTGTTTCAAATACGTGCAGAGGGCTCCACCCCTCCTTTCCTAGAGAACAGCATCCTTTTACAGGTAGAAAAGATGGTTTGAAAAGGAAAAATGAATTTTTACATTTGGGGGGGAATAAAAACAACTCCCAGCCACATCTGGGCCAGAGGTCAAAGCTATCGTGCATTCCCACGCCTCAAAAACACTCATTCCTGACTGCTAGATAGTGAGTGAAGGCTTGTTCAGGTCAAAAGAGATGAATAATGCAGGTGGGACCGGGAGATAGAGGAGACAGGATTTTAACAACAGTAACTGGGTTTTGTGTTAGTGGCCAGAAAAAGCAAGAGGTTGTTCCTCTGGCTGCTTCTGTTGTCCCTTCTACAGAAGCATGATAATCTTATTTTACATCCAACCTGTAAAGGAGCCTCACACAGCCCTCCCCACCCCCACTGGCTCCTCTCTGGGGAGGTCAGGGTACTGCCATGATGCATGATGGTCCTCGCTGGGGTAGGGGATGCAGGACATCCTTGGCCCACCAGGCACCCACATTCTTCCCTACTTGTCCTTGAAATTAAAATTGGTCTCTTGCAATTTTATATGTGAACTTTAAGATAATGTAGGGTTTAATTGAAATATGAATCGGATCTAGGTCTATCAACAATGAAATTATACACGTGTTTATTGATCTCTACAAGGATGACTCCAGCTTTGAAAAATAAGAACTTTGAGGCTGGGGTGGCAAATGATTGTTTTAAGTTTGTAATGAATGTAACATTTAAACTCACATTTTAAAAATAATTGGGGTTTTGAATATCTAAAAGTAACTTGAAAGTACACATAGTCATTATTTTGGTGGGGGAAAAATGAATTGACTAGAAAGTGAGTCAGGTGCTCTGTTTCCGGGGCTCAGCTCCAGGGAGGCACCATCCTCCCTCAAGATTCTCCAGTCTCCTGGGCTTGCAGTTTGGCAGCTGTGGGTGACTAATTGCCCACACCATTCTAGCAGTAAAACACTCCAATTTCATTTATTTAATCATCTGTGTGCTTCATTTGGCAAATATTTATGGAGTGTCTGCTGCAGGCTCAGTACAGGGCTCCTGCACCCAAGAACCAGAGCCCAGGGAGGCCAAATAGCCAGTCCCCAGCTGTCAGGGAACTGATACAGATATCACAGCAAGGCCAGAGCACTGCAAGAAGCTGCCTGGAATCCCTGGTGTCTTCTGCTCTTAACCCTCTCAGAGAGGCGAGTGCCCTTATCCGTGAAAGGGAAGCAGACGCCCTCACAGGAATTGTTGAAGGCAGGTTTAGACCACCTGGGATTACAGGGGAGCACTTGCCTCTTACATTCATGGTCATTGGTCACTGGCAGGAAGGCTGGCATCTCCAAGTATCAAAAGTAATTTAAAGTTTCAATTTAAATACATTTTAAGTCAGAAGAAAAGCAAACCAATTTAAAGAAAAAATATGAAGTGAATGACAGGGCAGGTTTTCCATCTCAGCCTTGGGAGGTGGATGTTGGGAGGATTAATGGTTCAACATTAATTAACCTGGTAAAGTGCCTGCGTGGGTGACGTGCTTGGTGAGGCCAGGAAGAAATCACTCAATCACTCAGCACAGATCATAGGCGGAAAGCACAGGGCAGCCACAGGCACACAGTAAGGGGGCATGGCTCCTGGTCTTTACAAGGTGAGGAAGGAGGGCTAGCAGGTGAAGCCCAGAGAAGATATTGCTGATGAGCCAGGGAGTGCCGATAATCGGGGAGGCCCCTTTCCTAAGAATTCCAAAGTCCAGTTTCCCCCAACACTGGACCTCCTGACAGCAAATCTAAATACCCTTCCAGCTCGAGGTCCTCAGGCTGTGCCCTTCTCCTCAAGGAGGGTGGGAGTTAGCACCACACCCCCATCTAGCAGGCAGTCAAGGAACCCATAACCATGACTGCTAAGGATGGAGAAGCTGACTCTTCATCCTTCCGTAGGGAACAGACAAACCTTTCAGGCCAAGGGTGCTGGGCTGGCAGCCATCTGCCTGCGGTGGGGTCCCAGGATGTGACTATGAGTGAGTTTGCCTATCCTGAAATGGGGGTCAGTGGCACCTGCTTCCAGATATTTTCAGGGATTCAAAGAGATAATATGTGTTTAGCACTTACCAGGTGATGGATAAATGGAGGGGATTTGTTTGTTTGTTTTGAGGCAGCGTCTCAAGCTGTCACCCTGGGTAGAGTGCTATGGCATCATAGCTCACAGCAACCTCCAACTCTTGGGCTCAAGTGATCCTCTTGCCTCAGTTTTTCTATTTTTAGTAAAGAAGGGAGTTTTGCTTTTGCTCAGGCTGGTCTTGAACTCATGAGCTCAAGCAATCCCACCTGCCTTGGCCTTCCAGAGTGCTAGGATTACAGGCGCGAGCCACTCTACTAAATAAAGGTTTTGAATTCTAGTCATTTTCTCCTCAGGGTCCCTGGAGCCGCTCACAGCCTTTTTGAGCTAACTGCTCACTGGACCTGAGAGGTAGAGCCAACATGGGCTGACTGTCCAGGCCCCAGAATAAAATAAGCTGGCACCTCCTCTGGGGTTGTCCAGAGGCTCCCCCATGCCAGCCAACTGCAGTCCACCCAGCTCCTTCCTGCCTGGCAGGCCCCGCCCTCCCTATAGCAGCAACTCCTGCCACAACTTGCAGGACTGGTTTAGGGAATTCCCTGCGTGTTTTGTTACTTTGTAAGAGAACATAACTTGTTCACTGCACAGATTCCACCTTCTAAGGGAGTCTTGGGAGGGCAAGGAGACCATGGTACCGTTTCCAGATTACCTCTGGGGGGCAGAGTAGAGACACCCCACCCTCCAGGCTGACCCCCAACTCTAGTTCTTTCTCAAGCAAATATTTTCTATTTACACAAATACTGCCTCGTGGAAGACAGTCCTCCCAGGACCCAGTGGTTCCAGGGTCTTCCTATAGGGTCCTCCATTCATCCCATCCCCTGGGGAGGGGACATTCTGCACTCTGGGGGCTTGGGTCTGGTGCAGGGTACAGTGAGGAGAGACACTTTGCATTGTAATAATAACTGCAGCAATGTGCACTGTCCCCTTGGCACCCTGCTCCTCCACTCTTAAATGCTGGGGCCCTCCCTGGACCCTCTTTCCCCAGCATCCAGGTGCATAGCCTCAGCTCCGTCTGGGCTACCAAGGTCCCCAGCTCCAGGCCAGACCTCTCTGAGCATCAAGCCCCAAAACTTAACAACTCAACGCATTTGAAAGGAGCCTATGATTTTCACCCAGACTGGTTCTTTCCAGAGTCCCCTGTCTCTGTGAATGAGCTGCCTTCCCTCCAGAAGCCAGGACACAGTTAACGCAAGCCCCCCACTGCAGGCTCAATCCAGCCCAGCACCCAGCATGACAGCACCAACCAACCTTGACCCTGACAAGAAAGAGGCCGTGACCCCAAGTTGTAAAGGGCTCCCACATAGCCCTCCTTGGACCTGCCCATCTGCCCAAGGCCAGAAGTCAGTGTGACCAGGTGACACTCACCCGCCTAGATCCAGCTCTGGGGACCCCAGAATTCCCAGCTCAAATACCCCCACCTCACCTCCAGCCCCCACATGGGTCCATGGCTCCTGGGAATGACCACACTGCTGGTGTGAACCCCCTGAGTCCCCTGCATAACTAAGAGAAAGTGGTTTGCAGGGGACTTTGGCCAGTGGAGGGCCAGGCATTGAAACCCTTAATCCTAACCCAGTTGTGGGCGTATTTGTCAAAGTCTAAGGACAGGACACATCTTGTGAGCTCAATTAAGAACTTTCAACACTGTAGACAACATGGCATCTGGGGCCCATAAATGCCAGCATAGTCTGTCACCTAGTGAGCAGCTCTTACCTCCTGAGTCCTCTGAAGTCACTTCTGCCTGTTCCCTGGTCATGAGAGTGGGTGCTGGCATCCCTCCAGCCCTTCTGCACCAAGTGGGATATTGGGAAACAAACTCGCCATGTTCAGGAAGGAGCTGGGCCAGGTCCCAGTTCTGCCCTCAGTTCCTGCTGTTCAGGGTCCTCTAGCTATCCCCCAGACCCTGCCAGGGCCCTCCCAGGTCTGAGGATCAGGCTTCACAAGACCCCATTTGCACAGGCTGTCCTATTGTCTGGAAAGTTCTCTTCTCCCTGAATCTCTCACTGATGCCTGTTCTACTCCACTCAGCCCATCTCAGGGGTCCTCCCCGAGCCCAGACTCAGCTTCCTCTTCTATAGGCTCAGAGCACAGGGCTGGGGTATCCCTGTGTTTACTGGGGATTGGTTAGTTCCTCTACCCCCATCCCCAGCTGAGGGCTGTGACCTGACCTGCCCACCTCCCCAGGCCAACCTTGTCACTCTGACTCTGCTGCAGCCACCAGACCCTCTTTGTGTGCTTTGACCCAAGTGCCTTCCATCCTCAGATGCCCTGCACCCCCACCCCCACCCCCATTTCCTCTGTCCTCTGCCCTCACATCTTCCTGTTCCATGAGACCTTTCCCAGTCACATTCCCTGGTAACCCAGTAAGCACTGATCCTCTCCTGCTGGCGCCCCCTCTGGGAGCTGCCCAGGAGGGAGGCTGTTTTTGACTTTCTCCTACACTTGCCCTAAACCACTGATCCCCCTTTAGGTCAGTCAAGGTGCGCCCTCCTTGGATTAACTCCAGAGCACCCCCACAGTCTGGAAGGTATAGCAAGTGCTCCAAGAATCAGTTCCCAAACTTTCTCTGTACGTGGCACGTTGAACATCTCAGTAATCTTTTTGTGGCATCTCTAGGCTGGAAATGCCCAGTGCTTTTATTTATTAAGTAATCAGGATCCAACAATTTCTAAAAATATATCTTTATGGGGAAACAGTCCCGCAACTCCTGAAAACGTTAAACATAGAATTACCTTATGATCCAGCAGTTCCACCCTTGGGTTAATACCCCAAAGAACTGAAAACAAATATTCAGACAAAAATGTGTGCAGTGCCCATAGCATTATCCACAACAGCAGAGGTGGAAACAGCCCGAATGGCCACCAGTGGGTAAAAGGACAAACTGCTGTAGTCACGCCATGGGTATTATCCAGTCACCAAGGGATACGGGTCTGGTACCTGCTGTAACATGCATGGACAAGAAAGAAATCCAGACGCGAAAGTCCACATGGCATGTGATTCCTTTATGTGGGATATTCAGAGTAGGAAAATCCAGAGACAGCAAGTAGCTTGGTGATTAGGAAAAGAGAGTGGCTGCTGACGGGGTGTGGAGCTTCCTTCCGGCTGGCGGCAATGGTTTGGAATTAGTGTGGGTGGTTGCATACTATTGTGACTATGCTAAATGAATTATATGTGGAAAAGTGGTTCATGCTATGTGGATTTCCCCCTCAATTTCTTTTTAAAAATTTATGTCCCAACAACTTAGCAGCATTTTTAAATTTTGCTTTATCCATAGCCATAGTTATATACTAACAGGATGGTTGACCCTGTTGGTCACTGCACAACTTCTCAAACCCGGGAATCAGGTTGGACCTTGTCATGTTTATTTCCTGTCCCGCTCTGATTTTCACTTACTGCTTTTTATCACAGCAGCCTCCAAGAACCCAAGTTGGCAAAGACACAGCATTAGCAAAAGCAAAGTAGTGCTATCTGAAGTTGGAAGTGCCTGGCACCCAGAGCTAGCAGCTCACGTGGCTTCTGATGGACTTTGCTGGTTTTCTCCATAATTTAACATCCTGCTGCAGCCTGAGTTCTCTGTGCTGCCCCAGAGCACCGTGGCACAGAGTCTGGGAACTGTGATTGTAAGTTAACTATAAACTTCATGCTTGCATACATTCTTAACATGTCCGTCTATTATTTCTTCTCCCTTTTTTTGTTTATAGTCACCATTTCCTTCCAATAAAAATATCAGGCCAATTTTGTCCTTAAACACCCACTTCTGGAGGTACTAACACACCCATGGAGAATTCTTTACACTTATTGACACCCAGTCTCAGAGGTGGATGGGAGTTTGACACCTGCTGGCTGGTTTGCGTCAACTGAAAGGAGGCTAGACTTTCTCAGCAGTGACACAAACAGAGACATCCGAGAGAGGCACAAGACCAACTCCTGCCACCCTCGAAAATGCCACAGGGCTCCATGGGAAGAGTGGAGCCCCTGAAATCTCTCTTTAATTCTTTAAAGACTTCATTCCAGCGTATTTTATGGTGACGAAACATACTGAGGAAAAATGAAACACTACAGCCTTGAAACCAGATTTGATTATTTTGAGGGACAGACAGTGCCTAAAAGGACAATAGTGGGTATTTTGTGGGCTGTGATCTCCAGGATCACTAAGTGGCGTCCACTCGCATGGGTTTGTGTAGAAGGAATTTGAGTTTGGGAGAAGGGCAGTGAGTGAACACCTGAGTGCCTGACAATAGTCCTGGCGGGGGCGGGGGAGGGGGCGCGGTAGGAAGGGACCTTTAGCCCTCAGACCCACGTGTGTGTCTGGAAAGGCCATTTTACTTTCCTAGGTGGGTGTGGGTGTTGTTTGAGCGTCTAGCTAAAGCCAGATAAAGTTGTCTGCTCTGGATAATCACCATGGGGATCTGATCTTATGTCATTAATGGTGGTCTTAGTGGCAATGCAGAGGCTGGACCCATGTCATCTGTATCTGGGGACAGCCCCCTTCCACCCCAGGTGGATGTTCATTCTGGGGTGGAAGGGGGCTAATGGGAAGCAGAGCTGACTTCAGAGGACTGGTCAGCAGAGCCCAACCAGAGAGTGACCCAGGGAGCCAAATAGTGACCCATGGCCCCTGGTTTATTAATACTGGTGTGTGTGGGAAGCCTGAACAGAGGACAGTGGCCACTGGGAACAGCTGGCCACCTTTTCTCTAGGAGCACACATTCAGGGAGGGGCTTCTGCATGGCCCTGAGCTCCAGCTGATGAACCAGGCAGGTAGCAGGAAAGGGCCTGGCAAGCAGGGCCTGTGCTCTGGGGACCCAACCTATCCTAGTTGATGGGGTGGGGGAAGGGGCCATGGGGCCGTGGGCAGTGCTGGGTGCAGCCCAACCACATGGGCTCATCCCTGGGCCCCAGGGAGAGGGCAGCTCTAATGGGGTGTGAGGAGAGGACATTTCACTAACTCCCCAGGGCAGCCCATTTGGGCAGGGTCCTCTGAGGTGTGAGGTGCCTGTGGGGTCTTCACAGCTGTTTTGAAGGTCTGGACAGCATAACTAGCAGACAATTCTGCAAGGATCAGAGGTGAAGGAAAAGGAAGGGGCAGTACGAAGTGGACAGCCAAAAGCACAAGGCTTCAGGTCCCTGGGGGTGGCTAGGGAGGAACTTAGCAACCACACTGCTCACAGGACTTGGTGAGACCCACTGTCATGGGTTGACTTGTGTCCCCTCAGTAAACTGTATTAAAAGGCTAATTCTCCAGTACTTCAGAATGTGACCTTATTTGGAAATAGGCTCTCTGAAGATGAACAAGTTAAGATGAGATCATGGCCAAGTGCTGTGGCTCAGTCTTAATCATAGCACTCTGGGAGGCTGAGGTGGGAGGATCACTTGAGCTCAGGAGTTCAAGACCAGCCTGAGTAAGAGCAAGACCCCATCTCTACTAAAAATAGAAAAACTAGCCAGGTACTGTAGTGGGTGCCTGCAGTTCTAGCTACTTAGGAGGCTGAGGCAGGAGGATCTCTTGAGCCCAGGAGTTTGAGGCCGCAGCGAGGTATAACAATATCATTGCACACTGGCCCCAGTGACAGAGCAAGACTCTGTCTCAGAAAAAAAGAATGAGGTCTAATGGCCTTGGTGGGCCCCAATCCAAGATGACTTGTGTCCTTATAAAAAGGAAATCTGGGCACTGTATAGCTAGCACTTTGGGAGGCTGAGACAGGAGTGTCCCTTGAGCTCAGGGGTTTAAAACCATCCTGAGCAAGAGTGAAACTCTGTCACTACTAAAAATAGAAAATTTAGCCAGGGGTAGGAAGGTGGTAGATGCCTGTAATCCTAGCTACTTGGGTGGCCACAGGCAGGAAAATCATTTGAACTTAGGTGTTTGAAGTTGCCATGAGCTAGGCTAATGCCATTGTACTCTACCCAGGGAAACAGACTGAGACTTTGTCTCAAACAAACAAATAAAAAGAATCAAGGTGAAACAGGAGAATAACAAACCAAAAAAAAAAAATTCTCAATAAGGAAAGAAATTATTTAAAAAATTTTAAATGTAATTTGTGGAGGTAAAAATACCCAATAGCAGAAATGAAACATTCACTACAGGGGATCAAAAGCAGAGTCAAGAGGGCAGGAAAGAATTAGTGAACTTGAAGAAAGATCAACAGAGGCTCTGCGCCTATAGCTCAACCGGCTAGGGCGCCAGCCACGTAC
>NW_003852523.1:1620428-1622856 GCF_000181295.1 Otolemur garnettii
AAAAAAAAAAAAAAAAAAGAAAGATCAACAGAAATGATCCACTGAAGAACAGAAAAAATATTGAAAAAAAATAAAAAATAAAAAAGGAAATTTGGACATAGAGGGAAAAAGATGTGAAGAGTCAGGGAGATGATGTCCTGTGAGCAGAGGGAGGCACTTGTAAGCTGAGGGATGTCAAGGACTGACAGGAGACACCAGAGGCTGGAAGAGCCTGGGAAGGGCCCTACCCTGGAGCTGCCAGGGTGAGTATAGCCCAATGACACCTTGATTTTGGACTTCTGGCCCCCAGAACTCTGCGAGAATACATCTCTGTTGATTTAAGCCTCCCAGTTCGTGGTCCTCTGTTACAGCAGCCACAAGAACCTGATACACCCACCTAGATCAGTGTCTTCGTCACAGCTGCAAAGATCTTTATTGTGTCCAAAACCAGGGGCACTGGATGCCTGTGTCCACTCCAGTCCTGCCGCCCTCTGACTTGGGCTGGGCTCTGAGCTCTATGGGGTTAATTTTGTGTCAGCTTGGCTGTGCCCAGGGTATTTGATCAAACATCATTCTGGGTGTTTGTGTGTGCTGCTTTTGGGATGAGTTGAACATTTGAATCCATAGATGGGTAAAGCAGATGGTCTCCTCCCAGCATGGGTGGGCCTACTCCAAACAGGTGAAGGCCTGGAAATAAAAGCTGAACCCACCCCCCTCCCCGCCCCTCACAGAGTGAGGATCCTTCCTACTGATGGCCTTTGAATGGGAACGTGGGCCTTGTCCTGCCTTCAGACTGGAAGTACATCAACCCTCTCCTGGGCCTCAGGCTTGGGGACTCAGGCAGAACCATAGGTTGGGTCTCCTGGTGAGCCCCCCACCCACTCACTTCCATCCCTCTGTTGCCATCTCAGCCTGCAGGTTGTAAGTGCTGTTGGCTCCTCCATGGAACACAGACATGCATACAGGCTCACCCTGCTGGCTCTGTTTCTCTGGAGAACCCTAGAATACAGGATCTTAATGACACTGAGGCAAACAATATAGAACATAGAGGAAGGAGCCTTTACTTGCTGGGAGAACTCAGGCGCCTCAAGCCATTAAATGCCGTTCCTGAAATGCTGGGTTCCAGGAGGAAGGTTTTTCCCCAAACTTTTTTATACTTCCTTTTTTTTTTTTCAGTTCAATATCAGCTACATAGTTATGGCTACAGATGTTCGAAACCAGGGTATTGTTATTAATTACAGTCTTTTTTTCTTTTGCTTTTCAAGGTTATTTCAGCTCAGCGTGAAGTTCTTATTTTTGGAGGCCTGCTCCTTTCTCAGCATCACTAAGAAGTATAAATTTATTTCTCCTCCCTATTAAACGTTACCGTTTCATCTTAACCCTATTTTTGAGACCCAGGCCAGTGTTTCTATTGGAAAACCTGCTAGATTCACATTTATGCAGACTCTGGTGTTTATAATTTTCTTTCATTTTTTAAAAAAACATTTTCAAACCACAGCAATGAAGCCTGAGGCTGCCGGTCAAGGTCAGTGAGCATGGAGAGCTGAGCCCCCGCCTGTCTGGACAGGCCCCCTGACAAGAGGAAGCTGAGCACGTAGAAGTCACGCCTGTCTTTCTAAGGGGCGGCACCAAAGTGGCCCGAGGGCCTGAAGGTGGCAGCTAGCCTCCCTTCGTGCACTGCTGGAGGGTCAGGTTCCCTACCTCCTCCCCAGCCAGCCCGGTCCTCGCCCCCAGAGCGCTGAGCCCTCGCGCTGGCCTTCCCCTCCACCCAGCGCTCTGAACTCCCCCCACACCGTCCCCCGCCCCCGCCCCCGCCGTGCCTAATTTTCCAGGGAGCCCTCCGTGAGGTGCCACCTGCCATCTGGGGGCCGCGCTGGGAACTGCAGCCACGCTGAGTGGGACTCCGGACGTCCCAGCGCCCAACCCAGCGTCATCGTTCCCTTACGAACTTGCAGTGCCCGCTTGGCGCCCAGACACCGCTGTAGGCGCAACTTCGGGGAACAGGCAATGTGTGCAGCAGAACCGATGAGCTGTAAAACCTCTCCGAGGAGTTCCCGACCCGTCCTGCCATTTTCCGGGCGTGTGTCAGTTCTCCCTAGACCATTCTCACGCCCTTCTTTCCCATCAAGTTTACATCTTTGCTTTTTCCACAGAAATTTAAAAAAACATACTTTTAAAGTCATCAATCCTTAATCTTCTGATTGTCGTGATTGTTTATAATAGGAAAAAACACGTTCCCGTCATCCTCAGCTCATAGCCACTAATACTGTGTTACATTTGTCTATAGAGTGTTGGTTTTCACTTTGAACTTAATTTTGCTTTTGAGAATTATCCATGAAGACACTGAGTAGCTCTGGGATATTTCTTTCAACTACGACGACATAACATCCTTGTATAAAAGGCACACCACTTGGGGCCCCGCCCCGCCATGCACGTGGTGGCGGCTTCC
>NW_003852523.1:1625636-1653364 GCF_000181295.1 Otolemur garnettii
CCACCTTAGGTGTATGTGGCTGGCGCCTTAGCCGCTTGAGCCACAGGCGCCGAGCCATAATACAGCATTTTAAAAGAATGCAAAGTTGCAGTTACATAGGATAAGTGAGTTCTAACACACAGCATGAGGACCATGGTTAAAACTGTGCTCTGCACTGGAGATTTGCCAAGACAGTAGATTTTGGTGCTGTCACCATGCATGTGCACACAAGTGACTTGTGGGAGGATAGATATGTGAATTTCCTTGACTGAAGCGGGCATTTCACTATAAATATGTAAATCAAAACATCATGTTGTACAATTTAAATATATGATATTTTTATTTAAAAAAATAATAAAGCAACAATACTTTGCTGACATAAACATATAGAAATGACCATGCAAATAACTAAACATACTATATTGGAAAAATAAAAGTTATGAAACAACAGTAAACCCAAGTTTTATATGCCACTGGCAAAATAAGTTTTTTAAAAACCAGAGTTTTCCTGCTTTCAGCAGCCTATGCACGTTGACACACAACCTGAAAGAGTAGGAGATGTGTGTGGTAGAAGCCCCGGGTCCCTGGACGTCCCCACGTGCTCACAATCTGAAAGTTGCTGGGACTCAGATGAAAGGGACCTTGATTAATGTAATCTTTAAATTATATTCAAACATACAACTGCTTTATGACTATGCATTTCATTTGTAAATTTAAAGCTTAAGCAAAGTATGGCATTATTTAAATGCTCATTTTTAGTTTGTTGAAAGAAAATTCAATATTTATTACTAAGAATATGACTCAAAAGTAAGACCTATGTCGTGGGAAGCAGGAAAAGATGAAAGGTGGTAAGAGCAACATACGTGAACCAATCTAGTTATCATTACAAACGCTACCCTAGACTGCCTCGCCTCTCACGTCTAGCATGTTTGCTCTGCACTGTGTGTGCACATGTGTGTACGTGCACTGGCTTCTGTGTGCATGTGTACACGTGTGTGGGCACAGGAGAGTAAGCCTGAGAAGCCCCAGACTCGGCCCCGCAGGGGCAGCCCATGGCCTGCAGAGCGCCTGGCACAGCACCCTCCTCACCCGCACAAAGAAGACCCGCACATTCCCCACACTGGCATTCGGGGTCCTCTGGGGCAGTGACGGGGAGGCTTAGCAGCCCCCAAGTCCAATCCACACCTGAAGAAACTTCAAGACCGCCAGAGATTTGAAGGAAGCCTCCCATAGGAGAGGCGAGAAACAGACAGAAAAGAGGACACAGAAGTAACAGTTCAGACTGGGGAGGAGCTTAAACCAACAGGGCTCCACACAGCCCTCAGAGGAGTGACACATTACCCCACGGAACCGGGACACAAGGGCCAGGGGGAAAAAGAACCAGCGAACCAGAAAATAGTCTTAGAAATTAAAACATGATGGCCAGAGGCAAAAATCAGAGAGGACCAAAGAGTTCATCCAGAAATTACCAAAGAAGCCAGAGAAAAAGAAAACAGGAAAGGGGATCCACAGAGGCCACCCAGCAGCTGAGGGTGGTGGGAGCTCTGGCCGGGAGAATAGTGAGATCAGCAGGTGGGGACTGTCTGGGGCTGGAGGTCAATGTCTCAGGACAGAGCCTTGAGTACCTACCACAGATGCAGCCCTCTAATAAAAATGAAAATTCATAAAGAGACAGAAAGCCCAGGAAAAGGGGCAGTGGAGCCCCTCATGGCCGCAGGCCCTCGTCTACCACCTGGAGTCACCACTGGGAGCTCCCCCACAACAGCAGAGCAGGACCCCAGCCCTGTCTGTCTCTGAACCCACTGTCTGCTCCTCAGGAGTGAAGCCCCAGCCCGCATCCCTCTGGCTCCCTGCATCCCAGCCCTGCCTCCCCGCCAACTCCCTCTGACCTCCCCCCTCTCCCCACCCTCCCCTCTGGCTGCCTTACTCACCCCTACACCCTGCTCTCAGAGGCATGGTCTGCCTTGATGCCCAGCAATGCTTAAAATGGTTTCTCCACGAAATATTTTAATTAGGTACATAAATACAATGAGCCAGTGATCAAAATTTGGGTGGGGAAGGGAAGGTAGCTCCCTCCCTACTTCACAGAACCCACAGGTAATGTCAGAACTTGAGAGGTGCAGAGATCGCCATCAGCAGACAGAAAAGGGACAGCTGCTTCACAGGGTGGGGAGGGGAGGGAGCCCTTCTGGACAGTTTGATTAAAACTCATGAGGGCCGAGGTGCTTGTGGCAAGTGTCAAAGTTACAAGTGTAACTTCACAGTGGAGATACAGTTTTCTTTTCAGTTTAATATAAATCGGAGTATAATTTACATTAAATAAGGTGTACAGACTTGAAGTGTTTGGCATCATTGGTTTTGACAATAATATGTCAACCATATTGACAACTGACATGACCACCATCAGTGCAGAAGGTTCCAGGCCCCATAACCAAGCACTCCTCGCCAGGGGCAGCCACTTTCTGACTCTCGTCACCATCACCACAGGTTGTTTAGTTGATTTTAACATGTCCTGTACGGGGGCCCACGTGATCTTTTGAGCCTGGCTTCTTCTCACATGCTCCGAGAGTGTCCTGCTCCAAGGATGAGAAAGCCCACCGCCTGTGCCCACTGTGCATTGTTCACTCTCCTGCGGGTGGGAATCAGGCTGTTTCCATTTCTTCACTATTATGCGTGAATCTGGCCTGCACATTTCTGCGTAGGTCTTTGACGACGTGTGTTTTCATTGGGTTGCTAAGCTGCAAGGGAGATGCATGTTTAACTTAAAAAGATGCTGCCACACCCTTCTCCAAATGGTTCAAACCACTTTTATCCCTTACCAATGCTTGACCGGTACACTGGGGGCGCCACAAAATGTATGCAACAATACAGGAACGTGCTGTGTGCCGACTTCCCCTTCAAGACGAGATGCCCTGGTTTATGTAAATTATACTTCAACTTAAAAATAGATTTATTTATTTATTTTTTGAGACAGAGTCTCACCCTGGGTAGAGTGCCCCGGTATCATAGCCCACAGCAACTTCAAATTCTCAGGCTTGAGCAATCCTCTTGCCTCAGCCTCCGGAGTACCTGAGACTATAGCCACAACTCCCTGCTATTTTTTCTATTTTTAGCAGAGACAGAGTCTCACTCTTGCTCAAGCTGGTCTCAAACTCCTGAGTTCTAAGCAATCCACCTGCCTTAGACTCCTAGCATGCTAGGATTATAGGCATCAGCCTCCCCGCCGGCCCTTAAAAATAAATTTAAAAGAAAACTGTGACTGTAAAGTTACATTTCTGCACTTCTGAGAGAGCCATTATGTGCACGTGGTTAAACAAACCAAACTATCTGGAAGAGAGGCCAGAGGAAGAACTCAAGACACTGTAAGCTTCTTTCAGAGATTATTTTGATTTTGATAATCAGCAGCAAGGTTCAATGTAACTATCCCAACAATGTTGGACCATTTGAAATAAATTGGTAAGACAAAGAAGCTGGAGAGATGGGTTCCACGTGAATTAAACGAGCATCAGAAGAGAAATTGTGTGAAGCTTGCCTTTTTTTGCTGTTATGACATAAAAGTGAACCATTTATATACTGTATTGTTATATGTGATGAAAATGAATTCTGTTCAGCAATCAGACGCATGAGGTAAAAAAGTTGGATAAAGATGAAGTGCTGAAAACACAGTCTCCAAAACTGAATATTCATCAAAAAAATAAATAAATAAAGCTAATGGTATCTCTTTGGTGGTCCAGAGCTGGTATCATCCACTGCAGCCTCCTGAAACCTGGTCCGTTGATTATCAATGTCTACTGGAACCATTTAGACGGCATGATGCGGATGCTTGTGAGTAAGCAGCTGAGTTGGTCAGTAGGCACAGGGCAGTCCTCATATAAGACAAGGCTCTACCACATGTCACACAAAAAATGCTGCTCAAACCACAGGAGCTGGACTTGCAAACTCTGTCACCCATCGTGTTTACCAGACCTTGCACCAACTGACAGCCACTTCTTCCAGATTTTGGACCATTTTATGCAAGGAAAAATACTCAATCTTCCACATGCTGTGGAAAATGCCTTTCATGATTTCATCACCACTCACTCTCCAGGCTTCTTTGCTGCTGGCACAAATAAGCTGCCATTAAGACGGCAAAACTTCCATAAGCATATTTGCACTAGGGTGGCACCTATGGCTCAGTGAGTAGGGCACCGGCCCCATATACCGAGGGTGGTAGGTTCAAACCCGGCCTTGGCAGAACTGCAACAAAAAAAATAGCTGGGTGTTGTGGCGGGTGCCTGTAGTCCCAGCTACTGAGGCAAGAGAATCGCCTAAGCCCAGGAGTTGGAGGTTGCTGTGAGCTATGACGCCACAGCACTCTACCGAGGGTGACAAAGTGAGACTCTGTCTCTAAAAGAAAAAAAAAAAAGAATATTTGCACTAGAATGTTTACTGCAGCTCAATTCACAATCACCAAGATGTGGAATCAACCCAAGTGCCATAAAACCAGGAATGGATTAATAAACTCCGTGGTATAATAAAGTATACCACAGTATATTATTTTTATATATGCATATAAATACTATATATGCTAAGTAAATTCCATGGTATAATAAAGTATACCATAGAATACTATTTGGCTATAAAAAGATGGAGACTTTACATCTTTTGTGTTAACCTGTGTGGAGCTGAAGAACTTTCTCCTTAGTAAAGTATCACAAGAATGGAAAAGCAAGTATCCAACCTACTTGATACTAATATGACACTAGTATGATCAACTACACTCCCACAAGAGAGAAAAACACAGTTAAATTGAAGTGGGGGGGCAGGGGAGGAGGGCAGGAAGAAAGGAGGAGGGAGGGAGATTGGTGAGCTCTCAGCTAACAGGCACAATGCAGGGGTACATGGCACCTCCTGGGCGAAGGACTCAACTACAACTTGGACTTTACTTAACAAACACAAGCAATATAACCTAATCATTAGTACCTTCATATTAATCTGAAATTTAAAAAAATAGCAAAACTGTGTTAATAGTTGGAAATATTGCAAATACAGTAGTTTGCAAATACAATAGTTGGGGCAAGTACGATAATATGATTAATTGTACTGCTTCTTATTGGAGCCATAAACTAAACTTTTGATTAGAAGTCAGACATTTCATATTTAATGACCCAACTCTTTAATTTGCAAAACACAATGAAACAAAAGCCTCTGCAAGCAACTGTCATGACATTTTTATTATTTGTTAAAGCATAATTTAGTATTAAAGATAGTTAAAGTAATGCCAACTGTCTTGAATAAATACCTATCCTGTTTTTAAAAATTAATTCATTAATTATTCTTTTGAGACAAAAATCTCACTCTGCTGCCCCAGGTCAGATTGCCATGGCATCATGACTCACAGCAACCTCAAACTCCTGGGCTCAAGCAATCCTCCTGCTTCAGCCTCCCAAGTAGCTGGGACTATAGGCACCTCCACATCACCTGGCTAGTTTTTCTATTTTTTAGTAGAGATGAGGTCTTACTATTGCTCAGGCTAGTCTCAAACTCCTGAGCTCAAGTGATCCTCCCACCTCAGCCTCTCAGAGTGCTGGGGTTACAGGCCTGAGCCACTGTGCTGGCCAGAAACTGGTTTCTTTTAGTGGAGAATGGTACTTAGAGACTAAGATCTGGTGCTGGGTGTGGTCATTGTTATTGGGTGTCACTGCTTCTGGGCCTTCTCAGCAGACAGGTCTAGGATGTGTGTGTAACTTACATGTACAGGCACATACATATTCTGTATCTTGCACAAAATAAATTAATATCAAAGATAAAAATCCTTTCTAAAAACACTATCTGAAAACCTTGAACTTGAGTCGTGTATATAAATGTGTGTGTGTGTGACTGCACAGAGAAAAATGTTTTCTTATTTCTACCAACATTTCCTATGGGAAAAGCTTTCAATTAACTTTAAATGCTTTACATTTTGAAAGCATAACTAGGACAATAGCAGACTTTATTATGGGTCATAAGGCCTAACCTAGGGTGTCCAATCTTGAAATTTTCTACACACACACAGTACACTTCCCATGCAAAAATGGAGAAATCAGGGCCAGCCCTGCCCATTCTAATTCAACAGAGATCTGGGACCCAAGGGGTCTGTAAGTTTGTGGGGCAGGGGCTTCGAATTCTCCACATTAGTATAAAATTAAGACGACTTCTAAGAATTAATGCTTTAGGCTGGGCAAGGTGTTCCAGCACTTTAGAGGATGAGGAGGGAAGGTCTTTGAAGCCAGCCTGGGCAATATACTGAGACCCCCAGCTCTACAAAAACTTTAAAAAAATAATTAGCTGGGCATAGTGGCACTCAGGAGGTTGAAGCAGGATGATCCTTAAACCCTGAAATTTGAGGTTATAATGCACTATGCTTGGGCTACTGCACTCCCGCCTGGACTACAGAATCTGTGGCTAAAATAAATAAAATAAAAATGAATACTTCAATGTTACAGAAGAACAGCACTAAATTATCGTATCCAGAGAGCCCAACATCACCCAACACAGTGGTCCTGATTCCTTACACAATTGGGGACTTCCCCAAATCTGTCAACACAGAAGATGCTTGCGTCACTCATGTCACCTGAAGTTATGCTAAGATACGAAGATCTGAAAGGCAGTTTAGACTTTCAGGAAAATATTTTTCCTTGTCTTTACATCTAGAAAAAGATCTTCAATAACAGAAAGGAGCCAAGGAATTTTAAGGTAGGCTGAAGCATTCTTTGTATGGCTATCCAAACATGTTTTAGATTGCTAAAGAAAAAAAAGTTCCTTGAATTAAAAAACAATAACTACAGAAAAATACCCATTTACTTTAAAAATTTCTAGAGCTTTCTAAAACTTCTAATTTCTGACCTTCCATATTTCTCGTCTTAATAATAAATAATACAGTTTCTAAACTTTTCTTAAAAGAACTTCACATTGAAATATAATTACCAAGAAAGAACAGCTCCTACCAAATCCACACGGTGTGCTTCCAGGGGGCAGCCGGGATGGCGGCAAAGTCTGAATTTAGGAGATTTGCCTGGATTCTGGACCCACTGCCATGGGCAGTAAGGACCATAGTATAAGACCTAATTGTGCAGTAATGACATGATGACCCTGGTGTCTCAGTCTTGTCAATTTGGTTCAGCTCTAAAAGACATTATTACAAACATTCTGAACTATAATGATTAATTGCAGGATTATCACCAATCTGTCCCGAACAGTGATACCCCCTTATGCCCATAAGTCATGCCCTAACTTCAGAAAGTGCAAACTTAAAGCACACAACTACGACTCTAGAACCTCCAAAACTTCATATTTCAATGTCCTATTTGAACCTGACCACAGAAAACTATTTTGTGAGCACATTTCATGTGCTAGAGGGGAAAAAAGCAATTGACTTATTGCGACCATGTTGTAAGCATATTTCACGACTTGGAGGAAAAAAAGCAACTGACTTATTGTCTTCTGGAATCTATTATTCCACAAGGAAGGAAACAATATTTTTGGAAACCATTCCTGTGTAAGGACAAGCACACCATCTTCCCACGGGCATATCTGAGCCCCTCTCAGGCAGGGCCTGCTGTTCTGCCTAGCACCCACCTGTCGTGTGTTTTGCAGAGGATAAAGAGGCCTTCAACTGGGGGACGTTTTCCCGGATGCAATAAAGCTAACACCGATTTCTGTAAGGCATTTAAAAAGTGAAACAAAGGTTATTAACCTGGGCAATATTTTTAGCCTTTGTCTAATGGAGAACTCAATTTATACCAAAGGAAAAAGGTAGAAAAATGTAGAGCATACACTCAGTACGCCATTCGAGCTACAGGAGCCCTGAAGCCTTCACTCCCCACCCAGTTATAGTGGTTTTTTAGTGAGCCAAACACACTCTTATAAAGAATAAGAAAAGGCCTAGAAAAATGTGCAGCCTAGGAGGATCCGGAGTCTCACTATGGGCAAGCGCAGAGTAATATTTAAAGTTTGTCAAAGGCATTCAGATTTGATGTAACCCCATGACGGCTCGAGCAAGATTATAAATTTCCCTGGTAATTTCTGAAAAACTGGTCATCAAAGAAATTAAGTTTTAAATTTTTATGGTGTCATCTAGTTAATATAAAATAAAGCCACAAAAATACACAATAACGAGCTGTTCTGTATAAGAACCAAAGACAGAGTTCAGACTGCGTAAAAACGAGCACATTGATCCTAGAAGAGGTCTGACAACTAAGTGCACAAATTGATCCTGGAGAAGGTGTAACATACCTCACTGCTGAATATCACTACGTCACCTCCCAAGCACCCCTTCGGGAAGCTGTGCAGCTGCGCCGGCCGAGTCTACCCTTGCAACCAATTTTGGAACACCTTTTCTGGAATGAAAAGCTGTCCTTGTATGGTGCAAACAAACATACAAAATCAATGATGAATGCCACTCAGCAAGACGCCACCACGTGCTGACATGAACACAGCTCTAGACACCGAGATGCCACCGTTGTGGAACCTTACTGAGCTGTTCGTACAGTGCGGCCACTGTAAGCTCAAGGTGACAAATCTCTGACCTTAATCTTCCAACCTCATATTGATACAGGGTTCCCTCCCATTCAAGGTTGGACAGGGGACCCCAATTTTCCTAGGCGTGGGCAAGTACATGAAGGGAACACCCTGACCTTTTGCCCTGAGCTGAGGGACTGCGTTCATTCCTGCGTCATGTTAATGTTGAAAACATGTTTCTATTTGCCAAGTCCTGGCTGAGTGTAATTCTCCAGACCTAACACCCCAGATAAGGAGCCCAGGGTAGAGACTCCCCAGTTAGTTTTTTCCCCCCTCCAGAAGCTCTGATGCCTTTTATTTCTTCTGTATTCCTTTCTAATAAAATCCTGTCTTACCTCTGATCTGTGGCCCGCAGATTCATTCCTCGAACCCTGAGACCAAGGACCTACTGCAGAGGGAAATTCTACTAACAGTACGACAATAGCCCTGATGGCCATTCCAGAAAAAGAGTTCCAAAATTGCTTGGAAGAGTGGACTAGGTGCTGGCATCCATGCACAGCTTCCCAGGGAAGCCCTTCCAAGGTGACCGCAGTGATATTCAGCAACCAGGTGTCCCACTTTTTCTAGAATGAGCTCACAAACTTCACATTCAGACCTTGTACCTTAGAAAAATATAAGCTATACAGGACAACACGTAGTTCTGCCTTAGCCGTAGCATTACACCTTTTATTAAGCAGCACACGTGGGTCCATATCTGAGCAATGCTCTTTGTGCAGGACCTATAGGACAGCACGTCCTCCCACGAGCTGCCCTGTGTCACCTCCACATGCATCCATGTCACAGCAATTTTTCAATGTGCTACAGGAGAGTGACTCAGACACTTCTTTGTTTTATCACTCCTGGAAAAGTGAGAACTTCTTAAATGTCATTATCTCAGTGATATTCTTCAAATTTTATCTACAAAGATCAAACAACACTCAATGTATTCTAGAAGATGTCTAGATCTCTAGAAGTCATGTGTAATTGAAGTGAAATGATTCTGAGAACTCATAGCACTCTCATCATGCACGTAGCCCTGTAGCCCTCACCACAAAAACCCTCTCGGGAGATTATGCAAACTTGTACTGTAAGGTTTACACCCAGACTTGACACCCAGAAGGCTCAGAGGAGAGGGAGGAAGAGGAGAAAGTGCCAGCAGACCAGGGCTGGCTACCAGGTCAGTGTGTGGGTGTCAAAACTGACAGGTTTCTGGACACAGGCTCTTCTTGGTTTTAACCAAGAACAGAACAAGAGGAAAGCTCATCAAATTACCCAACAGAGGGGTGGTTTTGGACAGAAACACTCTTAAATGGCTGTGGGGAGTTGTGAAATCTCTTCCACATTAATACAACAACGAAATAAATCATGTCTGGAGTAGTTTAGCCGTGTTTCTGGTCTTAGCTTGAAATAATGGCTGTCAAATTGCCGCCAAGGGCTATAAAACTTGCTTGGGTCCCGAGTGGAGGAAAAATGGATGCTGGGCTCAGCTGTGAGTCACTGGAGCCGGGAATGAGTTGTCCACCCAACACAAATCCCCACAGCAGTCTGCGCTGCAAACCAAGGGTGGTGTTTAGCCCTGCGGAGTCACGAGTCTGGCTTTGGCTGGTGAGTAATCAGTCGGAATATCTCAGGTTTACCCACCTGAAGCAGGTGTAGGGTGAGGGTTGGTAATTCCCCAGCATGAGGAGCTCCTTAAAGGGAGCCATAGAAGACGGGGAACCACTGTCGGTTAGGAGCCAGGACAGTTGTTGAACTTTTTGTTGCTACCTTTTAAATTAAAAGGGGAAAAAATAGACCTCTGGTTTGAAACAAAAGTCTCTGTACCATCTGATGCCATATTCACATGCTGGTTAGTTGGGGAACGCTCTGACGAGCCTTGGCTGATGTTCTTTTTCAGGAGTCCCCGAATCTCAGTGAGTGGGGATGGTCGTTGATGTTGTTATTTGGCCTGAGTCGGGGTGTAGCAGCCCCTCAAAATACACAATGTCTCCAAAAGCGCTGACATTGATCCAAATACAATTAGAAAAAACTCAGTTCTTCATGTAATTTCTACATGAAATTACAGATTCATTAAGGTAATATTTTGTAATTGTGAATGATAATATTTTACTGGCAATAAATGCTACCCTTTATCATCTCATAATCAGATCCAACTTCCCTGCAGGATCAGCTGAGCCAGTGTTGGCAGAGAACCTGTTCTCAGAGAAGTGGGGGACCTGTGGCCTCCGGGGTCCTCCAGTGCTGCCCTTTACTGGGATCAAAAAGTCACATAACAAATCCCTTTATTAAAAGGATTTGCTCTATAAAATGTGGATTCAGTCAAAAGGCCACACTCAAGGACCCAGAAGGCCACATGTGGCCACAAGGTCGCAGGGCTGGGTATTTAAACACAATCCTTTCAGTTATGCAGTTTTGCTGACGCTCACTACAGGCATATAATACTGAGGCTCTGGCAGTACTTTTAGGTTCTCAGTTTCTAAAGAACTAAAACAATCAATGTCCAACCTACCAAAAAGACTGCAGTGAAGAGATCTTTCTTTGGGATACATTAAGAACATGAAGCACAGGTATTTTTTTCACTGTGGTTATTTACTGGAATTTCTACTTTAAAAAAAATTTTTATCCATCTAAAGGTCTCTAGGCGGGACACTAGAAGGTTATGGAGGAACGATTGGGGTGTGTCAGGACAGCCCAGGGAAGATGATTTCTGAAAACCAAACAGGGTACGGAAACACTTCACCGGCTTCTATGTCTGAATGCCAACGTACTGTACCTCAGGGTATTCACAAGACATATTATCGTGTCAAATAAATGTCTCTGTTACTTGACATTTCCATTCTGTGATCATTTAACACAACAAAGATCACTTGTCATAAAGAAAGAACCAAGTTCTACTGAACACTCTGCTGCCATTAATCACTGAGGCAGTCTGAAGAGTCAAAACAGCTGTATTAACAGCTGAAGAAGGACGAAAGTTGCAACTTAATAAAGGTGAAGTTATTAATTAACTAAAGGTTAATTAGTGATCTTAATAAGATTGCATCTTTGAAGACTAGGATTTTTGAGAGTCTCTCAAAGACTTGGAATTTCAAGTGACAATTCCAACCAGACATAACAGATTCAATAATCTGTTTGGAGCTTCACAGTCTTGGGGGCAACAAAAGGATGTTTTCCAATAAAGCTTAGGAAATAATCTGGTTAAAAATAAAACACGCTGGGAGTTCATTCCCTCATGATTCACTTGAGCTGGGAAAATTCCTTTTCTTTTTAAAAAATGTATTTACATATTTTTAAAAAGACAGGGTCTTGCTCTGTTGCCCAGGCTGCACTCAAATGATCCGCCCATTTCATCCCCCAAGCAGCTAGGACTACAGGCCAGTTAAGAAAAAAAAAAAAAATGTTGGCGTCAAGTGCGCTCAGAGCGCAGGTGTGGACTGGGGGATCGTGGATGGCTGAGGAGCGGGGAGCTGCGGAGGGAGAATGGAGGCGCCGAAGGGGAAAAGTTCGCGACCGCCCACAGGGGAGACTGGGCTGCGCGGTGAGCTAAGCTGTAGTCCGTCTGCGCCCTGAGAGCTGCTCCTCCGCTGCGATCCTCTGGCGTAAACGGTGTGCGAGGGGAGTAGTGGCGTCCTGGATCGGTGACCGCTGCGTCCTTGGGTTCTGTGCTGCTAGAGGATGCAAAGATGAACCGGACATCCTTAAGAATCTTTAATGAGCAGATGAAGCGAAAGAGATAATTACAGTGTATCAAAAGGGCTGAACTAGAGGCGCAGATAATGTGCTCCAGCGGTGTAAGTTACCGGGAACCGCGTGTGTTCGCCATTTAAGGGCTGTGCAGGCTTGTCTAGCTCTTCGTCACCAAGCATTTATGAAAGTAGTTCTGGAAGCCTGGAAGCGCTGTGCCAATTCAGTGCTGTGCAAAAGCAGTTTATGGAAATGTGTGACAGTCATACTCAGTCACAGAAATGCCTTTCATCGACGAACGTCCCTGAGTTTCTACCATGCACCGGGGAAGAACTGTGTTTTGAGATAAGCAGGATGATTTTGTGCATGGCTGCTTCCAGGGGGTCTGTCTGAGACTGGGGTCGGTGAGGTGGGGAGAGAAGGGCAAAACTCCTGTCTGTAATTTGACCGTTGATCTTATTTTGCTCTTATTTCATTCATAATTGAGGAATTTGACTTTGCATTTTAAAGTTACTGATAATTTTATCTGCTGCTATTTGAAGTAACAAAAGCTACAAAAACTCTGTTAAGCAGAGAGCACCTTGAACTTTTTATAAGCTGTGTGGTTGAAAACAGTTCATTCCTTTCAAGAACTGACTTTTTCCCGAAAGCCCTGACATTTAAAGTCATAGATTTTTGGTTCCCTTTCAGGCAAATTAGAGAAAGCGGGCCTCTTCATCCTTTGGCATATATCCAGAGTTTGAACGTCCAACGCGCAGAACTTACTGTTTCTTAAGCCCTATAATAGTACTTTGTGGAGAAGGTGTGGGTCATCTGTCAGATAAAGTCAGATTTCATGTTATTTAGTACTTGGAGTAGAAAAGTTTGGGAATGAATAAATGGTGGCATCTTAGTAACAGAATCATTGGAGCTGAACCTGAGTCATGTGGAGTTGTCATGGAATTGTCCATTTTCCAAAATAAACTACTTAAACCCTTAAAAAATTGTTTTTGTAGAGATAAAACAATTCTTTTCCTTTTTTCCCAAACCATGATCTTAGAGTGTCAAATTTTCCCTTAGAATACACCATGAATAATTTTTATAAAAGTAAAAGTGTGGAAATCTGAAAAAGATCGAGGGGTTGTATCCAGCTGCTTCCAGATTGTGGTCTGGGACAACAGCTTTTCAAACTGTTACCATAGGGGGCCCCAGGATAAAGTGTATGAGTTCTCTCTGAATTCTTCTTACAACTGTGTAAGAATCTACAATCACCTCAATCAGTTAAAAAAAACACGGCTGACATGTAAAGAATTTAGACAGATATACTCTAATTTTTAAGGTTCCATAGTGTATGATTCTGTTTTATGTGACATTCCTGAGATGACAATATTACAGAGATGAGCACATGGCAACTGCCTTGGCTACAGCTGTAAAGGGGTCCATCGAAGGAGTTTCTTTGCAATGATGGATTAGTTCTGTGTCTTGATTGTGGGGGTTACACCAATCTATAAATAGGATAACACGGCAAAAAACCACACAAACACACAGTGTGTACAAAAACTGCAGAAATCTGAGTAAGTTCTGCAGTCCGTGGACTGAGCCAACATCAATGTCCTGGTTCTGACCCGTCGTGTCAGTGGCTCTCACTGGAGAAAGCTGGGTAAGTGTCCAGGGCGCCTCCCTGCACTTTGCAATTTGGTGTGAGTCTGTGTTTCAAGATTCTCAAAAGCACACTTTGCCTGCCATGTCTAATAGTCCCAAAGCGGGAATCGACGTTCCTTTTCTCGGTTCCAGGATAAGAAAGCCTGAAGTAAAAAAATCAAAACGATCAGCATTTTGTACATATATGCAAACAAAATACGCTCTGAATATGTACCCCTCTCCCTCCTCACCTTGGGACTTCCCTGCAGAACAGACCATTCCTGACATTTATTTAATAAAACACTTTCTTCATGACATTCAACACTCCTAGAATCCAAACATTGAGAAAACTGAATTGGCAGCAACAAAAAAGGTTTCACAGGGCTCAAGCACAATGGGTCAAACCATTCGGCAAATTCTGACGGCCAGAAATGATTGTGTGTGGTTCAACCCACAGCAATAGTCCTTTTGAAGATGTTCAGGCAGGATTGTGTGAAAGTCAAGAGTGCAGGCTTTGTGTCCAGCAGACCTAGGTATAAACCCCCACTTGACAACCACCACCAGTGCAGCCAGGGGAGCGACCGTGCACGGCCTCTCTCCTATTAAGGTGGGCAGGACACACGATATGCTTGTGGAGTGGCTGCTGTCCAGCATCAATGTCCACTCTGTGCACGCAGTGGGCTGTGCGTCCTGCCCCAGGCAGGCTGGACTCTGTGACTGGCCTTCCCTGTGAGGGGCAGTGTGAGGACCACCGTGGGCATGGCAGAGGGGCCCACTGGGAAGTAGGTCTCCCGTAGGAAGCACACACCTGGCTCTTGCTCCTCCCCACTGCCTTTTAAAAAACCGATCTGACAATTTCCACTTGCACTCGGGTGTCTAGGTCATTTTGACTTGGAGGATCGTGATCCCCCAGCTTGCGACTCCATTTCTATCTGTCCCATCTGCTCCTATTCCTCTCTGTGGCTTGGCTTTGCAGTGTCTCACGCACCACCTCTGCTGGCTCCCTTGCTATTTAGGTGCTGCTCCAGGGTTCTCAGCACTGCACTTCAACCCATCCCAAACTGCCTCAAGGGCTGCCCCCCACTTCCCACACGGATAAGGACTTCACACAAAGACCCCCCCACCCCCAACCCCAGTCTGAGCACTTCTGTTATGAAACATTTCTTATCAATATAAGCCCCATGATATATTTTTTTTTTGGAGACAGTCTCACTATGTCACCCTTGGTAGAGTGCCAAGGTGTCACAGCTCATTGCAACCCCAAACTCTTGGTCTTAAGCGATCCTCTTGCCTCAGTCCCAAGTAGCTGGGACTACAGGCACCCACCACAACGCCCGGCTATTTTTGTTGTTGTTGTTGTTGTTTTAGTTGTCATTGTTGTTTAGCTGGCCTGGGCCGGGTTCGAATTTGTCAACCCTGGTAACCACTGAGCTGTAACCACTGAGCTATGGGCACCGAGCCAGCCTCATGATATTTTTATTCTTCAAGTACCGAATTACCTTTTAAATATATTTAGTAAGAAAATTAAGTCTTCCTTATTCACCCACATAGTCGCCCTTTCCATCGCTCTTCCCGTCTTTGTGGCCTAGCTCTGCACCTGCCGTCCTCCGGCTCTGCCAGGGCTCCCTTGGAGACTACACACACCACAGGCTGCCAGCACTCGCTCCTGAGGCCTCTACCTGTCTGGAAAAGTCTTTCATTGGGGAGCCAACCATAACACCAAAAGACACAATCCCAATTGCTACGATACTAAATGTTTAAATCCTGAAAGACAAAATTCCCTGAAGTCTAAAATTCAAAAATCATGAGCCAGAAAGATCAAAATCCCAAAAATATAATTATGGAAAAAATAATTTTAAAAATAATTTAAAAAATATTTTATTTCAGAAACATAAAAACATGATAGAATACTTCATAAGCCACTTTACACAATAAAATAAGCAATAATAACATACACAGATTTCAAGGCTACCCACTCAGATGTACTAACAACAGTCACAAGGTGTGACAATTATGAGCACATGAACCATTTTCGCAAAGAAATGGTCAAATAGGCTCGGCGCCTATAGCTCAACCGGCTAAGGCGCCAGCCACGTACACCTAAGGTGGCGGGTTCGAATCCCCAGCCCGGACCCGCCAAACAACAATGACGGCTGCAACCAAAACATAGCCGGGCGTTGTGGTGGGCGCCTGTGGTCCCAGCTACTTGGGAGGCAGAGGCAGGAGACTCGCTTGAGCCCAGGAGTTGGAGGTTGCTGTGAGCTGTAATGCCATGGCACTCTACCCAGGGGGATAGCTTGAGGCTCTGTAAAAAAAAAAAAGAAATGGTCAAATAGGAAAATGTACACACACACATCCCTACTGGTGCTCTGTGTACCCAGCTTTGTAACTAGGCTCATCTGAAATACCCAGACAGACAACTGTAGGCTTTGACAAGATCAACCCCAAACTGCACTGGGTCACCACTGCATATAAACAGTTGCTCAGAGAGCCAAGATAGGGGGAAATTTTATTTTTGACAAATGCAGATGCATAGAAGGAAAACGTCTTTATTTAATTTATTTATTGGAGACAGAGTCTCATTCTGTTGTCCCAGGATAGAGTACCATGGCATCAGCCTCGCTCACTGCAACCTGAAACTCCTGGGCTCAAGTGATCCTCCTGCCTCATCCTCCTACAGGCTAGGACTACAGGCACCCACCATAACACCCTGCTAAATTTTTATTTTTAGTAAAGACGGGGTCTCAGTCCTGCTCAGTCTGGTCCTGAACTCCTGAGCTCAAGGGATCCTTCCCCCTCGGCCTCTTAGAGTACTAGGATTACAGGTGTGAACCACTGCACTGGACCAAACATCTGTGAGGCTGTTTCAACATTTTCTGACAGGCAAGGCAGCAGCAGAACAGTCTGCACAGCTCTCAGAGAGGAACTAATCTGCCTGCTGTTCTGGTTCTCTCCGGGCCCAGCCTATTGGTTGGTCCCCGCCAATGTCGAGGGCAGACCATCCCCCACTAGTCCATCTACCCAGTCTCCTCTGGAGTCACCCTCAGACACCCAAAATGGGCTTCCCTGGGTCTCTAGACCTAAAGTCAAGTCTGTCCCTTGTTGACTTGGCACCGATACACCTCTTCCAAACCAGGATTAATTTTTAAACGACAAGGTGATGGTTCTTCCTACAGTGATGCAACTGTCCTGTGATTCTGATTTGGGGGGTATTTAGATGTCATGGATTTTAGAATTTAGAGATTTTGATCTTTGGGGATATCAACATCCTGGACTGTGGCTTTTAGGATTGTGTCTCTCAGGGTTGGGATTTGAACCCCTTTGTTCTGCTGCCTTTTTTAATGATAGTTTCTTTCCATCGCGCCACTGTCTCTGGTGTGCGGTGACTGTGACCACGGCCTTTGTTCTCTGTGTGTCTTTCCTCGGGTTCTTTAGGGAGTGGCCTTATCACTGGCCATAAGCAGTGTCGTTATTATGTGCCCTGACAGTCTTCTTCATGATTCTTATGCTTGGTGTTCATTGAGTTTCTCAAATATGTAGATTCATAGTTTTCATCAAATTTGAGAACATTTTGTTCGTTCTTCAGATTTTTTTGTTTCTTCTCCTCTCCCAAGCTGACACACGTATGTGGCAGTTGAAGTTGTCTCCCTGCTCACTGGTCCTGCCGACCCCCCTTGCCCCATCTTCTTTTCCGTGTATTTCATTTTGGATAGTTTTTATTTATTTATTTATTTATTTATTTTGCCCAGGGCTGGATTTGAACCCGCCACCTCCAGCATACGGGGCCAGTGCCCTACTCCTTTGGGCCACAGGCGCTGCCCTCATTTTGGATAGTTTTTACTGCCCTCACTTCACTGATCTTTGCTTCTATGATGTGTGATCTGCTGTTAATACTATCTAGTTTGTTTTTCAAGTCATCACTCAATTTTTCATTTCTAAAATTTCAATTAGCTTTGTTTTTTGTTAATGTATCTTCCATGCCTCTAACGTGCTGGATCTTCTTTCTAGCTTTTATGACATGAAAGAGTTTCACATTTTGCTTTTAAGCTTTCTCAGGACGAGAACTAATTTCCTGAGTTAAGAGTTAATTTTCCCTCATGTTTAGGCAAAATGTTTCTGAGAACTGTTGGCCCAAATTTCCCTAAGTTATGACATCTCCCACTGTGCATGTGGGAATGGGAGGTCTCTGCAGGGCTCAGCAGAGGCACAGCCCCCTCCTCGCCAACGCTCTCCTTGAGAGCCCCAGTGGCCTTGACTTTGACCCATCAGTTCAGACCCTGCTGGGCTCCAGGTGGGCGATCTCAGGGTTGACCTTTTCCTCACCTCTCAAGCACTATCCTTTGCTCCCAATGACAGTGACGTGAGGAACAATGCTTTGTGCCCTTTCAAATATAAGAGTAAGGCCAGTCCCTCTCCATTGTGGTCAGAAGCAGACATGCTCAGAGAATTGAACTGCACATTAAGACCCACCACAGTGTGACAGCACATGCAGAGACCCCAGTGAGAGTGGGGTCCCTGGTGAGAGAGGAGACTGACCAGTGGGAAACAAGGCCAGACACTGCAGATCTTGGAGCTTCTGATAGGACCTGGAGGTGTTCACAGAGCTCTCAGGATCTGGTGGAGGACAGTGGGATTGGAGCGTGGGTGACCAAGAGAACACACAGTTTTGCAAGGGTCGCTAGGGCCTCGGAAGAGAGAATGGACTCCAGGGGACAGAGGGCAGGCTGGGCAGCTGCTTGGGGTGTCAGCTACAAAGCAGTGGAGGCAGTAAAACCAGGACACTTTCAAAGTCACATGGGAAGCAGGGACAAGCCCAGGATGACCTGGGCTCTGAGCGTGTGTGAGCAGGTGGTGGTAGGGCTGCTGGCTGAGGGAGGGGCCGGGGAACAGGTTGAACTCTAGTGGGATGTGCAGAAAGCCTGTCACTCCCCTGCAGCCAAACAGGCAGAGAGGAATCCAGGGCCTTAATTCAAGAAAAAATGTCAAAGGACACACAAGACCCCCTTAACTATAGGCAGCATCCCCTCTTCTGGACCGTTCCGGGTGCACAGATGGCACAGCTTTTGGGTCTCCCAAGGTCACCCCCACCACGCAGAGGCGGGGCCTCTCGCTCCCTCGTTCCCTGCTGCAGGTTCTGTGGTGGACCCTGAGGGGAGAGCGACACAGTAGTGGTCAGGGGAAGTGAGGGACATATGAGGGACAGGGTACACTGGGCAGCAGGCAAGCCTGCAGTCTCCATCCTCCCTCTCCCTAAGGTGTCTCTAAACCAGGGTGGCACCATATTCCAACGAAGGGCAACTTGCCCACAGGCTTCACCCTCACAGGGCACAGGTGAGAAGGCCCGTGGGGAGAAAGCAGGTGGTCTGCACATGGGGAGCCAGGTTTGAGGACACTGGCAAGGCCAGCTGCCTGCACCTGGGGATGGTGGGCCGGGGTCACAGGCCTGGCCAGTCTTGTGTGGGCAGCCCAGCCCACTGCCCTATAATTCTGACTGCATGGTCACACACGCAAGCTCACGTGTTCCTGTCACGCCCAAACCCTTTGAAGTTGACACTTGAGCCAGACATAAAAATGACGAGGAAGGAGCCAGTGGCTGGCTCCTCCCCTCTTGTACAGGAACTTGTTTTCAATGCACAGGAAAAGGCTATACTCACAGATCGTGACCTGGTTTCTCATCACAGGGCTGTTAGCCAAACTCATGGCGATGTGGTCATTTGTATTCTGCAAAGAAACACGGGGTACTGAGAATGGAGTGTGTCTGTTAACGACAGTCACCACCATTTCTTCCTTTGGGGCGTTTCCACAAGGCTGCCTTTGCACAGGTCTGGCACACAAAGGATGCGCTCCTAACATTCAAAGCTTAACAAACGAACCTACTTTCTGACAGAGTCAGCTGCTGCCAGATGCTGCCTGAATTGTGACTAAAATATCCGAGACGTGGTTTCACAGCTCACATCTTGAAGAAATACCTGTTAAGTGTTCCCCTCTCTCCGACCACATCTTTTTTGGCGCCAGTTCTCTCTAGATCTAAACTTTACAAGAAATGCTACATATGCTTTCTTTGAGCTCTGAGAAAGTTTCCGATGCCTCAGTCTCTCAGGAATATTGCAAATAATCCAAACATTTCAGAGGTTCTGCACTGGAGAGAAATCGAGATGTAGCTGACAACACATCGAAATACACCCAGTGTGACAACAATGGGCGGATGGAGCAGAAGCCAGCAATTGAGAAACACAGGTCACAGTTCCGTTTATTCACCATTATACAAACTGATACGAAATACCTCTGTCTCAGAACAGCCTTCACTGCCTTTCACAGGCCAGTGACAAAGTCAGAGACAGACACCCAGGTGGGAAGCATGAGCCTTCTGCCTTGGATGCCGTCAACAGAAAAATCATGCCTGGAATGTTCCAGAACTGCTTCATGTCAGGCTTGGCGGGGAGGACTTGGCACAGAACCATTTCCTGAGAACACACCGTGTGCTACAGCCATTCTGCAGGCCCAGACCCCTCTCAACGGAGCAGGCGTGTCAGGGGGAGCGGCCACACCTGGAGTCTCCCTGCCACAGTCGCACCAGCATAGGACGTGTCACCACACAGCAGCACCGATTCACAAGTCGAAAATAAATTCTCATAATTTATTAATTTATAACAACTGAGATGGATTCACAGAGCTCAGAGGCCACCATGGCCTGATCTAATTTTGTCCTTAATGGATACATCTGTGCACCGTGTATCAGTTAAAAAATTAAATACTTTGTCAATAAACAATGATAAATATGCAGAACAGTGTACAGCTGAAGACTTGGCTGAGTAGTACTTCTCCTTTTCTGCTACCCAGTTATGAATAAGCAAATTCACGGAGACTGCCCTACATGAATATGCAAATTCACAGCCTCTGCCCTCCACAACATACTTCCCCTCAGGCAGTGACCCCAGTAAGACCACATACATTTCCAGAAACTTTTCCAAAAAACTCAGAAGTGTGATTTTTATTTAGAGTTCTCCCTTATTATAACAAGAAGTATGATGCATCTGGTATTTAAAGAAATAGTGGCGATACACGAGGGCCACACACTCTAAATCAGGCTCTTTAAAAACATTTGATGCAGTCTTGCTCTAGGCACTAAAAGAACTTCTTTAAAAAAATAAAATTGTGATTTCAAAGGCCTTTTATCACAGGGAAGAGGAATAAACGGTAAATGCTAGTGGACGTTTAATCGCGAGCCCAACACCTATTGGATTCTTTGCTTTGTCATTGCCCTTTAGATTCTTCAAAGGCAAAAAGAAATTGTCACTGATTTTTAAAAAAATATCTTAAGAACCCTGGCTCTCAGGTTGATCCCATGGATGAGTGGACCACTCACATTTGGAGAATGAAGACAATATTTTAGAGAATACATCACCCCGAGCTCAAGTTCATTTGATAAAACTGCTATGTATAAAGCAGTTAATCACACACATAAATAACATAAAAATAATTATCATAAATTAAAAAGTAAAACGATCTCCCACTATTAATCAACTGAGAGGTGAGAGCAGGAGTGCAGGGAGGTGAGTGAGTGTGTGCAGGACCGGCCTGGGCTGCAGCCTGGCCCGGGCTTTCCCTAGTTACAAAGGCAGGTATTGCACAAAACAAATCTAGCCCTGACCTCGAAAGCTGGCTGTCTGGAATGGAGTTAAGCGCTGAGAAAATTGCATTTTGTGTGACACAAACCGTCCTTTGTTTGCTAGCAACGTCAGGGTCACTCTGGCCGCATCTGTCAATCACTCACCCAGTGACAGTGTTTCTTCACAACAATCTCCTGGAGAACACAAGATCAGGACCAGTAGTGACCAAGGGCAAAATTAGGCAAGTTTATCATCTCATTTTGGAGAGTGTTAAACAAATATTAGGAGATAAAGAATCGAACTTCCTCCAGGGCTCTGGGTGCAACAAAGGTGCTGCTGGTGGTGGGGGCCTCTTCATCTGAGAGCCTGGGATACGTCCCTGAACTGTACACATCCATGACAGCACGTGCCCCGCACAGGCAGAGCTGGCTGCTAATCAGCACTTTCACTATTACGGGCAATTAACACTTCCCTGCCTGGACACCCTCCTCTGCTTTCCCATCTGGCAGGACTTGGGAACTTCTTCGTATTTCATAGATACCTGTACTTTTCCACTGCAAAAGCCAAACAACATTTTTTGAGGAAATTCATCTGGAAACATATTAATCTTTGGAATTAAAGTTAAAACAGATAGAAAACGTGAGTGTTTTCGTACCCTACCACACAGGAGACTCTGGCTGAGCGCACCAGAATGAACACGTGTAGATGGCAGAGTCCTGAGACAACTCCAAAGCCGCCACGGTGACGGCATGAGGGCTCGTGGCCTGTACACACCTGCATGCGTCTCCCCAAGGGGACAGCCGTGCAGAACTGGACACAGACCCATAGTCCTACAGTGCAAACGACTCGTGTCAAAATAAAATTAAAAAAAAATTGGCCACAACACAGTCTTGAATATATAATGTATGTTTGAGATAAAGTAAAGAATATTTAAAAAAAAAAAAAAACTACACTAAAAACCAATTCATGGATACTACTAAGATGCTCCAATGCCAGTCAGCGACCTCACCTGACCTGGGCTGAACTTGAAGGCTGGAGGCTCTGTGCTGCCACGGCACATCTCACACCCCCCTTCAGTCCAACACTGCGTGAGTGACTGAGCCACTCAACTCACATTTCAAAGAAGATAATAAATGTTACTCAAACTTTTACCTGCCTCACCTGCCCAAACAATCCCAAAGTGGAAGGATGGTGTCCCCACAGTGTGCTGCCTATGAACAGTGCCTGTGCTTACTACAGTGACTGAGCTCTAGCAGGAAAGAGGGGAGCCAAATACCCTCCTCGTAACTGACCACGTGCCTCTTGGGATCCTTCTTCTAAGCTTCATGTTCCTAAAGCTGCTGACACAGAAGCCTGGTGGGGCAGGTGGGTGCAGCCCAGCCCAGATGCTCTATGCTGCCCAGGCGTGGTGAAAGCCTGACCCTTTCTGGAACTCTTGCCCACTGGGTTACTTCTCAAGTTAGGTTGACAGGCCATAATGGTTGCTGGAGGGATTTGGAGACAATTCTGTAAAAGCTAAGTCAACCTTCCTTATATTGCAATGTATGACTTTTTTGTTGTTTGGTATCCAGCAAACAAATTTAACAACCCCAAGACCCCTTTCTGGGGTCACCTGCGTCGCCTGTGGCTCAGTAGCTATACATTTGTGGCTGGGGCTCTGCGGGCACCTGGGGTGCAGCTGGCTGCTGAGCAGGGGTCTGTGGCTGGGGTGGTGGCAGCACATCTGTCTGGGGCACCGCCCGCCACGTGAGCGGGTGCTGGTCACTGAGTTGGCTTCCCAGTGGTGTGATGGAGTTGACCAGGGTGGTCAGGTTGATGAAGTGCGCCACAGACTGTGGGTTGGAGGCTTCTGGCTGGGGGTGGATCTGGACATCGTTCTGGCGGTTGTGCAGCATGGCGGAGCCACTGACGGTGTCAAAGGTCACAGTCAGGATGGAATTGTCCAATTGTAACTGGCGCTCGGGGGTGGTAAGGTGACCCACGGCAACTGGCTGCAGATTGGTAAACTGAGTCCCAGCTGTAGTGGTGATGGGAGTCACTGTGATGTTGGTCAGGCCAACTGAGCTCGATGGGGCAGTCACATTGGGGTCACCCAGGGTCACCACCACCTAGAATAGTCACACATGACAAAAGACAGTTCATCATTTCTGCAGAGTGCAGGATAAAACCACCCCCCAGGGAGCACTCTGCGGTGCTCTGCTGGAGTAGGCACACGCCTGGCCCAAAGGAGGTGAAGCCAGTGAGCTTGCGTGAAAAAGGAAACCAAGTTAACTTTGTTCTAGAAAAGTAATTCCAGTGAAAAAGAGAACCAGATCCAGACAGAATTCCAGAGGCAGTAAGACAGAACTGGGAAACTAATAAATTTCACTTGCTAGAAAAGAAAAATAGAGAAAAGCAAGAATGAAAGAGGCAAAAAGTGATTCTTCTTTTCTTTTCTATAAATAACTTTGCTGTTGGTAAATGAAAATCCCAACTTTGAAGCTATTATAAAAAAGGTGATAAAAATATTTGCAGTACTAATAGCTATTAAGAAAGAAACCAGAATTCTTCTCACGGAGAGTAATGAAAGGCCAAATAAATGTAAGACTTCTTGCAATCGGGATTAACCTCTCCAAAAACAAGGGAGAGGTGTACAGGATCAGACGCACACTGGACAGACTTGGGGGCTTCAAAAGTAAAAATGATAGAGGTTGGATGAAATGCACTAAAGGAATTGGGGTCCGCGGGCAGTGCCCTTCCTTGCCTTCACCCTCCAGCCCTCTTGGAAGAAATCCTCTGGCCTGTCAGGTGCTATTCCCTGCAGCTGGTCAGCAAATGCAAAGGGCTGCACTTCTGCAAAGAGGCACTGAAGTAGGCACCTGCCATCTGCAAAAAGTGAAACCGACCACCTAATTCCCAGCCAGCGGGAGACTTCTCTATTCCACATGCTAGAGCTCCACGTTGCTATCACACGGCAAGTGATCTGCAAGCCAAACTCAGAGTGCTTACAAGAGATGATGCTTACGTGAAAAATGGGACGCCCCCGCTGCCTTCCACCATGCCAAGTCTACTCCATGCGTGGTGCATATTAAGAAAGGGTCCAGAGACATGCAAGCAGACTCCCACGCTTAGGGAACGCTGTGTCCTATAAAAGCCACTGGCCGTAATGCGAACATCAAGTGCAAGCCCACCTGCTGAATGCTCTGCACCGCGGAGTTGGTCTCATCGCCCACGCTGCCCGTGAATTCTGTCTCCTTCTCAGCGTACTCGCTGAAGGGAGCCTCCTGGGGTCCCGGAGCCCCTGCCTCCTCTCCAGGCTTCTGCTTTCTCTTGTGACTCCGCTTGGCAGCTTTCATGTGCTTCCCTTCGGCCAGGTCCTCCTGCTCCAGAGTTAGCTCTGGCTGCAGGAAAATCAGTTCAGCCAGTGATCAGTCAGAGGGCTGCATCCCACAGTGGCCAGGGCAGCCCCAGCACTGGGGTTGGGGAAAGGCTCGGGGCCACTGAGCAGTCACAGGAAAACAACAACAAGTCATCAAACTTGCATTTCTAGGGATCGAGCCAAGTTCCTTTGCTTTCTTTTTTTTAAAGTATATTACACAGAATTCATATTTTGAAAAACCATGTTTTGTACTAAAATGTAAACTTTTTTTAAAAACTAATTTTTAAGCCACTGGGTAAAAGGAAATGTTTCAGCCCTGTTGAGCTCAGATCAAGGATGAGAATGCTGTCAAATCAAGGTTCTCTTCCCCAAGGCTAAAACAAATTTGTTGTAGAAAATACATTATGATTAAAATGGGTTTGACCACAAAACCATATGCACATCTTCTGGGATGGCAAAATACAGAGGGCCCCACATGATGGCTATCCCAGACAGCTCCTCCACCCCACACACTTCTGTGTAAGTGGTGAGGGCACCACCAGGCCACAGCCAGGTCTTCTGACTCAGGCCAGCACACAGAGGCAGTGGTGGGTGGCAATCTTCTCTACTCCGGTCACCTCCACTCCTCTTTTGGTTCCTGGGCCATCCCATCTTTGGTCCAACCTAGTAGCAGATAGACCTAGTGGAAGCCGGCCAGGTGTGGTCATGTGGGGCTTCCCTCTGACCTCTGCCTAAGACCTTCCAGTAGGACATTCCAAGAAGCAGAAATGGCTCCTGGGGCTGGACCTCCCCACGCTCTCTTAGCATGACACAGCCACCTCAATAAACACTGCACTCAAAAGCTCCATGTCCAGGCTTGGCGTCTATAGCTCAGCGTCTAGGGCACCAGCCACATACACCAGAGCTGGCAGGTTCAAATCCAGCCCAGGCCAACTACAACCAAAAAATAGCTGGGCACTGTGGTGGTGCCTGTAGTCCCAGCTACTTGGGAAACTGAGGCAAGAGAATTGCTTAAACCCAAGAGTTTGAGGTTGCTATAAGCTATGATGTCACAGCACTCTAGCAAGGGCAACATAGTGAGACTCTCTTGCAAAAAAAACCCAAAAAACAAAAAACTCCATTTCCAAACATAGCTGTTGAAGTGCAGCCCTGAATAACTGAGAACATGACTTTTTTTTGCAATAAAATTTTTAATGAAAATATTAACTAAAAATTCCTTTAAAAATTCATCTAATAAATAAATGTTCAAACTTATTTTGCATAAAATAATTATGCTAATCTTTTCTAGAAACCATCTATTCTCCAGATGAGATATACCAGTATTCAAAAAACTGAAGTTACAGAAACTTTACAGCAATTTTACACAAACTAGGAGAGCTTCTAAAAGCTTCTGGGGAGAAAGATTAACCAAAAACTAGAGAACGAAACGTGACCATGAAACACGAGCCACAGACCTCAGGGCTTATCCAAGGGCTGCTCCCACACAGCCTGGCCAAGCCCACTGGGCCTCACTCTGCAGTCACCTGCTCATCTAGAAGCTTCCCGCACCTGTGCCCTGTGCTGCTCACCTGGACAATGCCGATGGAGGAGGCGTCGATGGTGGTGGTCTCTGGGAGGTGGTCCAGGTCGTCGATCCTCACCGCAAGCACCTATGAGAAGCACGGTCAGTGAGCTGGGGATGGTGCTGTGCCCACCAATGGCCATCCTCTGACACAGGTGGGGAACCCAGACACCACACAGATGCATCACCAACTCCTAGCTTCCGGTGTGGCTCTCCCGCGCTTCCCACTCTCTTCTGCTCAGAACTGACCGGGAAATGCTGCCTCCAGACTCCTGTCTGGGCTCACACCTCCCGGCCTTTCATCCCCTTAATTCAAGACCCTGTGGTGCTCTCATGGCTGGTGCCTTCTTGCACCGCCCTTGTACCATCTCATGCCCCTGCAAGGGTGGACACTGTTTCTTCCCTTTTCTGTGCGTGGCACGTGAGAACACAGCAACTATTCTGTTATTTCCAAGGAACAGCAGAGGGAGGGAGGACACCAGGTAGTAAGGCTGCCGCTAGAGATTCCTAACGTGAGACACTGCACGCTGAACATCTTACCCTTCAGTTGGACACATGCGCAGCACCTTCACTTGTCAGTGTGGAGCCAGGGACGCCCAGCGCCCGCCCGCCCTCCTTCCCCGTGTGGAGCCAGGGACGCCCAGCCCCCACCCTCCTTCCCACAGCTGTGCGGACCAGTGCTCCGGGACATGACGTCCATACCTGACTCATGCGTGCATACCCACACGGCCCTCCCACCAGCTCAGTGCGTCCTGGCCCAGAGTGAGCAGTATCCATCACCCACAGCCCTACTCACGGTGCTGTCCTTGTCACTGTTACCACTTAATTATGTCACACATAAGACAACAGAGCACAGCACAGACAGAGAAGCAAGCAAGGGGAAGGCACGGGCAGAGGAGCTGCCACAAAAGGGAATTGCTGTGGAGAGACTCCACGAGATCAGGGACACTGCACAAGTCTGTCTGAAGAGCTCTCCCCCAAACAGCTTTGCGGCCATCTTAATTGTTGCTCAACTAAAGAAAAGAGAAATGTGAAATAATCGTATAGGCTACACCCTTTGGTGTGACTTATTTAAGAAAGACAATAGGGAACTGCATCTTTGGACTTGGGCACTTCTTTGAAAGGACAGCAAACACAGAATGGCCTATGTCTGCTTTAAGTTAATATAAACAGTGATGGTGGCTCTGAACACCAAAGCGTAACTTTCTCCATTGACAATGAGCACAGATCTATACTGTGATGACCACAAAGGACCTGGGCAAAAATAGCCACAGTGGCAACACCATCACCACCACCATTACTGACTTCATCACCACCATCATCATCCCACCATCACTACCCATCACCATCACCACCACCACCACCACCACCATCATCACCATCACCGCCATCATCACCA
>NW_003852523.1:1654399-1664633 GCF_000181295.1 Otolemur garnettii
CTACCACCATCACCACCACCACCATCACCAGTGTCCTTGTCAGTCTGAAAGCTGCTTCTACAAAATGACCCACATAGAAGCACTTATTGGCATCACTCTTCCCAGGAGGTAAGACCAAAGGTGAAAAGTGTTTCTTGTGTTTTAACTTTTTTTAATTCAACATTCATTCAAGATATGGAGAAAGACCTTAACTTTAAGTCATAAAATAGTATCAATCCTAAATCTCTAAGAATGGTCTATGTTTGACATGTTAGCCTGACTCTCCTCGTCAAATCTGTAATAACATCAATGGCACAGTGCTGGTGGGGACCACTGACTTCCCACACTGTCAGACAGCTGACCTCAACTGCAGCACCCACACACCCAGAGCACAGCCCCTCAGGGTCCCCTGTCCTCTGTCTGCACTGCCTGGGGTTGTCTCAACCACACCATCCACTCCAGTTTGTGATGACATGGCCTTTTTGTCTACTTCCTATTTATCTTTCTGTCTCTTGCCCAGCCTATGAAGTCCAGCAGGGCCGGGATAAACCCTGGCTGGATCACTCGTCACTGGTAAGCAGTGGATTCAGTCAATATACCTATAATAGAATGAAACAAGGGTGAACAATCAAAAGGAATGACCCAAAGAGATCAGGCCAGAAGGCTGGAGAAACAAAATGGCTCAAGACAGACAGACAAAATAGCCACCCCGGCAGTGTCCCCTGCACCTGCCAGGCCTCCTCTTGCCGTGCACCTGGTTCTGTCTGGCATGGGCTGGAGAGGACGGGCAATGTGTAGTGTGCCGCCCAGTTTAAGGGGCAGAGCACTGGGAGGTGACCTTGCTATGGTGTTCCACGAGGAAGTGGTTACCAGGGACCCGGTCAGATAGAAATGTCTATGAAAGACACTTTGTCAGCAAGTCCTCTTCCACCCAGCAGAGCCCGTCATCAGACCCCAGCGTGCAAAGTGGATCTGGACACGCCTTAATTCCCTAGCTCCACAAGCCCCTGCAGTCAGGCAGAGACGCTCCAACTCCAGCCTTGCTCACAGGTCACTGGGTAGGCTTGCGGGCTGCTGCCCACACTGGGGAGCCTGGGGAGCCTGCTGGGCCCTTCAGGCCCCTGCTGCCCAGACTTTATTCTTCCAGGTGCAAACACTAGCTGGCCACCAAGTGGAGCTCATTTAGGGGAATATACGCTTCCCACCGAATGGGGACTAGGTCAGAGCACACTGGCATGGGCCCCCAGCCAGCCCAGCCTGGGGACTCATTCAAGTCCCTGCACTGCCCCCACAGGCCTGAACAGGCTGCAGAGAAAAGGGACAGCTGCGGAGGAGAGTGACAGCAACGGTGTCCCAAACAAAAGGGTACACTCCCCACCCCTCCAATAAGGAGCCACTGGACTGACACCTAAAGCACAAGAGTGTTTTTATAATTGCAAAAGTGATTTATGTTCATCACAAGGAATCTTAGAAAATGGAGAAAATGTGAAGGGACGAAATGACCTATAACTTCAACCCCAACTCACTGAGGTCAGCACTGCACGCACATGTGGCGTGTGTGATGAGTGCAGCAAACAGGACATGGTGCGTACCCGTGCTGTTTTTTCATTTATGTTACTATAACAAGCTTTTCACAATTTTGTTCAGAATCTTCCGTAAGCATGTGTGTACAGAAAAACACATGCTAAACTACCATTAATTTAATCGCAGTCCTACGGCAGGACATCAAGGGGTTGGAATAATCATTTGCAAGACACTCAAGGAATACTGTCACGCTGCCTTCAAGAAAACCAGCACGGTCATCGTGAGTCTAAAAATCTGCTAATTCAGCAGGCAAGGACAGTGTCCTCTGCTGGTAACATTTACGTTTCTGGAACTCACAGGGAAGCTGAACACCTTTTCCATGTTTTAAACTATGTATTTCCTCTATCATGAACTGAGTCTCCACGTACACACTTGGCTCTTTTTTTTTCTGAGACAGGGTCTTGCTATATTGCCCAGACTGGGTCTGAACTCCTGGGCTCAAGCAGTCTTCCCACCTCAGTCTCTCCAGCAGCTGGGACCACGGGCACAGTGCCCAGCTGCACCCTGGGGTCCTCTCGTGTTTCTCACTGACTAGTTATCACCTTTTTTTCTTTTTTGCAGTTTTTGGCCGGGGCAAGGTTTGAACTGCCACCTCCAGTATATGGCGCCCTACTCCTTGAGCCACAGGCACCACCCCTCAGTTATCACCTTTTGCAATAACAGTTTCTATCTGATAAAGACAGTAACAGCCTACATACATTTTTCTGTTTTCCCTTGGCTTTTTTTGACCTATAGAAAAGTACACGTGGTCAAATTCATCAGTATTTTATTCACAACTTCTGCTGCTTTTATGCTAAGAAAGCCTCCCCTTCCAGCCCTCTAGTTCCCTGCACTCTTCTGGCTTTATTAGTTTGCTTCTTCTGCAAGCCCTTCTAATTACTGAGCACCCTGGGCCTTCTTGCTGAATGAGCTCTCAAGCCTCCCCTTGTTTCCGAGTGACCCCCACCTCCCAGCCCTCAGTGCTGTCCTCTCATTGGCCCCCGCCCCACCTGGAGGACCCTGCTTTGCATATTGGCTACTTTGGGGGGTGTGGCAGGCTCTGCTTCCATCTCTGTGATTCCAAGAAGAAGTGACTCATAACCTTAGCAAGAAACACGCTGAGGGTCTTCTGCCCTCTGTGCTCACTTGGCATTTCCCAAGGCAGGCAGAGCTCACAGGGGCATGCAGCGCCCAGGCCCTTCCTCTGGGAGCTCAGGGGCTGCAGAGGGAGCAGGTGTGTGAGCCAGTGCAGTGGGGCGGCCCAGCTACCACATCGCTCAGAAGAGGCAGCCTGTGACTCACCTCAGGGTGCTTGCGCCGCATGTGTCTGCTCATGGACGCCCTGGTGGACACCTTGGTCCCGCACAGCTGGCAGCTCTGTGCCTCTACCTTGTCATGCGTGAGCTGCACGTGCTTCTGCAGCATGTACTCGGTGACGTACTTCTTGTCACACACGGAGCATGTCCACTGCTTGCCCACTTCTCATGCGCAGGTGGGGAAGGAAAAACAGGAGCAGGTCACCAACGGGACACCCAGCAGTGCCCTGCCATGTCCTGCAGGGGTCATCTGCCAGGGCAGGCCGAGGCATACACTGGTGAGTGGCCCTCGTCCCCCACGGGCAAGCAGCCCTGATCCCCCACAGAGCCCTGTCTGCATCTGCCAGTGTTTGACAATTTGAAACGGAGGCTTAAAGCTGTCCTGGGCTTTCAGAGGGCCAGGGGGCCACCAGGAAGCAGAAACAGCACCCACCATTCTAGAAAAGCTCACGAAACACAACAGGAGCTTCCGCCCTCAGCGCCAGATGCCCCGCCAGGCGGTGCCCACTCACCTGTGTGGATGAGCTTGTGCGTCTCCATCGTGTTCCTCTCGCTGAAGGTCTTTCCACACAACTCGCACATGAAATCTTTAATCCCTGCAGAAAAAGGTACATTCAACCCCATGTATTTGATGAGTGTTTTAATTTATGTCCAGATGGGAGGATTTCTGATCCTGTGAGTGACGGGGAAGGTCAGTTGCTGGAAGGCAGCAGGCAATGAACGATCAAACCACCCTCAGCCAGAAAGTGTGGCCTGAGAAACTCGCCCCTCCGTGGCGAAGTTCCATATCAGAAAACTAACCAGACGTGGGAGAGTTATCTGAGAACCCATGCGGACTGGGACCACCCAGGAAAACCAGCATTTCCTTAACAGATCATTTGCCCACACTTCTCTTAGGCCAGACAGCTACTGGGTATCACACATGATTTATACAGGAGAGATAAAATAATAACTAAAATCAGGATCAAACACAAGGAGAATACAGATACAACAAGCACAAGAGGCAACAGAATTGCTATTGCTGCACAAAATTAACATGGTTTTTAAAAAAGTTACTAATTTACATCAGAGAGGCTCTGACTGACTCAATGGCACATGCTCAGCCAGTCCTGGCCCGGGGAGGCAGACACTTTGCAGATGGATACCAGAGGGGCTAGACCCTCCCCCATGGCCACCATGCTCGGGATTCTGAAGTACCCCTTCCCAGGGAGGGGACTGAAGCCCCAGTGCAGGGCGAGGGTGGGGGTGGGTCCTTCTTGGGTCCCTGTCCAGGTCCAGCGTGAGTCCAGAAGTGTCTCTGTCTTATTGCTTGTTTGTTTTAAGGAGACTTTTGATTAATATCAAACTGATATACAGAAAAACACAAATCATAAGTGTATAACTTGAAAATTTTCCACAAAGTAAACACACAAAATAACTGGTCCTTAATTACAAGGGAGCAGGAGCCAGCACTCCTAGCACCCTGCTGTGCCCTGTATCAGGAGGCCTGAAGAGGCATAATCAGGGTCCAAGAGCATCAGAGTTAGTGGGAAAGGGGAAAAGACAATCTATTAACACCTGTTCCTTCACAGGGCAAGGAGGCAGAGACCCAGGACAGTCTGTGGAACTCTGGAGAGACTGATGTAAAGGCCTGGCAGATCCTAGGTGATGCTGACTGAGAACGTCTGGGAACAAAACCCCAAAGTGGTCTTTTCACAAAGCCTTTCAGGGGATTCAGGAACACAGATCCAAGGGGGTTTAGAGGCCTCCTTTAGGGGGAAGACTATAGATCCTGAAAGACACTGAGATGTCAGGGGGGCCAGCAAGGTGTGGACCCTGCCCCAGGGCAAGGCCACCAGGGGGACACATCCTGGAGAGGATGGGAGAGTAAAGAAACAGAGGCCACGCATCACTTCAGTGGACACGGCAGAGGGGAACCCTGCCCAGTCTATGGAGCCTGCAGGACACGGGAGCTTCTTCCACCCTGTGAAGAGGAGGCAACGCCTGTGACAGCACCTGTGGCCCTCAGGCAGCAGGTTATACCTGTCCTGCACCTGCCAGGCAGCACAGGACTGTGCTTCCCCAGAGGAGAGGGGCCTGCACAAGGGCACCTGTGATGACTGTGGTCCAGCAGGGACTATAGGGGAGGCCGAGGGTGTGACCTGTGAGGGCAGCTCCCTTCCGGCACTGAGCACTTGCTCCCCTCAGCCCTGGGTGGGGGGGGGGGGCGGGCAGCAGCGGCAATCAGGTTGGGGCAATCATCTGCCTGCCTTCAGCTGGGCCAGAGGAGTGAGTCTATTCCCCTCCCCAAACTGGCAGGAGATGGTCCCTAAGGATGCCTTTAGACAAAGGCTCCCTCCCGAAGTGGAAATGCGGTCAGGAATTTCAAAGCCCCTGAGCTCAGTCCTGTAAGAGTTCACTGAGCACCTCCTGTGTACAAGGCCCTGGGCTCACCCTGGGACAGAAGGACAGAGGCCACCACAGCCCAGAAGGCTGGTGGGCAGTGGGAAGAGCGTGGGGTATTCTGAGAACCCAGAGAGGGCACACAGCCCAACTCTGGCCAGCAAGAGGGTATCCCAGAACAGGAAGAATCAGCAACAGACAGAGCTTCCCCAGGACAGAGCAGGCAGAGCTGTCCCGGGACAGAGGGGGCAGCGCCTCTCTGGAAAAGCTCAGGGCCACAGGTGCCACACTCCAGGGTGATCATAGCAGACCACATGGCAGCCTGAGCTGCCCTGGGGAGGGTGCACAGGTCAGCCAGGGCCAGATGGCAGCAGGACTTGACATGCGGTTTGGGGATGGGCAGAGACCACTCCAGACACGCAAATGGCCCCGAGTGCCTTATGCACAGATTCCCGCAGGGAAGAGGGCTCAGTGGACAAGGGGAGGTAGGGGGAACAGCTAACAGCTGATGGTACCCGATGGCACCACCAGACGCCCTTTGTGCGCAGCTGTTGCAGGGACAGGGCACCTGTGTGGGAGCTTCTGAGACACACAGCCACTTGCCCAGCTCTGGGGGGGCCCCTCAGAACACCAGGCACCTGCTGGAGTCATGGTGAAGCAGCATCTCAGGTGGCCACCGCCACGCACCCCGCCCCCAGCAGGCCAGGCGGGGGTTCCTCGGGGCTCACCTGTGTGCCGCTTGTAGTGCTTGAGCATGTTGACCTTCTGTGCGAACTTGCGGTGGCACTCCTTGCACTCGTACTCCTTGATGCCCTTGTGCAGCTTCATGTGGTGGCGCAGCGCGTGCTTGGTCTTCATGCCTGGAGGACAGTGGCCATCAGAGTGCGGTCCCGCCCCCAGGAGGCCCCCACCCCAGGATGTCCCAGAGGTGCCCCCTCCTCCACCGAGGGTGAACTTGGAGGTGTCAGCACCGTGACAACACAGGCCACACACTGGTGAATAAGGCTGCTCTGAGCTTCCTGACACAGTGTCGATGCCATGAGGACACCTAGGTTGAGGAGTGACTTTCTATTTACTTTTGGTTTAATTAAAGAAACTGGTCTTCAGGGATGGAACTGAGCAAAGCCCCCTCATACAGGCCAACAGAGGAAGGGCAACCCCCACACAGGTTGTGCGTCAGACCGCAGGGACGATGGCTAGTGTGTGACGCTGTGCAGCCCTGCTGACTACAAATGAATCTATCCTGGGGGCAGTGGACGGGCTACTACTCACCCACCCAGGGATGAACCTGCAGCTTGGCCTACCTGGGGGCTCTTCCCACCCACAGCTCTTCGAGACCACTGCTGTGCCCTCAGCATTTGGAGGAGGAAAATTGCCCAGCCTGAAAACAACCCTGTTAGAGCAATGGTTCCCTTCCCAAACCCCTGTCTCAGCCATAGAGAGAGGTGACCTTGAACCAGCTCCTGCCAGGACTCTAAAACCCCAGGCAGGGTGGCTTTGCATGGCTCCAAGACAACTGCCCTGTCAGAGCCATTGGGGGAACAGGGCCCCTGACACAGATGACACCAGGATAGGGGGCCAGTGCTAGCCTCCTGTCAACTAGAAAGAGTCACTGTATCTTACAATGTTTTTAATATTTTTGATTAAAAAGAGTCATACACATTCACGGTGACAAAAACTACAGGTTGCATCTGAGGTTGGCGTCTAGCAACCTGACCTTCAGCACACACCAAGCCGGTTCTGGGCCCTCTCTGGCTACACCTCCTGGGTATGTCTCACTCCTCAGAACCTCCTCTCTCTACCTGTTGGTGCCACTGAGTGACATTGTTCTCATGATATCAGTCCTGGCCTTGCAAACCCCTCAAGCACATTGGTTTCAACAGTTAAATCCTATTCGTTGCATTCCCTGTTCAGTCAGCAAACACTGAGCTCCTACTGTGCACCTACAAGGGCTGGTGCACTGAGCCAAACCGAGTCTCTGCCTTCATAGGGTTCTCACTCTTAAGTGGGGGACGGAGAGGGACAAACGAGCAAGGACAAGCTGGGCACAATGGCTCATGCCTGAAATCCCAGCACTTTGGGAGGCTAAGGCAGAAGAATAGCTTGCGGCCAGGAGTTTAAGATCAGCCTGTGCACAGTGTCACCTGAGAAGGGCAGGGGCACAGGATGAAGCAGAAGCTGGCAAGTTGGAGGTAGGTTAAGGAGAAGGGGAGGGTGAGGCCAGGCACCAATTCATCAGGGAATCAGGGGCTCCTGGCTGATAAGGCACCCAAAAAAGGACCTGGAACAGGTGAGGGAGGAGCCAAGAGGTACTTCAGGGAAGAGCACTCCAGGTGTGGAGGTCCTGAGGCCCAGGTGCCACAGTGCAAGCTAGTCATCCATCTTTGTTTTACATTGTTCTGTCACGGACATGCTATCTTCACGCTGCAAATGGACCTAACCTATTCACTGCACATAAAGAGAATCAACGTCTAGCTCCATCTAACTTTGGGGCACCCTGCCTGACTGCCCACTGCATGGCACCCACTTACACCACTCATACTCTGAGGGTCTGTCTGCCTCCGCCTTCTGCAGTATGAGGAGCCACCCCAGGCCATGGCGGCCACAGCGGGGTCTTGGCTCTACCTGGCAGGATGGCTTTCCCAAGGTCAGAGTCAAGCAGGTAGCCTGATTTAAAGGAAGCAGATCCACCCACCAGGCTGCCCTGGCGCCCTGCTGCCACGTGGGCCTGCAGTGCACACCTTCTGAGTCACGACACTCACACATGGCCACAGGCAAGCCAGACAGACAGACAGAAAGAAACAACAAAGTTCACCTCCACATCAGCACCCCCATCACAGTCAGTGTTTCTGACATTTTTAATTTTTTTGAAACAGGGTCTTTCTCTACTGCCCAGGCTGAGTGCAGTGGCACAATCACAGCTTACTGCAGTGTCAAACACTTGAGCTCATGGGATCCTTTCACCCCAGCCTTCCGAATGGCTGAGACTACACATGTGCCCCACCATGCAGCTAATTTCATTATTTTTTATAGAGATGGGGTTTCACTATGTTGCTCAGGCTGGTCTTGAACTCCTGGCGTTAGGCTATCCTCCTGCCTTGACCTCTCAAAGTATTAGAACTACAGGCATGTGCCACCACACCTAATTTAAAAAAATTTTTTTTTGTAAAGACAGAGTCTCAGTCTATTGCCCAGGCTAGCGTATAGTAGTGCCGTAATAGCTCACCACAGCTTGGAACTCCTAGGCTCAAGTGATCCTCCTGTGTCGGCCTCCTGAGTGGCTGGGACTACAGTGCTGCCATCACGCATGGCAATGCTTTTTTAATTTTTATTTCTTAGAGATGGGGTTTCACTATGTTGCCCAGGCTGGTCTTGAACTCCTAGGCTCAGGCAATCTTCCTGCCTCAGCTTCCCAGAATGTGGGGATTGCAGGTGTAAGCTACCACATCCTGTTCCCACCTCACTTTTTAAAAACTGTACTTAAGGGGAGCTGGTAGTGGTTAAGTGGTGACAGTGGCTGGCAGCTCATGGCAAAGGGGCACTAAAGAGGCAGGGCGAGGCAGCCTGTCCCCCGCTGGGACACACAGACACCAGTACTGTGTACAGAGAAACAACCCCAGTGAGGTCTCTGGAGGGCCTGGCCTGAGGGGACAAGAACTGAACTTCACCTTGCAGATCCATTTGCATTATACACTGGGTTTAGGTGCCTGTGTTGCTTTACGACAAAATGAACAGAGTCCTATCCTCACATAAGGTCCCTCTGGAAGCAGGAGCTGGGGAAAGGTGGGTGCAGGCAGAGGGCCTGGGGGTCAGGGTGAGGAACAGGGTGTGTCCCACCCTGCTGTCCCCTCCCGGTGTTTTTTACAATCTGACCAGTAACGTCACTACCTGGTGAGGGGTTATGGAGCATAACTTTTTTTCATAGTTTTTTCTTTAAGTTTTAAAAACCCTTAATAAAGGAGAAAACAAAATCATTTACAGAATATAATAGTTTTAAAGATCCTAAAGGCAAAGTAGATAAAGCCGACTTGTCTCTTGTCTGAGCAGGAAGGTTCTGTGGCCACTGTGATGGTGCCAGTTTGCCTGAAACAGCCTCAGACAGCCCAGCTGCCCCCATCTAGGAAGTTGCTGCTTTTTAAAAAACCAGAGTGGGTCAAAATTTTAACAGGTAGTAGAACTGTTTTTTAAATTTTCTCACTGATCTATTTTATTAATAGCTTATTTACTTTTTAGAGATAGGGTCTCACTCTTGCTCAGGCTGATCTCAAATTCTTGAGCTCAAGAAATCCATCTGCTCTGGCCTTATTAACCACTTATTAACTGACTTCACGTTAATTCCTTGTCTGTGCTGAATTGATCTCTTGGCGCTGCTGACTCCAGCCAGGTAGAGTAGCTCACTGCTGACGAGTGATCGCTGCTGGACCCTACAGTGATGCTCAGAATGACTTTGCACTTCAGCCATTTATGCAAAGCATGCTATTTTCCTACTTTTAACATTATTTGTTTGTGCTGTTAAATTCACCATGCCCTTCTGCCTTCTGGACGACACATCTCTTTTGGATTCCTGATGTAGACACTGACAGCTGTCCTTCCTTGCTTTTAAGTAATTTACTGAAGTCTGTGGGTTCCTAGGACACCCTGGTGGTGCCTTCTGCTCTTGGAAATGCCTCCACCATCTCTTGTCACGCCTTGAGGTGGCACCTCCAACCCTGGGAGCGGCCAGGGCCTGGTTGAGGCTCCCGGTCATGCACCTGCCTTTCCCCAGCTCAGCCTGCAGGCGGTGGCACCCACCTTTCCCGCACTCGGCGCACAGGTACTCCCGGATGTTGTCATGCACGCGCATGTGCTCCTTGAGCATGTCCTTCCTGGCGAAGGACTTCCCACACTGCTCGCACGCATGGCTCTTCACACCTGAAACAACAGCGGCACCTCAGGCCCCAGCTCCCTGCCCATGGGGCCTGCACAAAGGCCGCATTTGGGGGGCTGGGGCAGGG
>NW_003852523.1:1664758-1678534 GCF_000181295.1 Otolemur garnettii
GGTTGCAGATGCCGCAGCCGTGACCCTTCCCCTTGTGCACCTCCCCAGCAGCCTCCTCAGAACCCCGGGCCTCTGGTGTGAGGAGGTAGGGGGCTCCGCTGGGCAGGCCAGACGAGATAGCAGCAGCTGGCACATGTTAGAGCGTGAAGACCCCACCCCACCTGCCACCTACCCGTGTGGATGAGTTTGTGGCGCTCCAGGTTCCCAATGCTGTTGAAGATCCGCCCGCAGATCTCACAGGGGTGGATGTACCTGCAACCAGACTAGCCTCAGCACTGCAGCGGCCACAGCTCTACCCCAGCACCTCTACCCAGCCATGGCGGGAGGGAAGGCTCCATGGGGACAACAGGAGCAGCACAGGTCTTACTTAGCCTGCTACCGGCTGGATTGTGACCTGCCCGTCACTGCACCAAGGCCTAACCCACAGCACTGCAGGACGGGGCTGTGTGTGGAGATGGGGTCTTTGCAGAGGTAATGAATTTGAATGAGGTCTGCAGCCGGGCCCCAACCCAGTCAGACTGGGGTCCTTGTAAGAAGAGAGGATGGGGACACAGCCAACACAGAGGGACCCAGTGAGGACACGAGGAGAAGTCACTGCCTGCAAGCCAAGGAGAGGCTGCCAAGGAGCCTGCTGACACCAGGATTAGGGGCTTCAGGCCTCTGAGCTTTGAGAAGATAAACATCTGCTGTTTAAGTCGTCCCTTCCATACTGCCTGGACAGCCCTGGGTCCCATCCAGCCTGCAGAGGCTGTATGGTCACTACAGGCTGGATAGCAGGTGTGGCCCAGCATTAATGAGGGCCCATTACTGGGAGAAGAAAGGGCTTCTGGTCGTCTATGGGCAGGAGAACCTGCCAGCTTCCTGTCACCGGCCCCCTGGTGCTGTGAGTCCAGGCTGAGAATGGGGACACAGGAAGCTCAGGACAATAGCACCAGAGCCTCCTGCAGCCCAACCCAGGCCCAGGGCACAGACTTGCTGGGGCTGCTGATGGTGCTGTGTCCCTGCAGGGAAGCACATGCCCTCCCTCCTACAGAGTGCCCGGCTCACTTCTGCACATTGGGGTCCGGCAGGTTCTCCCGGTGGATGACCATGTGGGCGTGGTAGGTGGCCTTGAGCGCGAAACGCCGGTTGCAAATGCTGCAGCCATGGCCCTTCTCCTTGTGCACCTCCATGATGTGCTTCAGGTACTCCTTCCCCCGGCCGAAGGTCAGCTGCACCACAGGGACAGCTGGTCACGGGCCTCTTAGCTAGTCACACTGAGGCCCTAGACGTGCTGGGAGAAAAGGACTCAGGATGCCCTGGTGGGGAGTGGGGAGCCTCATGCATGAGACGGTCTCCTCTGAACAAAGTAGCTCCCTACCTGTAAGTCCATTCCCTACACAGGGGCCTCATGAGGGCAGGAGAGGGACAGGCAGAGGAACCTGGGCTACAGACAGCTCAGCTGACCCTCCAGGGCACTGACGCCGTCCTGGCCTGTGCATTGCATGTGTGAACACATACAGGCCAAAAGGCAGGCTCTCAGGGATGGGGCACGGGGGCCTGTGAGACTGGAGTTGACGCAGGATGGCCTTCCCGGACACCTTGCCTGCGCTCAGCCCACCAGGTCCCTGCCTGGAGGTGAGCTCTTCAGACTGCACAGAGGTGCTGTGTGGGTCCCACAGCCCGGTGCTTTCGCGCAGCATTGGAGGGCAGGCAGGCACACACCTGGCACCTTTTGCAGCTGTACTTGTGAGGCTCCGCGTCTGCGCTCGCGTCAGAGTTGTCATCATTCTCCTCTGAGGAGATCCCGATCTTACCAATGAATTCTTCCCTCTGGTGGTCGTCCATCAGCGCAATGTCCTGGAACAGGGATGGGTCCCAATTTTTGAACACGTGGCAGCAGCCTTGTTATTTATACCACGAGGGTGTTAATGCACCAAAATGGAGCAGAAAGCTCCTGACACACGGAAGCCCTAATGAGCTCGTCCCCTATTGGACAGGTGTGGCCTCTGCTCCTGGGCTCGCCCCCCCATACTGCACTCGCCGTCCACTTTCACGCCCAGCAAGACGTTGGCACTGACTGGGATGTGGGTGGCTGGGCAGTGTCTCAGGTCTGGACTCCCCCTTGGCACCAGCGTCACCTCCTCTGCTCCTCGCAGGCAGCCCTTCTCCTGCGCTCTGCTGCGCCCCTTGTCTACATGTTCCCTGAGCCTCATTCAGCTGCCTGCTATTCTCTGAGGCAGGAGGGACGCAAATGCCACCACCCGGCTCCTGGGGCTTCCCCCGGGTGCACCCAGAGTGCAGGAATTCTCTTCCAGCCAGGCCACAGGAGATGAAGCCAGGGTCACCAGGGAGCTCAGTCTGAAGACAATGAACATGGCCAAGCTGTCACCTACTTCAGGGTGCTGCTGGGGCCTGAATGTCTGTGTTCCCCCCAAAGTTCGTATGCTGAAACCCACCCCTGAGGTAACAGTGTCAGGATAGGGGCCTCTGGGAGGTGATTAGGCCGTAGGGCGGAGCTCTTCTGAGTGGGATCTGCACTCATAAAAGGGACCCCAGAGGGACCCTCACTCCATCCCCCACATGAGGACCCAGCAAGAAAGCACTGCCTATGAACAGGAAGTGGCCTTCATCTTGGACTTCCAAGCCCAGAACTGTGAGAAGCAAACGCCCACTGTTTCTAAGGCCCCCACCCAGGGCACTGCTACAGCAGCCCGAGTCGGACAGATGCTGGCCAGGGACCTGCCACGCCCTGTGCTGGGAAGGCGGATGTGACCAGCACCTTGAAGTGGACGTGGATGTGGTCCCTGAGCACGTCCACGCGGAAGAACTTGCGCCCGCAGATCTCACAGGTGTACTTCTTGTCGCCGTGGGTCAGCAGATGCTTGTTCATGTTGCTCCTGCACGAGAACACCTGTGGGCGGGAAAGCCACAGGGTCGGGGAGCCCGGCACCGTCGACACGCACACGCACGCAGTACATTTGTTCCCCACACTCTTAAGTTCCAACGACTCCTTAGGGTGTGGGAAATACAATCCTTGATGTAGCACAAGACTATTTGTGAGACACTTAGGCGCTTAGTTACACTATGGAATTAACCACTTTCTACTCTCCATTATAAGTGGTAGCTCGCTCAGCTTTTTTAGGTCAGTTAAACATTTTACTAGGACAGAGTCTGCAAAGAAGCCAGTAAATCACAGAAACACCTGAGACTTTCTGAGATTAAAGGCAGTGACATCTTCCACTTGTGCACAGGGTCTCCTGCACAGAATCAGAACGTTCTGATTAAGGCCTCCAACTTCCTGGTATTTCCTGCCTAGAGTGGGGCATGTACAGACTCCCCCTTTCACCCAACACCTGTCTAAGGGTCACCTCTGTGGCTACCACCAGGACTGGGCTTGCTATTGGCCTACAAGACAGATGTGGTCCCTGCGCTCAAAACCAAGAGCAGACCGAGGCCCAGGCCCCGCCTCCCACAGACACCTGCAGGCTCCCAGCGACCCGGCAGCCTGGAGTGCAGGTCTCCCAAAGCTTGCCTGACACGCACATTCTCAGGAAAAGAAAACAGAGGTGAATAAAAGGGAATGAGAGATTCGGAAGAGACAGGAAGCTAATGTTCCCATGGGACACCCCTTTCCAAGAGGTGCAGGGGATTCTCTGGGGCCCTAAGTAGGAGGCAGCTACCTCCTTCATCGGGAAGCCTGAACTGAAGATGAAATGGTTGGAAACAGTGAAGAATTCAGCTACCAAAATATACACACTATTCCATTACCTGCCGACCCTGGCTGAGAATTCAACCAACACTGAGCAGAATAGGGCATCTGAGAGCCAGGTACAGAGCTGGGGGTTTCACACATCTGCTCTCCCGGCAGTGTGGAGATGTGCAGGCCTAGCACCCCCCAGGGACCAGAGACAGCCGACAGGGGACACAGGCTTCATCCACCCTCCGCCCTGTGTAACTCCAGGCCTGGCCATCTCAGCTCATCCCCATGCTCCCGAGCCCACAGCCTGGGGTTAGGGCCACACTGCCATGCTGACCTCTTTGCTTTGGCTTGCTCTGTGGTTTGGAAAAAGTCAGAAAGTTTCATATAAAAACACGTATCTCCGTTTTCACTCAAAAAGATCAGAAGATCTGGCAATGCTGCCACGAGCCAGCAGGCAGGGCAGCTGGACCATTACAGCTGGCGGTCCTTGTGGGACTGGCGCTCCCCAGCTGCTGAGCATGTGGGCATGTTGACATTGGCCATGTGGCTCCTGTGAACTGGGCTTGGCTGCAACAGAGTCAGCACTGTCCCTCCTCCTGGTGGTTCCCACAGCTCCCACAGCAATATGCCAGACCAGCTGGGGCTTGGGGCCTGCTTGGGAGCCACTCAGAAGCTTTACTCCGTAAGAAGGACATGAGCTCTCGTCCTCCTAGGACACAGCGGACAGCTGACCAACACTCTCGCCATGACAGCTGAGTGACAGTATGTGAAGGGAAGCTCAAGGTGCTAACTGCAGAGAAGAGACCATCTTGAAGTGGCTGTGATGGTGACGGGAGGGTCTGACCACACCAGACACAGGCTCTGGGGGTCTCCTGGGATGGGAAGCATGTTCACTGGGCATTTAGAATCCAGCATCTCTGCTAAGCATGCAGTGTCTGAATCCTGAACCAATGGCAGGATGGCCCCCAGGGGCTCCAGTCCAACATCAAGCTGCGTGCCCCTGGCGTCTGCTATCCCTGCCACAGGAGCTGTAGGAGCACCTGGAAGCACAGGACAGTCATGCTAACTCAGGAAACACTCCCCGGCTGCAGGGCAGGAGACACCAGTGCTGACAGGCAAAGTCAAGTCACTAGGACCCCCCACTTCCCTGTGAGCTGTGCCAGAGCCTTCCCATGAGGACATCTCAAAGACACTGCATAGGAGAGTATGAGCCATGTAGTGGCTTAGGTGGAAAATTACGGCAAAGGGGGAAAAAGGCTGTCAAAGAAATAGTACTTCTCAGTTCACTCACTGGAAACTCACCTTAAGTGCCAAAGAGATCAGAATGGCACTGCAGAATGGGAGGGCACTTCAGTTCATCCTCACCACAGTCTATGGGGACAGCTCTGAGTCTCAGACCACATGTGTTCCCTCTCTGCCCCCCGCACCGACAGCGAGTTACCTTGCCACACACTGGACATCCGGAAGGTTCCTTCTTGTAGCGGACCAGGTTCTCCCCACCGGCCTCCAAGTCCTCTCTCTTCACTCGCCGCACGCCTGAAATGCCCGACCCCGCCAGCAAAAGCATGAACACACACAGAGCACAAAGGACCATCGGACACTTATCCAGCTAGACAGGAGGACGGGGCTGCCCAGAGTGGAGGGACTGTGACCGTGAGTGACATCACCTGCACATGGTGAGGACTACATCAGGAACTGCTACTCCTCAAAGGGTTCCCAGGAGGGAGGGGACCAGAGGTGCATACAGGACTCAGCCACACAGGCTATGCCTCTGGGACACTTGGAAACAGAAGGACCCAGAGCTGCATGAGCTCTGGCTGAGGAAGGCGTGTCCTCTCAGCCTAAAGGCCAACGCATGACTTCCAGATGGCTGCAAGAGGGCCAATGGTTTTAATGAAAGATGCTAATACTCATCTCCTATAAATTAAATCAGTCCAATCAGGATCAGTGTGATAAGTTAACTGATAAAATCTTTATGATTTGGGGGCATACTGTTCAAAATTGGGAGTAAAACAGACTTTTGAAAGTTCATGTGAAACAGGTAGTCTTTGAACGAAAGTGAGAAGTGCCTCTCGGGAGCTGACCCCTGCTGTGGGCATAAATGTGGAACCAGACTTAGAAACACCGGGCAAGCTGAATTCGAGACAACAGACATTCCTGAAAGGCTGCAGCAGCACGAGGTTGTGGCAGACACAGGGCATCTGAGCAGGGTGTGGCACAAGCCCCAACGTGAAGAGGGAACACAGTGCAACAGTCACAACCTGAGTTCACTCCCACAGGAGACACCTGATTATGGGCACATGCCATGCAGCGTCACGGGGAACAGCTAACCCCAGCAGTCGGGCACCATCACTGTCTGCCCGGCATGGGTGAAGACACCGAGGCACAGTTCCTCAAAGGCTGCCTGGTCACAAGTGCAGACCCCAAGTATGGTGCCCAAGGGGTCACAAAGAAAAACACTGGGGATCCTCATGAAACAAGAAGAGTAAGGTAATATAAGTAAAATGCAAAAACGACATAGGATGCAATTCTGGTCTGTTACTTATTTACTTGTTTAGAGACAATGTCTGGCTTTGTAACCCTGCCTGGTGTGTAGCGGTGTCATCACAGCTCACTGTAACCTCTCCTGGGCTCACGGGACCCTCCAGCCTCAGCCTCCCAAGTAGCCAGACCACACCTGGGTACTTTTTCTTAATTTCTGTAGTGACAGAGTCTCACTATGTTGCCCAGGCTGGTCTCAAACTCCTAGTCTCAACTGATCCTCCCACTTCAGCCTCCTAAAGTGCTGGGAATACAGATGTGAGCCACCACACCTGGCCCAGTGCTATTTTTTATGCACATTTGTATGGATACAGTTATACTTCACATGTGATTTTGTTATCTCACATCTTTTTAACAAGCAGAAAGCTTCATTTGTAATTCTCTGTTAATGTGACCCCCCCCCAAATTTTTATAAAAAGGTGTTTTGGTCAATACTTTACTAAGGGCTGGTCAGGGAGACAAGAGCTGCTCTTATTTGTTCTTTAACTGTTTTTTTCCTGCTTTCAGCCAAATTGAAAGCATTTTTCATAGTATCTAGCATCTTTGAAAAACAATTTGAATGACTGCATATCATTCAATTCTAGGCATAGCCTGGCTTTCTTAACTCTTTCTCCCCCGAGGGACATTCAATAAGTCTCCAACCATGTCTACCTGCTCAGAGCACCACTGATACCCTGCCTAGCCTCCCTGACTGCCTGTATCCTTGCCTCCATGCCTGGCTTCCTGCCTCCCTCCCTGCCTGCATCCCTGCCTGCCTACATTCCTACATCCCTGCCTGCCTGCATCCCTGCATCCCTGCCTGCTTCCATGCCCTGGGCAGGTTCCCAGGAGAGTATTAGAGGATGGCCAGAGGATGCTTTCAGGCACCAGAGCAGGCATGGCAAAAACACTTTCTGAAGGTTGAGCCAACGTGCCTGTCTCCACTGTAGGAGCAGCCTACCTGCAGGGGCGATGCCCAGGGCCGGTGCGTGTACCCACAGCAGGTGCGCTCACCTTCCAGGTGCCTCCTCTGGTGGTCCAGCATGACATCCTTGCGGTAGAACATTTTGTTGCAGACTTCACAGGCAAACTTCTTGTCCCCATGCTTTTTCTTGTGCTTGGAGAGGTTGCTGTTGGTGGAGAAGAATCTGAAACACATCTCACATTGGAACGTCTTGTCATCTGTCCAGAGAGCAAACAGACACAGTGGTTTGAGGTGAATGCAGGCACAAGCAGGTGGCCTCAGCAGTGGCAGTAAAGCACGGGTCAAGGGCAGGAAGGTCACCAGGGGGACATACTTAGCAATAAACGTCACCTGCAAGTCAAATCCCGCCTACCCCAGAAGCACGAGATGCCGCAGGCAAGCTGCACCTCAGCGCCTTCTCACCTCAAAAAGCTCCGTGCTTACCCTTCATCCCCTCCAAGGTGAGCTTCTCCCGCCCACCTTGGTCCCTCACCCTCCAACCAGCACCCCATGTTGCTGTCACCCCCTCCGGGACTGTCCCTCCCCAGACTCCTTCCCCATGACACATCCACGCACCCAAATTTGGCACATCTTTCAACCTAAGCACCTGTCCCCAGGTCCTGCTTTAGTTAGGTACACGCTGGACACACACGCTCAGACCAGACACTTTACCACAGCACTGCACCATACCACAGGGGATAAAAACAAGACAGGTCCTGTGGAGGGACTCCGAGAAAAACCCAGACTACAAATTTTAAAGCTTTCCTTCCCCTACACAATTTCTTTGTTTAATGGTCTAAGGAAGATACAAATTCTCTGAACTTCAATACTGTAAAAAAAAAGAAAGTGTCACTGTCTACAAATAGCGTGTTCTGAAAGTGACCTCTGTTTCAGGGTTTAGCCTTTATTTTGAGCCTAAAACTTTTAACCTTTAAAATTAGAGCCTGACACTTTGTTGGTTCTACAGAACTGAAAGGCAGGCGGGCAGTGTGGCACGCGCCTGTAATCCTAGCACTCTGGGGGGCCGCGGTGGGAGTTTCAGAGCAGCCTCAGCAATACAGAGACTCCCTGTCTCTACAGAAGGAAACAGAAAATTAGCCGGGCTTGTGGCCCACTCCTGTAGTCCCAGCTACTCAGGAGGCTGAGGCAGGAGGATCACTTGAGCCCAGGAGTTCGAGGTTACAGTGAGCAATGATGATGCCACTGCACTCTAGCCTGAGCAACAGAGCCAGACCCTGTGTGTTTAAAAAAAAAATAAGCAAAGATAAACATCTGGCTGAGCAGAACTCCTAGCTGACACATAACAGCTGCTGCTCTGGCCCCTTCTATTACTGTTTCATCTGTGTCCAGAGAAAAAGTTAACTCCTGTCCCTCAGCCCTAAGTCTGTTCCCAAGCACTCCAGACACCAGCAACACCCTCAGGAAGCCCGCTATACTCTGGCAAAACCATGGGGAGCACCCAAGAGATCAAGAAATTAAACCAAGGTTCCGCTGTCCTGCTGATACCACACCAAACGGACGTAGCCAGGTGGCTGTCCCCCAAATTTCACATGAACACTGGGATGGGAGGGCTTAGAATGTAGGCAGTGCAGCACCCTGGAGGCTCATCCAGAAGCTTCCGGAGTCCCCCCCACCATGCCTTAAAGATGGATCCTTCAGAGCAGCTAAAGCTCAGGTGGAATGTGAGCCCTGCCTGCCACTTGAGCACCCCTCCTGGTGGGGCAGGAAGCAGGAGACACTATGAATGGTCCCAGACAGGAGTCCTTGAAACAGAACCAATCAACAACTGGGCAAAGGAGCCTGGCAGATGCTGGCAAGCAGGCCTCACACGGCCTGAGAACAGCTGCAGCCCTAGCTAGGGAGTCCCCTGACTCTGGCCCACGGTTCTCCAGAGGCACAGGGTGGCGGCACTTTAACAAGGACTAGCCAGAGGCAAGTATCAGATGCAGAGTGGGTCAAAGGCTGGCCACCTGGCCTGCTAGCCTCTAGGCCAACTGTTGCTAGACACCCTGACACCCTAGCTTTGCTCTGAGTCCTGGAGCCACAGAGGACAACTGTGATTCTTCCTTCTGCCCTGTCCGGAACTGCCCACCATGTGGGCTCTGCTAGGCATGGGTCCCCCAAAGGGCAGCCTGTCATTCCCACAGGGCACAGGGCAATGTGTCCTGGGGCTGTGTGAAAACCTGCAGCCAGGCTGTACAAGACGCCCTTGCCAGGCTGTAGTCTCCTTGCTGTGTGTACATATTTCTAACCTGGCCTGAGAGCTGGGGCCTGAGACATCCTCAGTCCCAGAGGCCCCTCTCTACTAAGGCCGACCCAGGCCTAACCAGTTTCCCGCCTCACACTCCAGGTCACTTCTAGAGACCAAGCACGACATAGGCTCAGAGCACAATATCTGTGGGAGGCAGCAAGGACCCCCTGCCCTGGATGGTGCAGCACAGACAGATGAAGGGGAGCTCCTGGTCGGGGCAGGGGAAGACAAGGGGAAGAACCACACTCCAAGGGTCCTGCCTTTGCCTGTGTCCTGCAGGGTCCTGCCCCTGCCCGTGTCCCGCAAGGTCCTGCCTCTGCCCGTGTCCCGCAGGGTCCTGCCTCTGCCCGTGTCCCACAGGGTCCTGGGTTGGACTGCATGCTGCTGTTCACATTCCCAGTGAGGACAGGCCCCTGCATCACACATCTCAAACTCAGGCCACTGACAGCCTCCATGACCACTGGGGAGATAAATACACCCCCTTCTGGTAGGGAAAGCTCCCACCCATGTGGCTACCTGCTCAGAGCACCATTTCAACTGCTTTGAAGCAGAAGGAGAAGGAAGCACATTGAAAGGGAGGTTTACATATCAAACCAGCTTTAATTCCACCCAGAGCCCCACGGCCCCATCACACACAGGATGACCAGGGACCAGGCCCGCATCACCTCACCTGTCCTGCAGTTGTGAAACTCCAGGGCACTCTCGATTCGAAAGGTCTTTTCACAGGTCCCACAGCGGTGTCTGTACTCACCGTCGACCTGGTTGGAGGGATGTGCTGTTAGTAACAGGTAGAGCCCATAGAGACAGAGCCTGTGTGCTGCCTGAGACCCCATGGCTCTGTCGCCAGCCTTTCCTCTCTCCTTATTTGGGACACAAAAGAGCCTGTGCTCTTGCCACCCCTGCGCTGGGCCTTCCCCGCTGCACAGGACTTGGAGCAGCCAGGTGGCTGCACGCACCTCGGTCCTGCTGTGCTTGTAGGACACGTGCTGCTTGAGGCTCTCCTTGCGGCTGAACAGCTTCGCACACTCCTCACACTTAAACAGCTTGTCGCCTGTGGGACCGACCAAGGGGAGGTTGATTCGGGGCTTCGACACCTACTAAACACAGCGTGCCGACCTCTGGAACCTGGCTTCCTGGAGACAGCTGTGGAGCCCCTCACTCCTGTTGTGCTGGGTGGGAGCTGGGGAAGAGGACCCCCTTCCACTCCATGTCAGGCAATATGAAGGGTGGGGGCACATGTCCCCTCTCAGGCACACTCACGGTGTGAGCTCACGTGCCCCCTCCTGCCCTCAGCCTCCCAGGTGACCCCGGCTCACACACAGTGTGACAGCACGGCCCCCTCCTGCCTGCGCCATGCACCCTGGGAGCACCCACACCCTATTCCCCAACCCACCCTCACTCACTGTGGGAACACACGCCCCATTCCCCGCCCCCCCACGCATCGTGGGAGTACACACACCCCTGCCCTGCCCCCCACGCATCGTGGGAGTACACACACCCCTGCCCTGCCCCCCATGCACCGTGGGAGCCCACACGCCCCTGCCCTGCCCCCCATGCACCGTGGGAGCCCACGCGCCCCTGCCCCGCCCCCCACACACCATGGGAGCGCACGTGCCGGCTCAGGTTGCTGCTGTTCTGGAAGACCTTGCTGCAGATGCTGCACTGGTAAACCCGCTTGTGCTCCCCCAGCTGCTTGATGAGCTTCCGCCGGATGCTGTGTCTGCTGGACAGGATCAGGCTCCTTTTGAGGGTGATGGTGTTATTCTGGTGATGGGCGAACCTGAGATGAGTGAATTGGTAAAAGACAGGTGGGAAACTAGCTCACTGGGGAAGACCGTCCAGGCTACAATCCTTTGCAAACAGCCTCCTTCCAAAACTTCCTAGCTGAACCCAGACCTCTGGGCAGGAAAGTCGGACTGTGCAACCCCAGCTTCTGGGCATCTAGAGGGAAGAGACACCTGGAAGATGTAACAGCACCAGCCTTGTTCTATGACAGCCGCACAGCTCACTGGTTTCAACTCTGGCCACCAGTAAGCACAGAGCTAAACTCAGCCAGAACACCACAGCTGTGCTCCACTCTCTCACCGGGCTGGATGCTCTTCTGTTTTATGTTTTATCTAAACCTGATTTTTTACAAAGTTCTTTGCACTATTAGATGCATTTTTGACAGCAAGCCCCCTGAAATCCTCTGAGCAGTGACAGAGTGTTAATAAACAGATAGGTAATGCCATTCCTGACAGTACTTCAGTCTTAGTTTCTGGTATTTCCAGGTTTCTGGGCACGTTCTGACAACTCTCAGGCACACCAAAACAGGGGAGATCACCAATGTATTCAGCATCAGGGTAAACATTTATGCAAGAATAATAATTGAAACACACATATTTTTCTTGTTCACAAAAAGAGACGGAAAGAGAAACACAGGGTGAGGTATCCAATTTAGGGAAATTCAAATACAAGATCAGCAGCATTACCCAGAACAGTCAAAAGGTGGGAGTGACCCAAGTGTCATCAGTGACACGCATGAACCCTGAGGACGTGACACCTCGGAAGGGCGGGTCCTGTGTGGTCCTCTCCTACAGGTGGGATTCAGCAGAGTGGGGGTGCCAGGGCCCAGAGGGGACAGAGCTTTGGTCTGGGGAAAGGAGAAAGTTCTGGAGATGGATGGTGTGCTGATGGCTGCACGACAGTGTGAATGCACTTAATGCCTCGAGATACATGGTTAATATGTTTTCTAAAAACTGCTCACTGTGGACGAACTATTATACTCATGGGCTCCAGAATATTCCTGCTGCTTCCTCTCTTCGGGCTGTCCTGCTGGGGAGGCCCTTCCCTCCGGGATGCCTTAGCAGCCACCCACACTGTCTGCCCACGAGGTGCTGGGGTGGGACTTACTTGGGCACAGGGTTGGCATCCCCAGTGCCAGTGGCCAGTTTCCCCAGAACCAGCTCCATTATCCGCTCGTCTGGTGCTGCACTCACAGGCTCGTCTGGGGGGACCTCGGTGATGATCTCTGCCACTTGCTCTGTGTAAGGGGGATGTGACAAGCCAAGTCACCAGCAGAGAAGGCAACACACAGCCAAACCCCAGAGACACACTGCTGTGCAACCACAGCCAGACCACAGTGACAGACCAGACTGTTAATGTTTACAAAGGAAAAAAAACCTGGCAACATTTTGGGATCTAAATATTTACTAGTATCTACAGAGAAGGGAAATACTTTTCTCATCCCAAACTAAAGTTATAATTTGTGATTCTTCTGTAAAACCACATCATAACACCACTTCAATCCTTTGTACCAGTCAGAAATATTTTACACATATAACAGAATCTTCTAGCATATTAAAACTTAGTTTGACAGAGATTTAGAATACTAATTTTTATAATTTGGTAAGGTATCTTAAGTATAGCACTTTTAGATAACTATTTTGTATAAGAGTCAAATGTCAAATAATCACAATGGAGACCCAGGCCAGAAACCTGAGACCAGTGAAACGCTGGGAGATTGCACACGGAAATTCAGCCACTGGTTTCCACCACTCCACCACTCACTGTCTTCCAAAAGCCAGTGACAATCAGCAAAGTAACCACACCACAAACTCCCGCCCTCCCTTCTTCTCTGCCTGTTAGGAGAGGCGGGGAAGCTGCCCAGGGGAGTTCAGAGCCTCCTCCTCATCAGTTCCCAACAGCACACAGACTGGGATCTGGCTGAAGATCCACAGTCAAAGAAGAAGATTAGACCACTAGGTGAAGCTGCTCTTCTGAAATCTCTGTTAATTCTCAGAAAGAATATGATTTCTTCTCACTCTCAACAGAGAAATTCTGGGATATTGCAGACAGCAAAAGGAAGAGCTGCCAAGTGCCAGTCGGGAAGGTGAGAAGGAGCTGAGCCTCACATCTGCTGGCAGGCATTCCCACAGTGCCAGGGGGCATGGATGGGGCCTCGTGAGGACAGCAGGGACTCCACACCCTAGGAAGTGGGTCCAACATCCCTTCAAACTCAACTGAAGACACTGTACAATTGAGGAACAAACTGCAGCCAGGGCCTAGGAACAAGTACCCACCCATGGGTAAGAGGTGAGTAAGCCTGGGAGCTCCTGCACGCAGACGATCCCTGCTTGGGGACAGAGGAGGAGCCACCAGTAACCTGACATGGACCAGCTACACGCCACCATGTGCTGTACACAAAGGGCCAACACACACAGTTCTGTTCCCGAGAAATAGCAGAAGACACTCAGGACGCTGACGGGGGAGATGGCAACGTCCTCTACACCGACGTGCAGGTGTGTGCATCTGTCTGTGTGCGGTGTGCAAGATGGCACATGCCATCTGTACTATAACAGAGCCCACTAAGAGCCTCCC
>NW_003852523.1:1678606-1687646 GCF_000181295.1 Otolemur garnettii
CCCCCAACCTCCTGGCCCCCAGGAGGACTTGCGCCCAGGTCTGTCCCTTACCTGTGGGCTCCTTGTCCTCAACAATGACCAGAGGTTGCTCGGACTTGGATGCTTTGGGTTTTCTGCCCCTTCGAGGCTTTTTCTTCTGCTCTTTGGTGGCCACAACATTCCCATTCCCGGGCACTGCAGGGGCTTCCCCCCGGGATGCCTCCGGCTCCTTCTCTAGCGTCCCCTCGCTCTGGCTGCCGGGAGCAAGGCTCTTGGCTTGTTCCAAGTGACCCAAGAGATGCTCTGCAAGGAGAGACAGGCAAACGCACGATGGTCACCTAATTCGGGGCCCCGCCTGGCCTCGCCTCAACCTTGTTTTTGTGCATTTGTTTTTAATTTTGCTTGTTAACAGTGTGCCCTTGTATAGGAAAATGAATGTTATTTCCACGGTTTTTGAAACTAAAAGCATTTTTACTGCACAAATATAACTACTATTTTAAAAAAGCAACTTAGGTGATAAGAGCAGGGCAAGTTTACCATGGGGACACTGTTGTGAATGATAAAAGCACACACACACACACACACACGTATTTGCAACAAAAAACACCTGGGGAGGAGATATTAAAATACGAAAGTGTTTCTTCCAGATGGTGAGATTTCAGGCAATTTTAATTTTCTTTGTTAAGCTTATTTATCTTCTAATTTTTCTGAAATGCCCATGTACATTACTTTAAAATGTATCTTCAGAAGAGGAATATTAAAAAGTATTCAACTCGGCTCGGCGCCTATAGCTCAACCGGCTAAGGAGCCAGCCACGTACACCTAAGGTGGCAGGTTCGAATCCCCAGCCCGGACCCACCAAACAACTATGATGGCTGCAACCAAAAAATAGCCGGGCGTTGTGGCGGGCGCCTGTGGTCCCAGCTACTTGGGAGGCGGAGGCAGGAGACTCGCTTGAGCCCAGGAGTTGGAGGTTGCTGTGAGCTGTGATGCCACGGCACTCTACCCAGGGGGACAACTTGAGGCTCTGTCTCAAAAAAAAAATAAAAAATAAAAAAAGTATTCAACTCGTGAGAAACAAAATTTCCTTTAAAAACAATGCATGAAAGCAAAAGTGCTTTCCTTTATTTTTATCAAAGAAAGCCTCGGAGAACCGCCCCCCCCCAACAGATAATTGGAAGAATCAGAGGAAATGCGCAGACAGGGTGGGTACAAAGTCCAGGGACGGACAAGCTCCCCTGATGGAGGGTGGGCAGGGCTGTGCACAGGGCACCAGCGAGGAGGAGGAGGAGGAGGAGGAGAAGGTGACTAAGCACTTACAGAGGCACAGCTGTGCAAATCTGGGCCCAGGACCGACTCTTACCCTTGTAACTCTCAACCAATTCAACATGGGCATTAAGGATTACCCGGCTGTTATTTCTTCATTTGTTCAAAATTTAGTAACACTGTGCTAGGTCAGTGCCCTCAAGGAAACAGGTTTAGTGAGGAAAAGAAAATTAAAAAGCATAACAACAAAATGTGATAGGGCCACATCAGCAGAACCAGCTGAACACACATAGAAAGTCTAGATAAAATAGAATGCTCCCCACCTCCAACTGTAATTACCCTGCTGAGTTTAAAAGAAAGAAAACAAGATCCCTTGGTGCCAAACAGCAGAGGGAACTTGAAGTTAACGCAGAAAAGCATGAGCTGATTCAGAGGCATCCAGGGACAAGAGCCTGGGGGACATGGATTCAGGCCCTCTGCTGGGACCAGGAAGGCTCTGAGAAAGCTGCTCTCTGCTCAGGACTTTAAGAGGGACAGGGGACATAATGAGCCCCAAGTCTCAAGCCAGAGTCACTTCAGGTACAGAACAAGAATGCATACTATTTGAACTAAAAAACAATCCTAGTAAGAACTGAGACCTAGACCCACAAACCCTCAGGGACCTTGGCAGAAGCAAAGTAAAAGCTCTTGTACCACAATTCCCATAAATTCTGGCCCAGGGAAGGGCCACGTGGGCACGGTGGGAGCCCATGGTGTGAGAAAGGAAGATTCCTACAAAAAGCTCTCCAAACAGTAACGACAAAAGCAACAAGGGAATGATAAACCACGAGGGTGTCAGCAGACACACACAAATAAAACTCCAGAAAACTGGGATTCAAAATAGTGGCTAAGGGGAAAAAGTAGGTTTAAATGAATAAAGAAAGGCCAAAAAGGCATTAAAAAGGGTGAGGACATAGTAAAAAATAAGCAGTTATGAAAAGTAACCAAATAAAGCTTCTATGAGATGAAAAAAGACACACTAAATAACAGTACAATGTAAAGATTAAACAGAAAAATAGACACAAGTGAAGAGAGAATTGATAGACTAAAACAGAGGGCTGCAGAGATCATCCAGAATGTAAACAGAGACAAGGGGCTGGGAAAACATGAGCGGGCAGCAAAGAGGCCTGGTGTATAATACAGCAAGAAGGTCTACAATGTGCAAACAGCCCCACTAAAACAGAGAGTCGAGAAGGAGAAAAAAGGCTACGAGCAAGAAAATGGTGGAGGATTATTGAGAATGGATGAAAGACACGAATCTTCAGATTCCAGATCCATAACAAGAACAAGCAAACGGCCACTTGTGATTAACTGCAGAACTTCAAAGACAGGAGATTCCACAAGCCATCTAGAAAAAGGCAGATTCCCACAAAAGAACACTGACAATAGACTTCTCATCAGCAGCAAGGGAAGCCACAAGGAGGAAAATTATATCATCTAAGTGCAGAAAGAAAACAAAAATACACCAACATTTCAATCACCAGTGAAATAGTTTCTAATATGAATAAAGACATTTGGACACAAAGACCCAGAGTGATTGTCACCCGCGCGCCTGCCCTGGTGCAAGTTTGGGCAGCAGGGAGAGAGGGGCTTTAGACAGAAGATTAAAATATGAGACAAAAGGTAAAGGGGACCAAGAAAGAGAACTCAGGAAACATCATCCCAGATAACTATGGATTTAAACAGAAAATAATGCAGACTGGAAAATATTTAGAACTAAATACATATGCAGGAAGGGAGACCACATGTCAAGGACTAGCAGGTATACGCTCCTACTAATGTAGCAGCATTTTACACAGCGCATGCGACTTCAGACACGCCTTTGGACATGTGACTTCATAACAGCCGGGTACTCCTTAATGCCCATGTTGAATCAGTTGAGAGTCACAAGGGTAAGAGTCAGTATAGTCAAGACATGAAAACGTGGCTGACATTTTCTCTTTGGAAAACTCATCTTAAATGTTTATATCAGAAAATAAAATAGCTGAAAATTAATAAGATAAGCATTCAACTTAACAGAAAACAAACAGAATAAACAAAAAGGACAAAGAGGAAATAATAAGAGCAGAAATTAATACAAAATGAATATACAATGGGAAGAATCAACAAAACCAAAAGTTGGTGCTCTGAAAAGACTAATAATATTGGTAATTGTCTGGCAAGAAAAAACAGAAAAATCACGTCCACGCTGACTGGGCTGCCTGGGACAACCCTCAACCCTGCTGTGGAATCCCAGGGTTCTCCTGATTTGATTCTTTGGCCCTTCCTGGAAATTATTTTTTCTTTTTCCTTTTTCTTTTTTAGAGACAAAGTCTCACTCTGTCACCTAGCCTGCAGTGGAGCAGTACCGTCATAGCTCAACTGCAGCCTCGAACTCCTGGGCTCAAGAGATCCTCTTGCCTCAGCCTCCTGAGTAACTGGGACTGTAGGTGTGCACCACCACGCTTGGCTAGTTTTTTATTTTCTGTAGAGATGGGGGGTCTCACTATGTTGCCCTTCATATCTCAAGTCACTCCTGGGCTTTAGTGATCCTCCTGCCTCAGCCACCTAACGGGCTGGGATCACCGGTGTGAGCCACTGTGTCCAGCCTCCTTCTTGGGATTCTTCCACATGTCCCCTCCTAGTAAACCCCTAGGGTGAGTTCTGTTTGCAAGTAGAAATCCAGCATGTAGAACCACTGACTACTATCTTGATAGAGCTCTCGTTCTTCCAGAAGCCTGTCCTCCAATGATTTCACAAGAAAAATAATACAGGAGGTCAAGTGTGTGAGCCTGTGACTGTCCAGTAAACACCCCTCGTTTACTCCCACATCTGAACAATGACTTGGCCACTCTGATTCTCACAGCATCACGTAACTTGGGTATTTTTCTCTCTCAAAGTTTTTCTTCTTTAATCCTAATACGATTTCACCTTTCACGTGACGTGGCTCCACATGGGCTGCTTCTACACTGTGCTGCGTATGCACAGGGCCCTTTCAGTTTGGAAACATGCCCTCAGATGTTGGAGGAGCATGTTTGGACTGATTATTATAATCTCTCCTCTCTAAGTCACGTGTCAGGTCTCTTGGACCAACACTCTTGTTTTCTTATCTTTCTCTCCAGTGCTCTCTTTATGTTCACCTTTCTAGAAGATTTCTTCAGCATCATGCAGTCCTCACCCAGCAAACTTAATTCTGCTGCCACAGCTTCAATTTCCAGGTATTTTCTATTCTCATAAGTTGTTTTTTTCTGTTTGAGATAGAATCTCCCTCAGTCACCCTGGGTAGAGAACTATGGCGTCATAGCTCACAGCAATCTCAAACTCATGGACTCAAGCAATTCTCTTGCCTGTATCTCCCAAGTAGCTGGAACTGCAGGTGCTGCCACCATGCTTGGACAATTTTGGAGACAGGATCTCACTCTTGCTCAGGCTGGTTTCGAACTCCTAAACTCAAGCAATCCTCTACCCCCATCTTCCCAGAGTGCTGGGATCACAGGCATGAGCCACCCACCATGCCAGTCCTCTCTGATTCTTCTTTAACAGCAACCTGGTCTTATTTTCTGTTGGTTTGGTTTCCCTTTCTCCCAAAGCAGTTTTTCCCTGCTGGCTGCGGTGGCCTCGCTCACATTAGAACTCCTTCCAGTGTCTATAAGGTTCACAACTGAGGTGCCACTGGGACAGCTTCTCACAGGATGGTCAGGGTGAGCGGTCATGTTCTTGGGGAAACCCCAGGCTATTCTCTTGGACTGGCTGTTTCCCACCGTTCCCTTCCCACACCATATACCTGCTGCACTGTCCTGGAAGGGAACATAAGGAGACTCCCATTTTAGTATGGTGGCTTCCCCGAGGCCCCACTCAGGGTCCCTCCGCTCAGCTCCCCAGATGACAGAGCACAGCACCCAGGGGTCTGACGACGGCCCAGGCACTCTTCCGGCCAACTACCCTGTCGGCTGCTCCCAAGACATCTGGCGCCTACAGTTTCCAGACCTTTCCAAAGCTCTGCGGCAGGAGCTGACCTGCTACCTGGCCCCCACTGCTGGCTCCTGCTCCTCTGGTCTGCACAGTAGTTATCATTTTCCCAAACACTTTCCAGTTTCCAAACATGTCTGCTGTTCCAGGCTTCCCCACTCTTTATTTCTGCCCTTTTGGTAAAATTCCAGGAGGGCACCAAGGTTAATGCACCTTTATGATGCCCTGTGTTTAACCACAAGTCTCTCAGAAGACTCCTGGGAGGTGAGCAGGGCTCCCAAGAGGATGAGAGGGAAATGACATCCCTCAAGAGAAAGAGGATGAGCAACACATCTTCTGTCTGACAGCCCTGCTGGTCAGAACAACTCCGCCCAGTTGCCTGCTGCTCTGGGCAGCACGTCTGACTGCAAAGCTCTAAGCCAAGCTTCACTCGGCCGAAGTTGTGCGTCTTCTATGTTTCATTAAAAAATAAATAAATAAAAGAAGTTCACATTCAAGCAGTGGCTTGGTTTGGAAGTTAGCCAACCTCAAAGACAGCGAACTGGGTAAGTTTGATCTGGAAACTACAAAACCAAGTCTCAGGCAAACTCTTCATAACCAGCTCACATCAGCAGCTTCAGACCCGGTGCAACTCTGGATAAAATGAGACAGAATGGAATGGCTGGGTGCCAGCAGGGACACAGCAGCACTGAGACAGCCCCGTAAGCCGCTTTCAGAAGGCTTGCTTGAGACTGCTCTGTCCTCTGGCCCTGAGGCCACTGAGCCCAAGTCTGTGGGATACACAGCCCGTCCACCCTCACAGGCCAGCTGCAAGGGTCCTGCTCCTCCGCTGTCCTCCTTTATCAATGAGACCCCCAGAGAAGGGCTACAGAAACCAGATGAGCTCAAACAGGGAAGGGAGAGTCCAAGATCCCTCCAGGACGGAGGCTGACCTGCTCCACATGCTCAGGCTGCACAGCTTTGGGCAGGTGATTCAGTGGCTCCTGCCTGGGTCTGCCCAGCCCTCAAGTGTGCCAGGCCTCAAGCACTGAGAAGACGCAGTACCAAGCTCATGTCAGGAAACCTCAGCCTGATTGTCTGACGAGCTTGAATTTAGGGCCCTGTGTGTGTTGCTAGAAGCTGAATTCGGCTGCCAAAGTGAGGAATTTCCTCTGTTCACTCAAAACTAGTCATCAGGGTAAAATATAAAACAAACGAGCACAACAGCCTTTCCTGTTTGTGGATTTAATAACCATGTCTTGTGCACCGTGAAGGCCCCGCATCTGGACCCCATCTCCCTCTGGGAGGATGGGTATTTCACGGCACTCCCTGAAAACCCAGCAGCCACTTTGCTATTTCTGTCTTGGTGACAAACACAAAGCCCTTCTTGCCAAGCAGAGGGCACAATGACACGTCGGTGAGTTGGTTAGGGCCAAGATCAGTAGGACGTCCTAGGAAACTGTGGGAGAGCTGCAGCCAGTCTGTTCCTGTCTCAAAGCAGATGGACAATGTCAGCTGGGTAACCCCGACTTCTCTGTGGAATGCTCGCGTTAGCCTCCTTGTTCCTAAAACTTACCAAGGAGGAACCTTCTTACAGGTTCCAGAACATTCCAGCCACTGACCTGACGATGATGGCCAGAGTCAGGCCTGCACCACTTGAGTGACATGCTCAGAGCTCAGGGCCTCTGAGCGTGTTCTGCCCGTGACAGAAAGTCACGAACTGTTATTCTCTTCTTTACGAGACTGCAGTCCATCTTTACTATACAGGCTCATCAGAGGCATGTGGAGAAACCCGCTCCCCAAGAGACAGGAACGGATGCTCTCGGGTGCTGTGTCCCTGGGAACATGCCCTATTCTCTCCTGGTACCTTAAAGTGGTTCATCTACCTGAGCAGATTAAAGTGCCCTACAGATGAAGAAATAGGATGGACAGTCACGTTCAGACAACAAGAGCGAGGCTGCACATCACACACCACAGGAGTTGCCAGTCCTCCGTCAGCCCAGTAGCAGGGGACAGTCACACACTGGGGAGAGGGGGCCTACCACTGCCAGGGCTCTGCCCAGAAGCTTTACACCCTGAGAAGGCTTTGGTTCTTATGACTACATCATGGAGGCATAGATACAGACAGCGTTGGGAGGGGACAGGGTGATCAGACAGAGCCCCCCACCCACCCAGCCCCTCACCGTTCAGCAGCTGCAGCTCCAAGAAGGCGGCAGAGCACACCTTGCATGCCCACTGGCTGGGCTCCGACTCCACGGTGGTGCTGCCATCCTGGGTGCCTGCAGCTTCAGAAGACAGAGTAGAAGACAGGTGAGCCACAGCCTGACCTCTCCGTGAAGCCCGCCCAGCACAGGGCCCTGTCCTGATCGGTGCCGAGGTGATGAGGAGGAGGAGAAGCCACTGTTCTCAGTTTTTCACACATGATTCACTCAGTCCCTGTGATTATCCCCATGTCACAGATGAGAAAATATGAGCACCGGGATGTGGGACCACAGCAGCCTGCCAGGGTCTCTCCTCTCCCGCCAGGTCAGAAACTTGACTTCCTTCAAGAAGCCCATCTAGTGGGACCACACTCACCCCTTTGACTTCAAGGAAAAACAGTGCATCCTAAATACTCAAATTCTAAAAAAAAATTAATAAATTCCAAAATTCCCTCTCTCATCAGCTCAGAGAGTAAGAGACAGCGGAACCAAAGTGGCCAGCCTGTGGGTGTCCCTGCACCTGTTCAGCCTGGCCCTCAGCCCAGCAGAACCTCCAGTGATGACAGATGTGCTCTCCAGGGCTCTGGAGATGAATTTTTAACTCAATTTTATTTGAATTTAAATTTTAAAAGCACCTAAGGCAGGTGGCCACTATCCTGAGCAGCACCTCTACCTTTTGACACACCCCACAGGAGTCTGGAGAGGGAGGACAATGCCAAGGGCTCATGGAACACGCCAAACCTGGCTACAAGGATGGAAATACAGGCTCCTTTTAAAAAAATCATTCCCAGGGTGGCACCTGTGGCTCAGGGAGTAGAGGGCCAGCCCCATATACTGAGGGTGGAGGGCTCAAACCCAGCCCCAGCCAAACTGTAACAAAAAATAGCCCAGCATTGGGGCAGACAACTGCAGTCCCAGCTACTCGGGAGGCTGAGGCCAGAGAATCGCCTAGGCCCAGGAGTTGGAGGTTGCTGTGAGCTGTGATGCCCCAGCACTCTACTGAGGGCAATAAAGCGAGACTCTGTCTCTAAAAACAAAGAAAGAAAGAAAGAAAGAAAGAAAGAAACAAAACCCTCCTGCAGGGCCTAGGATTTGAGGACATTCTCAGTGAGCGCCCACTGTGACCAGGCCAGCCTCGTTCCTCTACCCCTTGTCTGGCAGCAACCATGGGGCTGGCCTGAGGCCACCACCCCTACCACCACTCCCACTCCCATCACCCTATGGTCATCGCATACTCCAGGGGCCACCCACAGAGAACACCTGGGTCTGGTAAAAACCATACAGAACTGTAACTGCTTGGCTGCAAGGTGTTAAAACCAGGAGAAAGCACACCTCCTTTGTGACCAAAACTAGTGCTGAGGACACGAAGAAGGAAGGAAAAGATGCAGATCGTTGCTATAACGGTTGGCACACACGTTCTGCGCCTTCACAGATAGCCAGAAGGAAGAAGCATGGATGTCACAGGGACTTTGTGTTGTTCTAAATTTAACAAAAGGACAGAAAGCACTGGGCGCCAGCAGGTGCCCTCAGAGCACGCCCATCCACACAGCTTCCACCTTCTTCTGCTAGACGCCAGCAGGTGCCCTCACAGCATGCCCATCCACACAGCTTCCACCTTGTTCTGCTGG
>NW_003852523.1:1687983-1691176 GCF_000181295.1 Otolemur garnettii
GCCCATCCACACAGCTTCCACCTTGTTCTGCTGGGCGCCAGCAGGTGCCCTCACGGCATGCCCATCCACACAGCTTCCACCTTCTTCTGCTGGGCGCCAGCAGGTGCCCTCACGGCACGCCCATCCACACAGCTTCCACCTTGTTCTGCTGGGCGCCAGCAGGTGCCCTCACAGCACGCCCATCCACACAGCTTCCGCCTTGTTCTGGCCCTGGTCCCTGGATACTCACTGGTTGAAGACCCCCAGAAGGAGGGGGATTCCTCTGAACTAATGCACAAAGTCAAAAGCCTGCTTCTCACTCTCCTTCTCAAATGCACCCAGCTCCCCAGATGGAGCCACACCCCTGTAAATGCCAGCTTCTGATGAGTGCCAGGAGCCTGTGAGCAAAGCAAATTTCGTCCAACCTGCATGGCTGCTGTCCCTGACCCCAAGAATGCAGATTCTAGCTGACCCCAAACAGAAAGCAGCTCTCTCCAACCTGCTGCTCTGCTGCTAAGTAATGAGGCCTGACTAAAAGAATTTGTCACAGTAACTATCCTCTCAACAAGGGAAGTACTCAGGATCTTCCAAAAATTAATTTTAAAAGGTAAGAAGGTTTAAGAAAATCAGCCAGCAATTAGAAGGTGATTCTTGACTGCCAATCATTTAAACAGCCAACCAAAAGGCAGTCTCAGCAGAATGTGCCACCACACCCCATAGGAAGATGCCTGAGCTCTGGCAAGTCAGAACGTGCGTTGGGGGAAGCAGCAAAAGGCAGGTGCAGCAAGGCCTGAGCAAGGTGAAAACACGGGGTTCGGAAGCAAATAAACAGGGGAGAGGGGCAAGATGGCCAACAGGTACCAGCCTCTGACAGAAGCTCCCGTCCAGAGGGAAGGATAAAGTCCAGAAAACACCCAACAAAGTCGAAGATTGGGAGCCCAGTTGAGAGAGAAGAGGGAGACTGGCAGGACACCTCTGCTGAGGCAAGTGAGGACTCCTAGAAAGCAATCTACAGGTACATAATACACCCCAAAGGAGAAGTGTCCGTCCCCTCCCCAAGAAAGTTGTGCTTTTCCTTTGTTTTCTCTTCAACCGCTCCTCTGAGTCTCCTACAGGCGACCGATCAACTGAGGACCTATTATCTCACCTCACGAGTGAGAGCTACTCACAGTGGGGTCTACTCCCCTGGAGGGACCCTGCTGAGACCCTGAACACCTTCTCCCAGGCAGAAAAGTGGAACTGGCATTCACACTGCCATTTTGAGTTTCCAGTCCACCCTTCCCCCCTTGCCTGCAGAGACAGTGAGAGGATACCCCAGAGCAATGTCCCCCCACCCTTGCTGGATCAACCCCCATCCCAGTCCTGCACCGGGAGAACTGCTTGAAACACGTGTACTCTGTGTGGACTGATCCCGCCAGCAAGTGTGTTCAGCGCCAGGCCACAGTCCCCACTTCCCAGGGGCCCCGCCGCTGCCACCGCGCGCCCAGGACTGAATCCCGTGGGCTGGCACATCCCACACCTGGCTGCCTGCTGGTTTCCCCCTGCACTCCAGGGGCTCCCTGGTGGCTGCACCGAGGACTGATCCACCCAGCCAGCGTGTCCCCCACATGGCTGCCTGCCTATTGCTGTCTCCACTCCTTGGGGGCTCCCCAGTGGCACACACCGAAGACTGATCCAGCCAGCCAGCACATCCCCTGCATGGCTGCCTGCAGGTTGCTCCCCTACTTCCCAGGGGGCTCTGGCATTCCAGGCCAGGTCTGATAACTGTGAGAGGATGGTCAGTTGAGAGGAAACCACACTAGAGCGGTGATACCCCAAGGCGAAGAGCAACAGCTGCAGCAGTGGGAACGATAAGCTTTACATTCCTAAGGCTTTTTCCAGGCAGACACGCCCTGTCTATCTAGACAACCAGAAGAAGCCACTAGCAGAACGGTTTTAGGGACGGTCTTCTAAAGGCGCAAATTCAGCATGAGGCAGAATCAGTAGAAAAACTCTGGTAACCAAAAGAACCAGAGTAGATCAACTCCCTCCCAAGGAAGGACGGGGCAGATACAATTGAAGATCCCTTCCATAAACAGATGTCTGAGATGTCAGAAATCGAGTTCAGAATCTGGATAGCGAATAAGATCAACAGAATGGAGGAAAGGAGGGAACTAGAATTTCAAATTATTCAAAAGCTGTCTCAAGAATTCAATGATTACAAAGATAAAATGATCAAAGATTATAACATACTCAGGCCAGATATCTGCCTTATACAAGAATCTCACCATACTTTGAAAGACAAGCATAGACTCGGGTGAAGGATGGTCATCTATATTTCAGGCTAATGGAAAGCTTGAAAAAAGCAGGTGTTGCAGTTTTATTTGCAGATACAATAAGCTGTAAACCAACAAAAGTGAGCAAAGATAAAGATGGTTACTTTATATTTGTTAAGGGTAATACTCAATACGAAGAGATTTCAATTATCAATATTTATGCACCCAACCAGAATGCAACTCAATTTATAAGAGACACTCTAACAGACATGAGCAACCTGATTACTCCCAGCTCCATCATAGTCGGAGATTTTAATACCCCTTTGGCAGTGCTGGATAGATCCTCCAACAAGAAGCTTAGCAAAGAAATTTTGGATTTAAACTTAACCATTCAGCATTTGGATTTAACAGACATCTACAGAACATTTCACCCTAATAAAACTGAATACACGTTTTACTCATCAGCCCATGGAACGTACTCCAAAATAGACCACATCTTAGGTCACAAGTCTAACCTCAGCAAATTTAAAAGAATAGAAATTATTCCTTGCGTCTTCTCAGACTACCATGGAATAAAAGTTGAACTCAGTAATAACAGGAATCTGCAGACCCAAACAAAAACGTGGAAGCTAAATAACCTTATGCTCAATGATAGTTGGGTCAGAGACAAGCTCAAGAAAGGAATTACCAAATTTTTGGAACAAAACGATAATGAATAGATGAGTTATTAGAACCTCTGGGATACTGCAAAGGCAGTCCTAAGAGGGAAATTTATCACACTGCAAGCCTTCCTCAAGAAAATGGAAAGAGGGCTCGGCACCTGTGGCTCAAGTGGCCAAGGTGCCAGCCACATACACCTAAGGTGGCAGGTTTGAATCCAGCCCGGGCCCGCCAAACAACAATGACGGCTGCAACCAAAAAATAGCTGGGCGTTGTGGCGGGCGCCTGTGGTCCCAGCT
>NW_003852523.1:1691585-1711447 GCF_000181295.1 Otolemur garnettii
TCCTTAATGAATATTACAAGAAACTTTATTCCCAGAAATATGAAAATCTGAAGGAAATCGACCAATACTTGGAAGTACGCCACCTTCCAAGACTTAGTCAGAACCAAGTAGAAATGTTGAACAGGCCTATATCAAGTTCTAAAATAGCATCAACTATACAAAATCTCCCTAAGAAGAAAAGCCTGAGACCAGATGGCTTCACATCAGAATTCCACCAAACTTTTAAAGAAGAGCTAACACCTATAGTACTTAACCTTTTCCAAAATATAGAAAAAGACAGAATACTACCCAACACATTCTATGAAACAAACATCACCTTGATCCCCAAACCAGGAAAAGACCCAACAAGAAAAGAAAATTATAGACCAATATCACTAATGAATATTGATGCGAAAATATTCAACAAGATCCTAACAAACAGAATCCAACAACACATCAAACAAATTATACACCACGACCAAGTGGGTTTTATCCCAGGATCTCAACGCTGGTTCAACATACGTAAATCTATAAACGTAATTCACCACATAAACAAATTAAAAACAAAGACCATATGATCCTCTCAATTGATGCAGAAAAAGCTTTTGATAATATCCAACATCCATTCATGATTAGAACACTTAAGAGAATTGGCATAGAAGGGACTTTTCTCAAATTGATAGAGGCCATCTATAGCAAACCCACAGCCAATATCCTATTGAATGGAATTAAATTGAAATCATTTTCACTCAGATCAGGAATGAGGCAAGGTTGCCCATTGTCTCCATTGCTCTTTAATATTGTAATGGAAGTTTTAGCCATTGCAATTAGGGAAGAAAAGGCAATCAAGGGTATTCATGTAGGATCAGAAGAGATCAAACTTTCCCTCTTCTCAGATGACATGATTATATACCTGGAAAATACCAGGGACTCTACAACAAAACTCTTAGAAGTGATCAAGAAATACAGCAGTGTCTCAGGTTACAAAATCAACACCCATAAGTCAGTAGTCTTTATATATACCAACAACAGTCAAGCTGAAAAAATAGTCAAGAACTCTATTCCATTCACAGAAGTGCCAAATAAGATGAAATATTTGGGAGTTTACCTAATAAAGAATATGAAAGATCTCTATAAAGAGAACTATGAAACTCTAAGAAAAGAAATAGCTGAAAATGTTAACAAATGGAAAAACATACCATGCTATTGGCTAGGAAAAATGAACATTGTTAAAATGTCTATACTACCCAAAGCAAAATATAATTTTAATGCAATCCCTATTAAAGTTCCACTGTCATACTTTAAAGATCTCAAAAAAATAATACTTCATTTTATATGGAATCAGAAATAACCTTGAATAGCCAAGACATTACTCAGGAATAAAAACAAAGCAGGTGGAATCACGCTATCAGACCTCAGATTATACTATAAATCCATAGTGCCATGGTATTGGCACAAAAATAGAGAGGTAGATGTATGGAACAGAATAGAGAACCAAGAGATGAACCCAGATACTTACCACTATATGATCTTTGACAAGCCAATTAAAAACATTGAGTGGGGAAAAGATTCCCTATTTAACAAATGGTGCTGGATGAACTGGCTGGTGACCTGCCGAGGACTGATACTGGACTCACACCTGTCATCACTAACTAAGATAGACTCTCACTGGATTAAAGATTTAAATTTAAGACATGAAACTATAAAAACACTAGAAGAAAGTGTAGGGAAAACTCTTGAAGAAATTGGCCTGAGTGAATATTTTATGAGGAGGACCCCCTGGGCAATTGAAGTAACATCAAAAATACACTACTGGGACCTCCTCAAATTAAAAAGCTTCTGCACAGCCAAGAATACAGTAAGAAAAGCAAGCAGACAGCCCTCAGAATGGGAAAAGATATTTGCTGGTTATGTTTCCGATAAAGGTTTAATAACCAGAATCCACAAAGAACTCAAATGTATGAGCAAGAAGAGAATAAGTGATCCCATCTCAGGGTGGGCAAGGGACTTGAAGAGAAACTTCTCTGAAGAAGACAGACACATGGACTACAGACATATGAAAAAATGCTCACCATCCTTAATCATCAGAGAAATGCAAATCAAAACTACTTTGAGATATCATCTAACACCAGTGAGATGCCCCAACCTCCAACTGGGAGGTTCAGCAGTGACCCCCAGATCCACATCCTCCTGAAGCCTTTGTAACAGGGTGTCTGCAGATGTCATCAAGTTAAGATGAGGTCATGCTGGACTGGGGAGGCCTAAGTCCAGTGACCAGTGTCCTATGAGGACAGGACACAGGGATCCAGGGAGAAGGTAGCGGTGGAGCCTGGAGAAGCACAGCTACACACCAAGGGGCTCCAAGACCACTGTGTGGCCATGACCCAGAGGCCAGGGCTCCCAGGGTGAACCAGCCCTGCCAAAACCTTGATCTTGGACTGTGGACTCCAGGACTGCGAGATGACACTTTTCTTTGTGTTATGCAGCCCTCATGCTTCATGTACCTGCCACCCTATGATTAGGGACACCAGGAGCATTTTACAACCTCGATCATAATGTACAATCATAGGACAGACTAGAACCTTCCAAATACATTCAGAATCGTTCTCTACATATAATATACATAAAACCTTTCCCATGTGAGAATCACGTCATCTGAAGGGTCAGAAGGAGAGTCAATGTCTAGTCTCCTGGTGAGCAAACAATCTCTGGGGCAATGATGAGTAATGTTTGTGCCCCTTAGTAGTATTAGGGTAAGCGATGTGAAATAGCCATTTTCCAGGTCAAAAAGATGTCAAGCAACAATTTCATGTAGCTTCCCAGGTTATGGTAAAGAGGATCTGTACCACAGAGACCAGAGTGCAGGTGAGACTCAGGTGCAACAGCCCCTCCCTGCAGACAAAGCAACATCCTGACCTTGGGTAAGCAGGACAAGCACGTGGGCAGATCCCTCACGTGACCCCCAGTCTTTCCTTACATGCCCATATGTACACGTGCGTGCAGACCTGGGAGGGGCAGCTGCAAGGATAATGATGGCACGGGGCCAGACTCAGGGGTCCCATCCTGATCCCTCCACCTGCTGCGCTGTGGCCTTGGGCAAGTTCCTTGACCTCTCTGTGCTGTTTCCTCGGCTGAACATCAGGATACTGCTCCAACCTCAGATGGTCAGGAGAGCACATCGCTGCCTGGGAAGTCTCGAGACAAAATCTCAGCACAGCCACACACTGCAGTGTGGCCTCTCGGTGTACAGAGACGTGTGGAGGATGGCGGGCCCATAAGATTGTAATGCTGTGATTTTAGTGTGTCTCTCCTCTGTTTAGATGTGTTCAGACACACTCTTACCACCATGTTACAGTTGCCCACAGTACTCAGCACTGTCACCTGCCTATGGGTTTGTGGCCTGGGAGCCACAGGCCATGAGAGCCAGGGGCTGCACCATCCAGGTCCACATGAGTACACTCTGAGAATCTGTACAACAAAATCAGCTAACAACATGTTTCTCAGAATGCACCTGTCCTTAAGTGATGCCTGACAGTCTTAGGTCACGTTACATCCGAGTACCCAAATTTGCCACGGCAGCACCGAGTGTGGGGGAGTCATCTCCCTAGCAAGGGCCTTGCTCAGGGCTGAGCTCATCTATGGACTGGATGTCTAACTGACAGACAGCCCGCCCCTCCCCTGTCCCCCACCTCCCAGCCAGCTGGCCTGGCACGACCCATCTCATTAGTGTTGGGGGTGCAAGCAGCCTAGGGGCCGACAGCCCTCCGGCCAGGCATGAGGAACAGGGGGCCATAGGACACAGGGCCCTGCCACATACCATGGACACTGGAGCAGGCCTGCTTCAGCATGGGCTTGTCCATTTTCTTGGCATAAAAGGCCGCGTACCAGACGCGCAGCTCGGTGCCGGGGGGGATGTCCCTGGAGGTGGTGAAGTACACATCGCTGCCATGCTGGTAGGCCGTCAGGTTCTGGTGCTCGGGCTCGGCCGCCGGCCGCACCAGCATCATCCAATTGCAGTCATCCTCGTTGGACGTGTCAAAACACACGGGGTGCCCGTCCTTCTGGAACACCTGGGTGAGCCCAGCCCAGTGAGGGGCCAGGGGAGGGGCCAATTACCTTTGGTGCATGTGTAGCCTCTGGTGCATGTCAGAGGCTTGGAGACTGTGTTGGGCTCCTGCACTTGACCTGATTAGGTGGTCACCTGCTTAGGTACCCGACCTGGTTAGGAAGGGTACAATGACCATGTGGCTTATACAGGACAGGCTGGTCACAGGCAAAAGGAAGCAGCAGACATAGCACAAGGCCCGGGTGTCATCAGCACACCTAAGCTCTACACCCGGCCCGGGTGTCATCAGCACACCTGAGTTCTACTCACGGCCCAGGAGAATCATGAGTTCTCACTGGTTTCTACGGTGTGAGGATGTCTAAGTTCTGCTCCTGCTCCTGCTCCTGCTCCAGGGGGCTTTGGAACACCTGCACTCTAATGCTGCTCCAGGTGTCACAGGGGCACCTGAACTCAATGTGTGTCCGGTAGTAACTGGGACACATGAGTTCTACCTGTGGTCTAGTGAGCACCCAGACACCTGAGTGCTACTCTGGGCTCTGCCGGAGGCATGCAGGTGATACTAGCCCAGGTCCTCGGGCTCCAGGAGCAGCCCCCTCACATGCAGAACAGCACTACTGCTTTATGGGCTAAAAGCAGGCAGGGAGCAGGGAGAGAAACATAAATATTTTGAAGTTTAAGTCAACCACATAAGCACAGGAGGGTTTTGTCCCCTACTTTCTGATGTACCCTACTTCCCCACCGTAGGAAGAGATCTCTCCCCTCCCCTAACCTCTTCCTGCAGAGGCCCTCTACGGACAGAGCCTTCGGGAGTGTGGGGAGGGAGCAGAGAGGACTCCCAGTGCCTAAGGACCTCCCATGGCCATGGAAGGTGCTCTGCAGACGGGACCCTCCCTGCACTGGGCACCCAGGTGCTCAAGGCCGGCACACCTTGAAAGCCACAGGGTGCCAGACAATGTCAGAATCAAGCAGCTGGAAGACAATCAAGATGGGCACAGAGGCCACACATCAGACCACGTATGTGCCACGGGAGGACAGCACGCACAGCTGCCTCTCTGAGCACAGGTCAGGCCTTCTCATTCTTTGCTTTCTTTTTTCATAGACAAATCCAGCACCTTTCCTTTTTCCCTTTTGCTGAAATCTGCCTTTTAAGCTCAGTTTTTCAGGGGCTTTTTTTTTTTGGAGACAGAGTCTCACTATGTCACCCTGGATAGAGTGCCGTGGCATCACAGCTCACAGCAACCTCAAACTCTTGGGCTTAAGCAAATCTCTTGCCTCAGCCTCCCAAGTAGCTGGGACTACTGGCACTCGCCACACCTGCTGTTTTTTTGTTATTGTTTTCATTGTTGTTCGGCAGGCCCAGGCCAGATTCAAACCCACTAGCCCCATGTATGTGGCTGGTGTCCTAGCCGCTGAGCTACAGGCGCCAAGCCAAGCTCAGTTTTTTAAAGGCCTGCCTAACAATAAACTTACTGACTTCATCTGCCTGTCCAGAACAAGTGGGCCCCTTGAAGGGTCTCTGGGAAATGCTCCCTCTGTCAGCAGGTATTTTGTGGACCTGCACCCCTCCTCACTCACTCATCTCACACGCCCCTCGAAAGGCTTGCCCTGCACTGGTACCACACTGCGGGCAGATGAACGGTGAACAGCCCTCCTCACCTGGCCTCATGCAGCTCCCAGAGGTATCGTATTAAGGACTCTAAGCCTCCCTTGCAATTAACATCCACTTTGTTTTTCTCAGTTTCATGTAAAAGTGGGGAACAGCTGTCTTTGTCAGTCTGATGTGCTTTCTAGAGCTTCCAAACTCTGTACTATTAACTGGTGTCTCATCATTGCCTAAACATGTGCTCTGCATAGGTGTGAAAATAACCAGACTGATGCATTCCTGCAAAAAACGGCCTGATAAAACCTTCGGCATCAACCCAGGTTGCAGGAGAACTGAGGTCAGCATTTTTGGTTTAAACCTGCATACATTTCAAATATACTTTTCATTTTTTTGCAAAATGAAAATGATTAAATCTAACTTTGATGCTCTTGTGATATTAAAAAAGAAAAAGAAAAGAAAAGAAAACTAGTTTTTGGAAATTAAGCAGAACTGCAATGTTCAGCCCTGTCTCCTTTACAGTCACTGAAACTCCAGTTAACACTTCCATGCCCTCAGGGAGGGCTGCACAAGCGCCGTTACCTTCAGTGGGAACGCGGACTCCTTCTCCCATTTAGCAACCCTCCTGGACTCGAACGGACCGAACTGCGTCCGCTTCACAAGCTGAGTGACAGCAAACACTCCCTCTGCCCCATCTTCTAGCCGTCTGATCTCCAAATTCGGAGGAAGGGATGACCTGGAAAGGGAACAAAGCCAGAGACTCACGAGAGGACGGCACTCACACCGGGGGACTGACAGCTGGGATAACCTCCAAGATCATTTCCCCTGACCACTGGGAAGCTTCCAAAATCAACCCTCAAGGTGGTAAAGAGCTGCCTTCCTCACACGTGCCATTTGAGGACTGAGGCAGAAGCTGTGACTCTCCCAGGCCATGGGTATCAGCTGTAATTGCGTGGCCACAGCCACACAAGATGGACCGTAAGCCCCAACAAGATTCGCCCGGAGCACATGCTGGAGGGGTCCTTTGCTAAAGGTTTTGTTTAAACTCCTGTGAGAATGCAGGGCACCGAGTGCCGTGGACAAGAGAGCAGACCTGGCCTGGCAAACATCCACAAAGGCACGCATTCGGGGAGGGAGTGAGGGAGGACCACGAGGAACCATGTGGGAGTGGCATGAGAAAGACACAGGCGCCACAGCATCCCGAAGACCAGGAAAGGGTTTTGGGCCAGGCAGCACGGGGCCAGTTGCACCCAGGATGTGGCCTGTTTAGCTAAAGTAGAAGCATGTTAAGGATGGGTACCCAGGGGAGGCACAGTGGGGACCTCAGCATAGGGCCAGGCTGGGCAGAGCCCAAGACTTGTCCAGAGCAGAGGTGGACACCAGGATACCTGGAGCACATCAGGGAGTGAGAGGTTGGGGGGCAACCAGAGACCTATCACAGAGGGTCCAACTGTGGGACGAAAGGTTTCAACTGAGAGTTCCTGGGCGACAGGCAACCCTTGAAGGTTTCCAGGAAGATGAGACCTGATCTGCTCTCCGCTTCCAGCAAAAATATTAACCTTGCTGTTTTGCATAGAATAAGCCACACTCAGGGAAAAAAAATAAGCAGGGTTGGAGGCAGTCAGAGGCTCCAGGCAACAGTACTGAAAACCAGCTTCCTGGCACCAGCATGGGCAACATCACAGCAGGGCCAACTCATGTGGCTTCAGAGAGGAGTGGGCCTCACACAGTTCACCAGCTCTGGGCCGCCAGGTGATGCAACCTCCCCAGGCAATGTGGAGGGCAGAGCAGCTGTGTGGCCCTGGGCCTCCTCCCCTGGCCTGCGGGCATCATTTCTAGAAGCTGCAATGGCTCTGCCCCTTCCCTGTGCCCTCACCCAGTGTCCCCCATTGTCCCCTGGATCCCATAACCCAACTGGGCGGCCCCACAGTGCACGTGTCAGCACAGGCCTGGTCAGAACTGCAGAGAAACCCCACAAGCAGATGACATTGTGGCTGCTGCTGCTGCTTGGGACACCAGCCATTTGGCAGGTCAGCTATCTTGTGGACACCATGCTGGCCTGGGGGTAGGGCTCCTCATAACAGCAGACTAGATCAGAGACGCTCATCCTGGTGGCAGGACTGCTCAGCTCAAGGGGATGGACATCAGGAACATGGGCTCAGAGTTTCCACCCCTTCTCCCCTGCGCAGAGGTAAAGGCCACCGAGCTCCCACAGGTGACAGAGATGACCCCATCCGACACCCACAGCCGGGAAAGTGAAAACACCTCCCAGTGGTCACTCACCTCGCCCGGCTTAACACGAAGGAGTCTTTGACCATGACCACTGGGCCCAGCTCGGGACATTCTGAGTCGTGGTACTGGCTGCAGTCTTCACACCCTGTGAGCGACACCCCACTGTCAGAGCCTCAGGGGGACAGCTTCAGGCAGGAAACATCCACAGAACACAAACCTGGGGATTGAGGACCCCTGCCCGGTAGGGACAACCCATGGTCAGGAGGCACATGTGCAGGGACTCCACAAAGGCCAAGGACACCACATGGCAACAAGGCCCATCAGTGATCCCCAAAATATGGGGGCAAAACAAGACCTGGCCCCAAGGGAAAGATGCAGTTCCGTGGACAGCTCACGTCAGACAGTCACCTCCATGGTGACAAAAAGAGAGAGTAAGTGCAGGTGCACAAATGCTGCCCTCCTCCCCTGGGACCAGGGAATCGGACCCTGGCTACTCTCCTGAGTCAAGTGCCACCCCTGCCACATGCCCTTTGCCAGGAGCTCTGAGAGAGACAATACTGCTCAAATCAGACCCCTGACTCACACTGCTCATGGGACTGTGTTGCTTAGAACAATTCCAAAAGAAATAGCTTTTCTGTATCCTAGAAACGCAGCCCCGCCCACATGGCAAGTGCCATGCCTGCCTGGTTCTGTGAAAGTGGTGGCCCCAGGCAGCCGGGGGTTGGGGGGAGTCGGGGGTCACTTACAGATGAACATAATCTCTTCACTCCCATCTTCTGCCATCTCTGACACCTGTCAGGACATAAGACAGCCTGTTAATGACAGCTTTCCTAAAGCAATATTTAAAGACATGTCCTGTGAAAGGCCCCCCTTATAGATGGGAGCCGGGGGGCCTGGGAACATCTCCTCACCTAAAATATTGCTGCTTTCTAACAAAAGCAATGGGTTTGAATGTCCTCATGTCTAGGAAGTCTTCACGAACCAGACTTTCATCTTTTCACACAGCCACCAGTTTCCATTTGTAAAATAAATTCATCATTTTTCAAAGCCAGTGTTCTCCCTCACTAGGCAGTGAATTCAACAAGGGCAGCTGTGTCAACACGACCTCCTCCTTCCTTTAACCTGCATCCAATGCCCCGTAAATACCCTGGAGAGCGTTTCTCTGGGGACTGAGCAACACGTGATGTCCAGGACAGCTCTCCTGCCCCCACATAAGCCAGTATCATCACATCGGGTCACTTCTCTTTCCTGCCTGTCCTTTGGGATCACTTCCAGAGCGACCTGCACAGTGGGCAGCTGAGCACACACTGCCCCTCCCATGCACACAGCAACCTGGACATTGGTTGCCCTGGGACCTCAGATTCCTGAGCTGGAAAATGGAAATGAGAGTGCCCACCTCACATGGTTTGGGAGGGGAGTGAGACACAGCGTTTGTGACCAAATCCATCACAACACAGCCCAGCCTTGCTGCACATCCGCCCCAGGCACCTGTTGGGGAATGTGCCCCCACTGGCCTTTCTCCACACGTCCCCACCTGTCCCAGCCCAACAGCCTGAAGAATGAAAAGAAGACAGTGCAAGGCCCAAAGGAAAACTTGGGGTCACTGTGCTGAACACAAGTCTGACAGCAGAGAGCTGAGAACGTCATGATGTGAGGGTGAACCTGCCAGAAGCAAGCACAGCAGAGGAGAGGTGGGTTTCCAATCTGCCCTTAAAATGCCAGAAATAACCAGGGCGGATCCCCTGCCCACAATTCAGCATAATATTTTCTTTTCCTGGGAATACCCTTTTAAATTCTAAGACATCTCATGCAGCCCTAGCAAGCCTAACTCAAGTTCATGCCAACATTCTGCCTGGCCTTCCCAGACTCCTGGTAAGGGACCAGACAGAGATGGAGACAGCAGCTTGCACCAAGCAGGAGGCCATGAGGGACCATGAGGCAGGAGACATGCTGGGGCGGGGGCGGGGGGGGGCAGGTTTTCACGAGCTGCTGCTGTGTTGCCAGAGCCCGAGCACCCCTGTGCCCACTGCAGACCCAAGCCACTCCCAGTCAAGAAGGTCTACAATGGTCCCCAAGCAGCCTCACTGCAGTCAGACCACAGCAAACAGAGTCCCCACAGAACATGTCAGAATCAGACTTTCCACCCCTCCAGGTGCTTCCCAAGCAGATGTTAACCTGGGCTTGGATGATGCTCTCAGTCTCCCTAGCTACTGGGACTATAGGTGCACCACCATGCCAGGTTTGAAAATTATTTTTAAAGATTGTTTATAAGGGGTGTGCTCAGAGCAGGGGGGCATAAGAATGGTTCCTCTATTTATAAAACACCCGACAGGAATCTAGGATCATTGTGATGAGGGCACAAAATTTGTGGCCTCCCTACAAACAAATTCCCTATGTATGAAGAAGAAAAGAATTATAAAGTGTATGTGGTGGGCTTATGGGTGATCACTGCATAATTCTTCTAACCGTACTGTATGTTTGAAAGTTTGCCTAATAAAATACTGGAAAATGAAAAAAAAAAGATTATTTGTAGAGGCAGAAGAGGTTTAGAAAAAGCAACTCATTTTGAAACACCAAAAATGCAAACTTCACAATTTTAAGACAGGTGTCTAGAGATAAAAAGGCATTTTTAGAAAGGTTGTTCATATGAGTGTGGAATGAAGGGTTGTATTTTATTTGTTAACCTCGCGGGTGTTTCCTACCCCTCTTCCTCACTTCAGGAAGAAAGGGAAAGGCAGAGAAGGGACGAGGGCCTCGCAACTGAGGAGTCTATCCTGGGCTGGAGGACTCCCCAGCATCTTGACCCTTCTGTCTAACACTTGCCAGCAGAATATAACATAAGGCACACATGTAATGTCTGTCTGCTTATTGTTAAGGTTTAAAATAATTACATATTCACTGGAAGTTTCAAAAATAGTGCAGAGAGGTCCAATGTACCTTGCTTTCCCCAAAGATTCTCTCTTAATAGCTACAGTGTTAAGACCACACAGGGAGTTACTCCAGCACATGCCACAGCCAGCTGACACTGGTGCAGTTCTATGTCATTTAATTACATGCGCAGATCCGTGTGATCGCCACCAAGAAGACACATCTGCCCCTTTAGTCACACCCTCCACCCCCACTACCCCGGCAACCACTGATCTGCTTTCCATCTCTCCAACTCTGTTACTTCAAGAGCATCACACAAAGGCGGACAGCACATGCCCCATGAGACCGGCCCTACCCCTGGTTAGCCTCTCAGCACTGACGTCCTAGTGACTTGGCCAGGGCCCCGCCCTCTCAGGAGTTCCCTGCTGTCCCTGCTGGGTGATGCTCCCTGATAGGAGGGCTCTCCAGGGGGGCCGCTCACTGGCTCATTGAAGGCCATAGGAGTTTTTCCTGGTTTGAACGGTTACAAGTAAAGCTACTGAGATCATGTACTTTTTTTTTTTTTTTGGTAGACATAAATTCTCCTTCCTCTGGAATAAAGGCCCACGAGTGCAATGACTGGGCCACATGTTGCACAGGCTTTTTGTTTTATTAAGAAATCGTCACATGGCCTCCAGAGTGGCCGCACCACTCACCTCCCCACCAGCCAGGTGTGAGAGACCCAGCTTCTCTCACCCTTACCCACTCGGGGGTGCCAGGCATTGGGGCAGATGTGAGGTGAGATCACCCATGGCTCTGTGCTTCCCTATGGCTATGCTGTAGGCCCTTTCCACGTCTCACGTGCCCAGGTGCCACCTGTAGACCCTGTCAGCAAAATGTCTCTTCCTGACTTTGGCCCATTTTTAGTTGGATTGACTGAGGTTTCTTTCCCACCGTTACGTTTTAAAAGGTTCCTTATATGTATATCTAGAGCAGTGATTTTTCAATCAATGTGCCATGAAAATTTTTAACAATCATTAATTAAATTATTTTTGAAGGAAGTTCAAAGCACGGTAAATATATTCTTTTTTTACTCTTTATTTTGATCAATGTAATTTAAGTGTGCTGCAGAAGCTTAACTATAGGTTCAAATGTCCTGTGAGCTAAAAAAGGTTGGAAAATATGTTCTAGATGCTTGTCCCATGTAGTCTGCAAGTATTTTCTCCCTGTCTGTGGCTTGTCTGTCCATCCCCCACCAAGGGACTTGTGTTTACTTCTGATGAGGTCCAACCAAGTGGCCTCCCCTTCCACAGACCAGGCTTTCAGTACCACGTCTAAGATTACACTGAACCTCAGATTTCTATGTTTCTTAAGAAAGCTTTATGGTTTTAGGTTTTCCATTTAAATCTGTTTCCAATTTGAGTTAATTCCTGTGTAAGACAGGAGGTGAGGTCAAGGTTCATCCTTGTCCAGGGACACTTCCGCACATGGGGCTGCCTCTGTGCCAGGTGATGCCTTCACAAGGGCCTGTTCTGGCTTCTCACCTCTGTCCTACCCAGGGGAGCCCAATCAATGGTTTCCATTACTGCAAACTTACACTGAAGCTTAAAGTTGGATAGAATGGTTCCTCCCATTTTATTCTTCTTTTCCCAAACTGTTTTAGCTATTCTATTCTAGTTCCTCATAAATGTTAGAATAATCTTGTTGGCTCAGCGTCTGTGGCTCAAGTGGCTAAGGCGCCAGCCACATACACCTAAGGTGGCGGGTTCGAATCCAGCCCGGGCCCGCCAAAAAACCATGACAGCTGCAGCCAAAAGCCAGGTGTTGTGGGTGCCTGTGGTCCCAGCTACCTGGGAGGCTGAGGCAGGAGACTCACTTGAACCCAGGAATTGGAGGTTGCTGTGAGTCGTGATGCCACGCACTCTACCCAGGGGGACAGCTTGAGGCTCTGTCTCAAAAAAAAAAAAAGAATAATCTTGTTTATAGCCTTCAAAAATCTGGCCAAGATGGAAAGACAAAATTCTAGTAACATTTTATTAACCAAATATATCCAAACTATTATCATTTCAACATGTAATTAATAGAAGAAATTATTAAGGAATTGTCTCACACTGGAGACTTAGCAATCCAGCATACTCACACTCACAGCCTGCCTTAATTCAGAACAGCTGCATCTTAAGTACACCGAGGTTCAGGGAATGTTTGTTCAAGCAAGAGGGACATCCTACCGGGTGTATGCCCTCGTGACAACATGAAGTTCATTTAGGGAAAAACCATGAAAGGAAAGAAGCTAAAACATGAGTGAGGGCTACTTTCAAATCTATGTGGTGCAGAACAGTCGTGAAAGATGTTGGGGGTGGTTAGAGGGTGGGTGGGGAGGGTTCTGTGGCCAAGTCAGTGTGCGGAGCCTCGCAGCTTCCCATTCTGGAGTCGACACACAGACACGTGAAGGGGGCTGCGATGAAGATCTCTGCTGAGATGTGTCTGGCCCGCAGTCCTCAAACTCCTCTGGGCAGGGAGCACTTTTTGCACACACCGATGAACATTCTAAAGAACCACAGCACTGACTTCGAGATGCCAGCACAGGGCAGAGCCTGGCTTTGTCACAAGAGGAGGGGACGCCAGGCACAGGCTGTGGGTCTGCCTCTGCTGTTTACCAGGTGTAAGAAAACTCGAATGAGCTATCGTCACTTCACAGGCCGCGGTTCCTTCACCCTCACAGGGAGAGTGCTGGCCTCAATCAGTGCTTTTCAACCTTTCCCTATGTCATGGCACACTTGAACCTAGTTAAACTTGCATGGCAGTTAAATGATGCTGTTCAAAATAAGAGTAAAAAAAAGAACATACACATGGTGCTTTGAACTTCTTTTGAAAATAATGTAATTAATGATCTTTAAAAATTTTCATAGCACACTGGTTGAAAAATCACTGACCTTGATGCTCGGGGAGCCTCACTGAGCATAAACCACAGTGCACTGTTACCACGTCTGACAGTGATACCCAAACATCCACCCCTGACGTGCTCTGCTCATCAAGATTTGGGTACATACAGGTGGACACACAGAGACTTTTAGAGCAGGCTTCCAGTGCAGGAAGAAATGGCACAAAATAACACTTGCTCCTCATCACCTATTAACCAACCAAGTTCAAACTCATGAACTTGGCATTGATGATGCTATAAAGTGGCTGTAACTTACTTGAATCTTACTTCCCATTATGTACCATGCTTTCTTCTGAGGCAGGAGAAATTAAGTGGTTTTCCCTACTCAGAGTGTTTGTTCTGTGCTTGCCCAGCCTCCAAGTTCCCTCACTCGACCCCACCTCCAGCACTGCTGCCTCTGCCCCAGTCTGGAGTCACCTCTCCCTGTCACTGTCCCTCTGAGGCAGCAGCTGCTAATTTTAAAGCCCTAGGTCATCACTGTGTGGGCCCAGTCCCTCCTTCCCTCCTACAGTGAGAGCCCATGAAGGGGGCAGGATTGCCGTGGGCAGGGTCTGCCCGCCTGGCCCCCAGGGCTCATTGGTGGATACTTCACTGTCCAGGGATGCTTCTAAAAGCCACTCATGGGCCTCTGGTCCCCCTCTGGGTCTTCCATGGAAACAGTGGCTCATAAAGGTAGATGTGGCCAGCCTGGAGTCCTGTCCACACCTCAAAACAAGATAGAAACTGAACACTGGGGCCTCTGCTATCGCCACTGACAGATGTGGGACAGTAGCCCCTCCCCTCTGGGCAGTGACCACTACTCTGCAGCTGTGTTTCCTGTCACCACCTCAACACCTGACACGGGGCTCAAGGGGAAGCCCACCTGGCCCTGCCACAGTCCAGTCTCTTCTGCCACCCACCAGTGCCCTATGCCTCAGCACACACCCACGTGGCCAGGGCCCCCAGACCAGCCCCCTGCAGGGCCTGGACACAAGAGGGCATCCAGCCATGAGCTTCCACTCCTTTATTTTTCCTTATTTAAAGTAACTCCTATCCTATTAAAGCCCATAGCAATCAAGCATATACATAGCTTTTACATGCCCCTCCCCGCCTCCCTCATTTCCCACTCCAGTGCCCGGGTCAGCCCTCCCAAGTCCGTCTCTGTGACATCGACTTCCGCGTCTCAACCTAACATGCTGCTATTGAGCTCTCCCAACCTGACTTCGGATCTTTTATTTTTACTTCGAATTATGGTAGATAAAGAGTTAGATTTCTCCCTCTCTCTTCCCTGTCCCTTGTTCCCCAGGATTATTTTGGCTAAGTTGATGTTTGTAATATTAGGACTCTGAAAGTACTCCTGGCTGCTTCAGCAAGCTTACCATTAACACGCTTTTCTAGGACAACCTTTCTAAAGTAAATCGAGTGTGTAAATTCTGTCAGGTTGTTTTATTTTTACACAGATTTTGTTGTGTGCTGTTTCCTCTGTCCGTGTGCACACCACGTGTGTATCTGTGTGAACACCTCACATCTGTGTGCACATGAGGTATCCGTGTGCACGCTGCAAGTTTCTCTGCATGCACATCACATCTGTATCTGTGAGCACTCTGAGCATGTATCAGTGTGCACAGACGGTGTTGCTGCTGTGGGACAGGGGGAAGGGAGGGCTCCAGGGCTACACGGCCCCACATCCTGTGATTGCCCTCCTTAGACTGTGGGTTCCACGCTGTGTTTCTTGGCACCTCCCCTTCTTGTCTCAGCTGTCAAGTCTGACACAAGCAAGTCCTGGGTCCCCGTCCCCTGCCCAGGGAGCTGGGCTTTGTGTCTTTTCCACGTGCAGCTCTGTTTCCTGAGCCCCACTGCTTCTCTTTTTCTGGGTTAGTCCTTGGATCTGGGGGAGCACATTTTCCTGCAGTCTCTGTGAAAGGGTGTGTGGGAGGTGTTTGGGAGGGTTGCCACATCCGAAATTGTCCTTATTCTGCCCTCACAGCTCAGTAGGGCTGAGCCTGGGCCAGTCACTTTCACTCAGAATGTCCCAGGGCAGATGCAGGACTCCAATGTCTGTCAGCGTCCAATGTCACAGCTGACCAGTCTGGTATCTTTCCTGCCAACAAACCTTTTCTGTGCAGCTCCTACCTGTGGAATCTTTCAGAATTTTTGTTTAAGCTCCAGTGATCTGAAGTTCTGTGACTTGCTCTGAAGCTGTCCCCTGGCTGCATCGTCAGCCTGCACCTAGCTCTTTGCCCTAAAGTTTTCTTGTACTATTTCTTCTATGATTTCTTCTCTGTTCTTACTTTCTGCACCTCTTAGTTTCATCAAGGATGGCACCAGCATCTGTTATTTCTGATTTTCTCTTCTGGTTCATTAAAAGGGACTTCTGTGCATAGAGGGAGAGAAAGGTATACACTCTACCATCTTAAAAATGGAGACTGAGGCAGTGTGGACTTTCTCCTGCTGAGCAGGATCCTAACTGGCTGTCATGTTTTTGCTTAACAACAACAAAAACAACAACAACAAAGTGGGGGGTGAGAACTGATTCCTACTTAATGACAGGGCTTGTGTGACCCACAAGATATTTTAACACCCAGCACCCCAGAGGCGTTGATGGTCAAAAGCCTGGAAGTACTGGCTCAGCATATTTTAAAAAACATGTTGTCAGGCTTTCTCAGAACTAGCTCAAAAGGTGCTGTCCAGAGAATGGGAAGTCAGATGTGCTGGAAGGAGGGACCCCAAGAGGTCTGAGGGGTTTAGACAACAAGAAAGAAATGATGAAGCCTGGTCAGAACAAGGATTTTGTAATCGTCTTGCTTAATACATTTTTGGTTACAATAAAAGGCAAACTTACTATAAGTAATTAACATAAATATTTTTTAAAATAACCAAAGTGTACCAGACACTTGGAACACTTGTCTCAAATGCAGACTCGGTCTGGCAAGTGTGGTCCCTTTACCCCGCAGAGTGAGAGGTAAATTCCCCTGCCAGCCCTGCACAAATCAGGATTCAAGGACACTGTCTACCCACATAAGAACCTGTAAATTGGAGACACAGACCAGGCTGAGCAAGTAAAACAAGACAATGGCGCCAGGAACACACAGAGCATGTCGGGTGAAAAACAGCACCATCTCTGTGTCTCTGAGAGACCCAAGCTCCAATCGCACGTCAGGTGGCACCAATACAGGAGACCAGGGCCATGTGCACTCACCAGACCTTCCAGCTTGGCTTCTCCTGATGTGATTAACATTTATTAGGATAAAGGCCACCAGTCAGTGGTCCTCACTGATCCTCTGGAACTATTCTGCCCTGGAGGGTCTTCCGATCTCCTTTCCTCTCCCTGGATGGACTTTCCTGAGCCCCTTGGCCATCTGCACCTCCCCTATAACACCTCTACAGTGGGGGTGACCTACACTGGCCCCTTGTCCTCCCCGCCTCCTCTGGATGCAGCACCTACTCCCCCACCCCAAGCTCCCCTCAAACCAGCATCCTGGCCACCCAGGCCCTGTCTCTGCAGCTCTGCCTCACACCTGGTACCAGGCATGGGCAGCCTCTTTGCATTGGGCCAGCCTCCCCAGAATTCTTCTTTGATACAATGCTACTCCCCACATTCCAGTGATCATAAACTATTCATCCCTGTTTTAAACAGCTGCAAGGAACATAATTTCCAGCTTACTATAAAGACTGACTTAAAACTCTTACATCACTCCGGTAAGCATTATGTATTGGAATCCAAATAGCAGGAGGTGATAGCCACAGCCACCTACTTTCTACATACATAAACAAGTGCTTCTTTCTCTGGGAACTCCTGTCTCCATTACCATATTTACACCTGAAGTCATATATTTGTGCTTGAAATAACTACTGATTCCCCATTGTAACTTTTTACAACCCCAAATTTATATAAATTGAATTAACCTTGATTTTCTGTGACCTTTACCTGGATTGAGCTAGGACAGTTATGTGTCACTTGACAATCAGGACATGTTTTGAGAAATGTGCCATGAGGTGACTTGGTCATCACACGGACATCACAGAGTGTATTCACACAAACCTAGATGGCACAGCCTGTACACACCAGGCTGCATGGTGTAGCCTGCTGCTCTCCAGCCACACACTGCATAGCAGGTGACTGTAACTGAAACTACAGGCAACTGTAGCCTGGTAGTAAGTGTCTGTGCATCTAAACACATCTACGTACAGCAAAGGTACAGTAAAAATAGGGTATTGTAATCTTACGGGACCACCAGCATATCCAATGTTGACTGAAATTTTGTCACGTAGCTGGAACACCACTGATCAAAACAGGAACACGGTCTACATTTTGGTGACTCTACACCCAACACAGAAGCTGTGTGCAATGAAGGAGCTGGGGCTTTCTTCCCCAGTGAGCTCACGTGTTGTGACAAATGCTCGCCGCCATTCCTGTTCTTTTTAGAAATGTGAGCACAGAGAAGCCTGTCCCAGAGGTGAGGGGGCCTCGCCCTTCTGGGTTATGAGCATGTGGCAGGCATCCAGTGAATATTCTCTGAATGAATGAAAAGCTGAATGAATGGAGGTGCACAGACGAGACTGCTGTGGGGTGGGGTGGACAGGTACCACCCCCACGCCCACCTGAGTAACTGAGTCTGAGAAGCAGCTCAGTCAGGGGTACGAGAAACAGGTGCCTTCAACAAATGACAAGAGCGTCTCCTCCCGGCCTACGCAGATAATAAGACCAAAAAATGGCCCAAGAGCCACTAAGCGAACTGTGCTCCTTCTCAAACACGTAGTTCTAACTATTCCAAGAAAAGCGATTAGGCTCACAATTGTGGTTGATTTTTTAATTTATTTGTCTTCTGGAGAACAACTGCCCCATCAGCTTCCAAACTTGAACATGCTAGTCATATTCTGCGCTGACAACTTTTCTCCCAAAGTATGAATCACAAATATAAGAAAACAAACGCTATACAGGAGAAAATTTAGCATTTTTCCCTGTGAACATCCAAATTATAATTCTCCTATTTCTTAACCAGTCTCCTGTAAGGCAGTGAGGTCAGGAAATCTGGGGAGCAGAGTAGAACAGTGAAAACGTGGAGAATATAAAAATCTCCAGGTTTGAAACAAAACGTAGTAGTGGTGTGTGTGGTGGTGGGGGATCACTTCCTAACAAAAACAGCATTTATGTCACTGCACTCTCTGTGGAGAATTGCTATTGTTGCATTTTAAGGTTTATCACAAAACCAGCTGCTCCTTTAGTTTTCATCTTTAAAAATACCTCCAGGAGCCAAACTGGATAGTCCAAATTCATCTGGCGGGTCTGACTTAAGCAAATGTGGCTTTTTAAAGTGAGCCTTGGCAGCTTTAAATACACACACAGGTCCACGTGTCTCTATCCACACACTTGTTTCCACCGTTTTAAACTACCACTGGGGATGGGGAACAATTTCTGAGCATTTATGGAAAAACCCAATCCACTACATCAACGGCTTAATAAAGGTAAACGTGTAATGACTGTAACTACCGGGTAGTAGCAGTTCCCTGGGTTTTCTCCTGCCTTCAAAGCTGATCGCCACCTCGAACACCTCCCTCTAGCCAGATGCCACATGTGGCCGTCATCCCCACCTGTCCGAGCAGGGTGGGCTGGGACTCTACAGGTACTCAGGCGCACCCCTTCCCCACAGGGCCACCCGCCCTAGAACGGGAAAGTGTCACCTATCCATCTTTCACTAGGTTCCTTCTGCCACCAAAAGGCAAACGAAAATAAAACGCGGGGGGGTCTTGGGAACCCTACCGCCCGGACTCTGCTGTTCTAAATGCGGGCCTGGGGGGCCCAGGGACCGTCTGGGGCGCCCCCATGGGCTGCACTCGAGGATGGGGGAGAGCGACATCAAAGGGGCCCGGCCCTCTGGACAAGGGCGCCGGGGCCGGGACAGCGGGCCGGATGCGGCGGAGACCCCCGCGCCGCGCCCACGGGAGAGCGCGGCCCTGCAGCCCCTCGGCCCCGTGCCGGGTCCTGCCGTGGGCTGGGGGCCGCAAGCGGAGGGCCCGGCCGGGCCGAGCCGGGGGCGGGGGCTGGGGCCCGGCCCGCCTGGCCCGGAGCGCCCGCGGCGGCGGAACCTGGCGGGCGGGCGGCTCTCAGGGCGATCCCGGAGCGGCTCCGGGAAATCCAGCCGGGTTTTGACTCCGATCGCCAACGGTGCCCGCAGCCGGCGAATGTAACAAAGAACAGTCGGCATGGCGGATGGACC
>NW_003852523.1:1711657-1724406 GCF_000181295.1 Otolemur garnettii
CTGCCTTTGGAATGTGCAGAGCGGGATCGGATCCGGACTCCGGGTTGCGATCCGCTCCGGAAACTGCGCAGCACCGGAAGCCGGGGGGCGGCGGCGGGGCATGGCGGGACTTGTAGTCCGCGCTCGGGGGCGGCGGGGCGGCTGGGCGGCTGGGTACCGGGGACAAGAGCGCGGGCGACCAGAGATCGGGCGGCATGAGCGGAAGAGCGAGAACCGAGGGGTGAGCGAAGTGGACGGAGAGGGGCCGGGCAGGGGTGGGGTCGCAGGTGGCGGAGACAGGAGTCGAGGTCGAGGGAGGCAGGTACAGGAGAGCGAGGGACCTGGGCGCGGACGGCGGGGACAGAGGGCTGCGGCGGGTGGACGGAGCGGCGGAGGCGTGGACGGTGTGGACCCGGCCAGCCGGGAAGAGCGGGTTCCGGCCGCGCTTCCCTGGGGCCGGAGGGGACGTTAGGGGACGACGCGCGGCCCCTTTTCACGCTGCGTGAAGCCTTTATTTTTGGGAGCGAGGGGCGTGGTGATGGTAGAAGGCGCTGAATTTTTCTCTAGCACAGGACTGAGGCCTGCAGCCCAATCGTGAGGACGTCTAATTTAGCCGTTGGGGTCTATTTCAACTTTGTCCCCCAATACGTTCATGAAGTAGAGAGCTGAGATTGGAATCCTGGCTGGCGGAGCTGAAATCCACACGGTGACCACTACGCGACGCTGCGGAGTTCACGGACCGGACCGACTGGCGCCTAGCGTTTCTGCACCACCTCTACACCCTCTGGCTGGTGTGGTCTGTTGCCCCTCCATCAAACGTGCATGATTCACAAAATATTAGAAATAGGACTCGAGAGATCTCTGAATCTAGACCTGGCCTCTCAGATTCAGAGAAGTAAACTGACTTGTTCATTTCTGCCTGACCAAAACCCTCCATTCATAAAGAGAAGCAACGAGCTGTGTTCGGGAATGATTTCAAACTGATACCAGGAAGGGCACCTTTTCCACAAATGTGAATCAATAAGAAAATAAATAACCTGGTAGAAAAACTATCTAAGTATATGGACAGTTCACAGAAAATAAAATGCAATAGTTCTTAAGCATATGAGGAACTATTCAATGATACTGTAATAAGAGAAAAAGTTGCAATGAGATAATTTTTATTAGATTAGCAAAAATTTGAAAAAGTTTAATAGTCTAATTTTGAAAAAGCTGTAGAAAAAAAACAAGCTCAATTGTCCTTTGCTGGGAGAAGAATAAATTGTAGGGCTGCTATCCAGGCAAGTTGTGGATCTGCATAGCAATTGCAAATGCATGTAGCCCCAACCCAGCAATTCCATGTGCAGGAATTATCCCACAGACCCCTTTGTATGACCTGGCACACATACAAGGCTACTCGCAATTCAGTGCCATTGAAGGGGACATGCTGCATGCACCTGGGCATGTTCCTAGGGTATAGCACTCTGCAGCCAGACGGAGCGGGCTCCTTTCTCTGCCCTCCCCAACATTCTACCATGGCTTCTCAGTTGCACTACAGTCGGCAGCCATGGCCTCTCAGACCTTGTGGATCATGCCCTCTGTCCATGCTCACCTCTTCCCTGCTCATCCCCACCCAGCTGGGACACCCTGCCCCCCTCCAGCCTTCATCTGTCCCTCAAACCTTTACTCAGGTCGTTTGTACATGTCCCCTCCAGCTTCAAACACCTCCCAGCTTTTCCTTTTTGTTCACATCTGTGCCCAACTCCACATACCCCTCTGGAGATATCATTCATGATTCCAAAAGACCCAGATAGCTGGTTCTCTGGGCGTAAGAAAGAGGTCTTGGCGTACATGAACAAAAGCAGGTTGCTTACCAAAAAAGGTGACAGGTCACAGCAGGTGGAAATAACTGAAAGTAGACAAAAGTCCTCAACCTCCCTGAAGCCATTTCTCCCACCTGAGTACAGAATTCTCCGTGTGTTTAGTACACTCCTCCAATAAAGCCTGGAAATAATGCTTGTTAGGGCAGAGTCATCTCCAAAACTCTGACATTAACAAAAGTGTTTTTGCCTAAAGTGTCAAGTTTTCATCCTTAGCAATGAATGCAATCCATGGTTTTTAATGAATTATGGAAAGAAAAAAAGAAGAAACCATAAAGGATGGTTTGGGGTAAGTGGAGAAACTGGGATGTGAACTGTGGTACTGGGTAATAGTACTGCATCTCTATTAAACTTCCCTGGAGTGATGATTACCCTGAGGGCACGAGAGCCAGGGCATCATTCTCAGAAGATGCATTCTGAAGGATTTAGGGTGAAGTGTAATATCTCTAAACAACTACAGGTAGATAGGCAGGCAGGCAGGCAAAAACAGCAAATCAGTGAATCTAAGTGAAGTGCATATGGATTATTCTGTAGATTTGAAATTTTAATAAATAAGTTGAGAATAAAAAAAAAAAACAGAAAAGAGTTTCCATTACTACCAGTGTGGCTTCCTATGAACACCGGATGCTTCCTGAGCAGAGACCAGATGGGGCATTACTGGGCCTGTGGCTGCCTGCTTTGGACCTCACCTTTTTTTTTTTTAGAGACAGAGCCTCACTTTGTCACCCTCAATAGAGCGCTGTGGCATCACAGCTCACAGCAACCTCCAGCTCTTGGGCTTAAGTGATTCTCTTGCCTCAGCCTCCCAAGTACCTGGGACTACAGGTGCCTGCCACAACACCCAGCTATTTTTTGTTGCAGTTTGGCCGGGGCCAGGTTCAAACCCACCACCCTCAGTACATGGGACTGGCGCCCTACTCACTGAGCAACAGGTGCCACCCAAGGACCTCACCTTTTTCAATTAGCTGTCTCATCAGCTCTGGTTTCTTAGATACCAGCCTCCTTCGGTGTAAGGCATAGTAGACATTGCAGTCGCCTCTAGCTTTTAATTTCTTTAAAAAATCCGGCTAATTTTCCTCACACAGATAAAAAGGGAATACTTATCAGCAAATAAGTTAATTTCTACTACAACCACACGGACTCTCTTTACATTATTCTCACCCCAAACAGGCAGCACTAAAATTCAGAAAAGACCACAGGAGACCTGAGTCCATCTCCACATTTGGCACAAGGCAGAGCAGAGACTCGAGGCAGGCAACTGGGCTCAGATTCTGGTTCTGTCACTGTCCTCCTGGGCACATCACTTCACCTGTGTCTTGGTTTCCTAATCTGTAAAGCAGAGAAAGGTCATAACTCACGGTGTTGTTTCAAAGACTGTATGAGTCACTGTGTAAAGTACTTTAAAAAATCCTTGGCACACAGAGTGATTAGCATCAGCTATTATGCTCTCAAGTCTTCCTCTAACCTCTGAGCTTGTGATCCTGCTAGATCAGAAGCCCCTGTATCCCCTGGGCTTAGTGCAGCCCTCCATCTGGGAGAGCAGTGCGTAGCCCTTCTATGAGGGTACCTGAGGCACCTGAAACATCCAGCTTCAATGATTCCATCAATATAGACACATAATTCCATCAGCAACTGGTGCTAATGCTGGTTATGTGCAGGATGCAACGTCCAGGATGGAGCTGGGTGAGCAGTGGTCAGTGTGTGAAAGCCGACACTTTCAGGTCACCGTGGGGAACGAGGGCGTGGCCTCGGCTGCTTTATCTCCAGGTGGTCCCCATGCTGTCAGCCATCCTGGTTTCTGGCCCCATTATGATCAGTCTGCATTTGCTTTTGCATGAATTATTTACTGACATGTACGCTCAGCACCCTGTATTCCTAGGGGTGCTGAGGTCAAAACAGCATGTAGTCACACGCCTCCCCTTCAGCGTCCCACTCTGTCCTGACACTGGGTCCTGAGGGAGGCAGTCAGATGGATGTGAGCACAGCTGCCATCTGTACTTATGTGGTGGGCATCAGCCGACCTTTGTCGCCGCTCTGCTAGGTGGGCACTGAGTGGAGAGGATGAATGACACAAGGCAGCAGAGCCTGGGCCAGGGGTCTGACCTATGCTGATGCCAGTGCCTGGTTCAGCACCTCACGGGGGCGGGGGTGGTGGCAGGGGGCAGGGCTTGAGTATAGTTAGACCATTAGGATGTGGAGGGGCAACTGCTAGGAGCCGGGTGGGCCATTTGGGTATGTAGTCACATTGGCAGGATAAGGGGTTCACCCAGAGGTGAGCAGCAGATCAAGTTAGGAAAGTTGGTAAAATAGGGCAAGATCAGCCTTCCAGCATCTCAGTCTAGCCTCCTCTGGAGTGTGGGCACAGAGGAAGCAACAATTCAATCACAGGGTCCTAAAGCAGTTCTCAGTGCAAACAAGGAGGGTCGACACCGCCGCCGCCTGGCAGAGTCCAGGAAATCGGCTGAGGATCTGGAATCTGAGCTGGAATGTGCCGGCCTGATTCCCAGGCCTAGGCTCTCTCCGTAGGTAGAGCACTGCTCAGAAATGCTGAGCCTGCATCAGTCCAGCTCCTGAGTGGCCAGCCCATGCCTTGCCTAAAAGGCGGGGAGCAGAGGCTGCTGTGCACACGCATGTTGTGTCTGGCAGGCAGGCGGGGGGGGGGGATGGGGGGGCAGCTCAGAGGAAGGCTGGTGGGGGGAACAAGGGGCTGTCCAGTAGCTCCCCAAGTACTCTGCTGTTTGGACACCGCAGTAGGAAATGAGACTGGGGAAGGAGACTGGAACTGAAGACCAGCAGGGGGGTGGTGAGAAGCCCGCAGCCATCTCCCAACACACGCCTCCACCTGACGCCACTGCCCCCACCCCAGAACTGCTGCTGGCTCGTTTGTACCCCTGGCTGAGCTGGGCACCTGTCCCTCTCTGCACCTGCCTGGGCAACCCGCTGGGGCAGGAAACTGACAACCAGAGTCCATGGATGGACTGACGCTTCCTCTTGTCCCCACCGTGGACAGTGCCCCTCAGGTCCCTGTGGAACATGTGGTAGACCACCTCACACACACACCCTATGTGGTCTCTGCCCCTCCCATGTCACTCCTGCCATCTGCCCTTTCTTCCTAAGCATGCCACCCCCATATCTGGCTGTGCTGCTGGGTGAGCAGGCCAACAACCCTTTCCTGGAGCATCCATGATGCGCCATGACCCGAAGGTTCCCTGGAAACACAGGCTTTCTGGACAAATGCTTTTAGCCCAAGGCCTAGACAGGATGCTAACCAAGCAGCATCCTACAAGTGGCACGTTAGGGGCAGCACAGAACTCAGCAAAGACAAACTCAGTGTGTAGTTGTATAGTGTACACATTTATTTCTTTCAAAGATTGTTCCTGTTCCAGCCACATCTCCGAGGGAACCTGCTCAGAGCCAAGTGTGAGGGCCTGGAGCAGGGCCGGCTTGTGTTGTAAAGTGCTACCCGGGAGTACAGTCATGGTCACGTGACGGCACCACCACACACCAGCAAGGGCCGGTCCTTCCCACAGCCCTGGAAAACCTTTTATTTTCTTCTCTTTTCAAACTGTAGGTTGACATAACATCAGGGGAGAAACAAACTACACGCCTAAATTATGAATGGTATGTTACTGACCAATCGTTAGCTGAGGGAACTGGGCAGTCTAATGCATTTCCAACGCCTTGTTGGTCATAAAACAGGAACACTAAAGGTCGTGAACCAAAGGTAACCTGAGTTTGCTTCACAGGATGCAAGTGTGGCCTTGCCCGGTCCCTGGCTGCTTTGGTAATCACTTCTGTGCCAGTTTGGGACAGTGCAGATACTGGGCAGAGGCCAGCACTGAGACCTGTTTTCTATCCCATAGGACAAATGTTCTGACTTCCAGCATCAACCAACTGGTACTCTGAGATTTCCAGACTGAAAGCCTTGAGATTTTTACCTCGAAACACTCACTTTGGTAGGCAGCAGTATCAATTAATCTTTCCCTTTCTGCTCAAAAAGAAAATTCACAACTGTCTTCCAAAGACATGGCCAGTAAACGCCAAGCAAGCGTCTCCTCGATGGCACCTAATTTGTCATCAGCTGGGGACTGGCCAGGCAGCAGGAAGGAGGCTTTGAGGGCTGGTTTTGGACTTAAACTCGGAACCTGATGAAAATAAAGTGCTCTGTTGAAACTCTCTCTCACTGCAGGTCTTCAGCTGGCACACGGAGGCTTTGTGTTTGCTACATTAACAAGTCTGCATGCTCACACTTAAAGCTATTTGCATTCCTCTGCCAAGACCAGGGGCGCATCCTTGACGCCAAGGGAAGGGTTTTAAGGGTTTAAAACCAACTTGAGCACCTGGCTCCAGAGAAACAGATGCATGTTAGTCTTAGTGTTCATGAGGAATCACTTTTAAAATATCATTCTGCAAAAATTTCATCAAGACAAAAACCAAAAACAAAAGCCCTCAGCCACTAAAGCTTGTCAGGGAGATGAGGGAACCAAGGCGATTCACACATCAGCATCTTTAGCATTTGGTATATAATCTCAATCCAGCTTTAACCAATTTAACAACATTCACTTTAACATAAATACCCTACATCGTGAAAAAAGAAACCTGGATAAACAGCTGGAAAAGAAACATTCACAGTATCGATACAGCCCCTTCCTCACAGTGCTGCGGGACACAGTTCATCCCCTGGAGACTCCCTGCCACCTTCGTGTTTTCTGAGACTTCAGAACAGGCTGAAAGACAGAAGTGAGTCTGCAGAGAGCACAGACCTAGACACAGGTACTGAACAGATGTCCATGGGCCTAACCTGGGGAGGGGATGGTTCAAAACACTTTTTTTTTAAGAGGGAGAAATCTTAATCTAAAATTCTGGTACATTCACAGGCGGAATAAATTGAATCCATTGAATCTACCTGAATTTCAAAATCAAACAAAAAACACTATGATAAACATATGATCAGTGTCTGAAATTCTGACATATAACATCCTATTAGGATCAATTCTTCTAGGCCATAGTTTCTATCGCACTACCAGCAGTAGGAACACTTCAAGTAGAACAAGATGTTAAAATAACCTTCCATCCCAAAACACACTAGGGATGACTAGCTCAGTGGGCCAACCTGGTGGTATTAATATATTTCAAAACTCCAGGTATTTTTCAATGAGTAAAACTAGAACATAATTTTTAAAAACAAGATAGTGTGGGCTCAGCGCCCATAGCACAGTGGTTACAGCGCCAGCCACATACACCTCGGTTGGCAGATTCAAATCCAGCCTGGGCCAGCTAAACAATGATGACAACTGAAACAAAAAATAGCCGGGCATTGTGGCAGGCGCCTTTTAGTCCCAGCTACTTGGGAGGCTGAGGCAAGAGAACGGCTTGGGTCCAAGCATTTGAGGAATGTACCAGAATGAATGAATGCACCACAGCACTCTACCGAGGGCAACATAATGAGACTCTGTCTCAAAAAAAAATAAAACAAGGTATAGTGAAAAACTCATTTGAAAGTCACTTGATAATTCCTGGAACATCTAAGTTTTTTACATGCATTTTAAAATAAAATGCGTAGTATATTTTTCAAATCTCTCCCTCAAGAAAAAAAAGAATTCTGTAATTTTGGGTTTTATATAGGTTTTAGTTCATCAATGGCTCTATTACCCCTGAAACATTTAATGTTTAAAGATTAACAAGGAGCTCACCTGATTTCATAAAAATGACAGAGGTCAAGTTTTCACAATAGCCTCTGAAATCTCATTGGAGGAAAATGAATCTCATTAATTTGTCAAAACGTTTTGCCCCAGTGACAACTGATCTTCAATGAGCACACCTGCTGGAAGGGGCACCTCTGATAGGAGGGAGCCAGGGTGAGCATGGGTAGAGACACAGCCCGATGAGGAAAGGTACACACAGATATTAACACTGGGGGCCAAGTATCATTTTCTTCCCTGGAAACCAAGACAAGGGCACCCCAAAATGTACCCAAGAGCACTGTTCACAGTAAAATTCTGCAGAGCTTATAAAAGGAATTTCATGCACATTGGCCTTTTTTTTTTTTGAGACAGAGTCTCACTATGTCACCCTGGGTAGAGTGCTGTGGCGTCACAGCTCATAGCAACCTTAAACTCTTGGGCTTAAGTGATTCTCTTGCCTCAGCCTCCAAGTAGCTGGGACTACAGGTGCCTGCCACATGCCCAGATTTTATTTTTGTTGTACTTGTCGTTGTTTAGCAAGCCTGGGCTGGGTTTGAACCCACCAGCCTCGGTGTATGTGGCTGGTGCCATAACCACTGTGTTATGGGTGCCAAGCCACCAGCTGTTCTTAAACTTCTCTTCCTAAGACACCTGAGACACAAAATAATTTTCTCGATTGCCCTAAAAGCTCTCAGTGTTGGCTTTCGGCGGCATTTGGCAGAAACCGCGTGTTCCCAGGTTCCCTGAGCTCTCTCTTACTGCTCCACTTTCCCTTGACAGGCTGGCTGTGTCCGTGTTTAGCAAGTGTGACAGACAGGAAAAACAGACAAATCTGGGCGTCAACCGCCCCGATGGTGGTGTGAGGGCCTCTGACGTGACAGAGAATATAAAAACCACATAGGAATGAATGATCTTCCACTTGTAAGTAGGCTCAAAGTAAACTTAGAGAAGCGTCCACATGATGTGTCTGCATAGGATGCAGGTAGTGTTTGCTTGTGTGTTCACGCCCTGTGGCTAACATTAAAGGCAGACGTGTGAACACACTTGCTGGAGCATCTCCATCTAGCATAATTGCTCTATTTATCAAAAAAACCTGCCTATGTCCCACCTCCCTGCACTCAGGGCCAGCTGCACTTTTTATTCCAAGCAGCAAATTAGGAGAGGTGACCCATCCAGCCCGTTCACAGTGACAGCACAGCGAGGCACCTTCTCTTTGTGACACAGTGCAGGCAAGGGCCCAAAACACTTGTCAGAGGGCAAAGCAGGTACCCCAAACCTGCCCGCCACGGTGCATTAGAGCACATTACTCTACTCAATGTAACTCCCTTTTAATGTTCAGCCTGAGCTCTTAAATAAAGCCCAAGCTGTGGGGCTATTCGGTCTTATTTGGCATCTGGTGGCAAATTGGGCTTTTTCAGTCTTCTCTGCAGGGAGCCTCCTCGCTGGAGACTCAAGATTTTTTTTCCCCTTTAAAAGACCAGATTGTTGGGAAAACCCAGCGTGACAGGTGGACCTCGGACAGCTAGCGCCACTCTCGTTTGGTGCTGGTGGGGGTAGTTAATGTGGATCCACGTCTTCTGGCTCCAAGGAGGTGCCGAGCTTGGGGCTGTGTGTGGGGCTTGAGGGCGCCCCATTCATGGTGCTCTTGCTTCTGTGCCTGGACAGCAGCTTCTTGTTCAGGATCCTGGTGAAGGTCCCCCCCTTCCTCCGGGCCCCCTCCGGCTGCTGCAGGAACACGAGGTCATTGTGTGACTGGCTCATGCCTGGGTCTTTCTGTTGATGCCGCCGGCGGAAGAAGAGCTTGGCGCTTTTCCTTAGGATTCCTCCTATAAAGGGGAGCACAGGGGGCTGGTCAGGCAGGCTGGGGGCGAACAGACACACGACTAGTCCAAAAGGAGAAGGGGAAAGGAAGCTTGTGCACCTCTATGAAGGAGCTGATTTACAGCGTCGATGTCCCATGGCTATTTGCATGAGAAACACATTGGAACATGCCTTTATAAAACTAGAGTTTTTAAGGTGAAATGCAAAAGCAGCAGCCAACAGGAGAAGCCACCAGCCTGGACCATCATCTGTGCCCACTCCCAGGGAAGGGGTTCTAGTCAGTCTTGACAGCAGCAGCCGCTGTCCCCTAGCCACCCAGGTCCCCTCTGCTCACCCCATCCCTTCAGTAAGAGGGTGGAGGTGGCAAAGCAGTGTCGGATCCCAGAAAGGATGGCCACGCTAATAAAGCCAAAGTAGGGACCCTGACAACAACGGCATGCACTACCTTAGGAAGGTTAAGTAATATTTGTTCTTTTGGGAGTCAGAATGCTTTATAGTTCCAGATTTTAATGGTATATAAGGCTAAACCATCTAAAAATTGTTGCTTGATCACTGTTGACCTCAACTTCATAAGGTCTGGCCTGTCTGTCCACGATGTCAGTGAGTGAAATAACATGACATATAAAAAAAATTAGCAGCAGCAACAGCAACAGTATTTTCAGCAGCAAAGATTCCTGACAGGTAAATTGAAGCTAAAGCAGTGGGGTGCTGACTAATTGCACAAATTAGTTTAACATCCTATTTCCCAAGGCCGGGGGAGTAATATTTCAGGCTAGTCTGGGGCATTCATTACCAACTGCTTATAGGTGGGAATGACTCAGAAAAAAGACACCTGAGACACCTTCGATGGGGCCCTTTACATGTAACATGGGGACATGTTCTCTTTGTGATAGGCACATGCAGCCCACACTTCCACAGTCACTCCACACCCAGATCACCAGCCAAGCTGATCCATGGGACAGGGAACAGAATATCAGCTAGCTCTGCCAAACACATGGCGGCAGCCGAGGGCAGTGGGAGAAACTGGACTAGACCTGCCCCGGTGGATCTCTGCTTCATCAACGTGCGTGGGGAAAGCAGCCTACACCGTGAGAAGGTGTCCCTTCTTCTCAAGGAGAAGTCTCCCGGTCCCAGGTGCTCAGCCCAGGTGAAAGGGCAGAAATGGAGAGCTCTGGGCAGCAGAGGCTGAGTTTGATCTGGTCAGTGCTGCCATAAAATAACTATTTTAAAACTCCCTTTAAACTACAACTAAGTTGCTTATTATGAAGAATCATTACAACACTTTTGCAACTATCGAAGCTGGAAGCCATGGCTTCAGGGAAAGGAAAGGGGTTAAGTGGCCAAAGTGCACACGTGACCTCACTCTGGGTAGCAGTCCTGATGGTGCCACTTTCAGCACAGCTGGAAGAAAAGCATTGTGTTGTGGTGTGCTCCATGGCCCGGTCACGACCACTGACTGGACAGAACTTTGGCGGTTGGCCACAGGGGCAGATGCAAGTGCCCTGGGGGAAGTGGGTGAAGCAGGTGCTGGGAAAATGCCCCAGGCACAGTGACAGGCACTCCCAGGCAGAGGAACCCCCAGCTGCCAGGGGCTCTCAGCCCACCAGGGGACCTCAAGTAGGGCATAAGTGGTGTTTCCAATCTGCCTTGGGCCAACCTTGGAGTCCCTGAAGGGCATATGAATGTCAAGCTCCTACATTTGGAACAGAGGGGAGTACCCCCCCCCGCATCCCCTGGGTGCTCTGATGCCACTCCCCCCTCCCACCAGGGAAAGTGAGCACACCAGCCCCTCCCCTGGGTCCACTGCAGCCTAGGGACTTAGGCAGTGATGTTGATGTAGAGTCTGGAGCCAGGACCCGAGGCTGGCAAGGACAGTGTTATGAGCTGAGCTGTGCCCCTCAAAATCCATATGTCAAAGTCCTAACCTCAGAATGCGCCATTATTTGGAGATAGAGCCTTTGCAGATGAAATCGAGTTAAAGTGATTAGGGGTGAGCCCCTAGCCCACAATGCCTTATAAAAAGAGGGTTTTAGAAACACTGACAGACGCAAAAGGAAAATAACATGAAGAGACACAGGGAGGTAAAGGCAGAGGTCAGAGTGACACTTCTAGAAGCCAAGGAACACCAAAGACTGTCAGTAAAGCTGGGCAGGGACCTGCAGCAGGGTCCTCCAGGATGCCAGAGGGAGCAGCATGGCTGGCCTCAGCCCCAGCCCCGAGAGAGCACGTTCCAGTGATCCACACCACCCCGTCTGGGGCGCTTGTTATGCCCCAGGAAATAACACAGCCATGAAAAGTGAGGGGAGCACAAGGATCCAGAGATGTCCTGTCGTGTCCCTGGAACCCTGTTAGCCACTCGGCAGAACTGGGAGCAGAGAGCACAGCAGAGCTGTGTCCTCAGCCCTGAGACCTGCTTCTGTGAGCAGCGTCCTTCAGAAACTACAGATGCCCAGGGCCACCTGAGGAATCCTACACGAGGCAGGCTGGGGAGACATCAGGCATGAGCATTTTTCAAAAGATCCCAGATCTTTCTAAAGTACCACTGGGGGTGACAACCACCAGCCTGAGTCCATCCAAACTGCCACAAGTACTCAGAGCATCCACAGGGCAGAGCAGAGCTGAGTGAGCAGCGTGACCACTTTCCTGTGCTTCCTGGCAAGTCACCCTCTCAGCGGCGTGCAGACCACAGAGCTGTGGGGACAGACACAGCCCCCTGCAGGGCATGTGCCTCGCTCTGAAGGAGGCTGGGTTGCCCACGCAGAAAGAACTGGAACATGGAGACAGGAAGGGCGTGGCTGAGTTCAGAAGATTTTCAGGAGAGAATCTGTACAGTTTTGAGCAGTTGTGGTAACTCGTTTAAGTAAAATTGCACTGTAACTGCCTAAAATTCGAATTATTGTCATATTATGAAATATCAATGATTTCGGCCTGCGCATGAGATTGGTCGGCTGGGAGGTCTGCATGGCTGCAGCCTGGCACTACCTGCCCCAGCAAGCCCCGTGCCTGCCCCCATGTTCCAAACACAGCGCCGAGAGCCTGTGACATGGCCGTCTTCTGATCGTCCGGCCTCACTCACGACCTCTGGAGCAGGTTGGCTGTGCTGAGACCCAGAAGCTGTCGTAAGTACCCTCGTGCAAATCTTCCCCAAGTCATTCACGTGACTTACATGCTTTCCCTTAACTTGATAAGATTACCATGGCTTCTGTGGGGGTGACATCAGCCCCTTGAACGGAGGACAGCCCTGTGGGGTGAGGGGCTGAGCTCTACACCTCTAGGGGCTGGTAGTCCGGGCACATTCCGAACAACCTCTGAGGAAGGAGTGGTCTTGTCCTGCAGTCCCTAAGGAAGGAGTGGTCTTGTCCTGCAGTCCCTAAGGAAGGAGTGGTCTTGTCCTGCAGTCCCTAAG
>NW_003852523.1:1724449-1732562 GCF_000181295.1 Otolemur garnettii
GGAAGGAGTGGTCTTGTCCTGCAGTCCCTAAGGAAGGAGTGGTCTTGTCCTGCAGTCCCTAAGGAAGGAGTGGTCTTGTCCTGCAGTCCCTAAGGGTATTTTGGTCATTGTCTCCTCCCTGCTGGATTTCAGGACAGATTCTCCAATGAGCTGTGTCTGTTATATAAACAGAAGGCAACTGAGGGGACTGTGGTCTGGAGGGTGACCATCTGAGGCCATACACTTGTAAAGGAGGGGACTGTGGTTTGGAGGGTGACCATCTGAGGCCATACACTTGTAAATGAGGGGAGGGGGCAATGCCAGACTTCCTGGCTCTCATGCCCTGCTCTTCGGCACTAAGAGCAGTATCTGAGCTGGAAGATGATGGTGCCCACCCCTAAGAAGGGGCCACCAGCAGTCTAAAAAGAGGGACACATCTGTGGCCCCTGGAGAAGGGCCTCCAGGGAGCAGAGTCACATTAAAGACTCCAGGGCCTCCTGGAGCACAGCACTCTACTCCATCAAGGACTTGGCCAGGGTTCTCAAAACAGGGGACATGTCCAGAAAGGTAGGGGTGTGGGCAGGAGGGGACATTCTAGCAACACAGACTGTCTGGGTCAGCGGTCTGGTTCATCCACTGTGCAGAATCACTAATACTAACATAAGCTTTTCAATTTTTATTCGAAAGAACAGCTTCAAAGTCTGTCTAAACTTGGCTGCTATGTAGTATTACCTCCGGGGTAAGCAGATGTGCTCAGGCACAATGACACAGCTGCCCTGACGTGGGTGTGAGGGCCAGGGCCACCGTCTTCCTGCCTCAGCCAACAGTGATGGTGACCCTTAGTTTTCTGTGTCAGCCTGCTCAGAACACCCAGTGATCAAATACTAATCAAGGTGCTGCCAGGAAATTGTTTCATAGATGTAATTACACAGGCAGCAGTGGCATGAGGCGAGGAGCGGACCCGCAGCAATGGGGGGGCCTCGTCCACTCAGCTAACGGCCTTCAGGGCAAAAACGGGGTTGTTGAGAAAAGAAATTCTTCCTGAAGACTGAGTATCAGTTCCCAATGAGTCTCTCTGCCTACCGCCTGCCCTGCAAATTCCGAACTTGTCAGACCCCCCAATTGCATGACCTAGTTCTTTAAAATACATCACCTATTGGTTGTCTCTGGAGGACCCCGACTAACTGGATGGCTGCAGAGTGGTGCATCCCACTTGCCATTAAGCCATGGAACCGGTGACCCTTTGGCGAGAGCAGCTGTGGCTGTTTTGATTTGATGAAGCCTGATCACTTTATCCCAGGCGACCTTCTTCATACCAACAGGCATGAGGTGAGATTACCTACAACCTGAAAGAACCCTGAAGGCACAGGCTAGAGAAAGGTGTGTGAAGTTTCAAATAACCAAGGTTCTCAGAAAAAAAGAAAAAAAGAACATGGTTCTCAATGCAGATGAGGAGCAGGAAAAAAAAAAAAACCCTTTGCTGGTTTTAGCAAGGTTAAAAGAATTCACAAGGCAGCTCAGGTATAAACAGATATATGCAAGGGAATAAAAAATCATTGTTCTGAATTACAGCTGCAATGTCGTAGGTACTTCCAGACTTATCAGTGTGTCTCCACAGAGTGTAGCAGACAGAACAGCTAACTGAAGAATCCATCTTAAAAATCCAGTAGGTAGGGGATGGATACGGTAGCTCAGGCCTATAATCTCAGCACTCTGGAAGGTCAAGGTGGGCAGACTGCTTGAGTTCAGGGGTTCAAGACCAGCCTGAGCAAGGGTGAGATCCTTTCTCTAGAAAACAAAATAGCTGGGTGTCATGGGGGGCGCCTATAGTCCCAGCTAATGGGGAGGCTGAGGCAAGAGATTTGCTTGGGCCCAAGAGTTTGAGGTTGCTGTGAGCTATGATACCACTTAGTCTACTAAGGGTGACAAAGTGAGACTGTTTCCAAAAAAACCTAAAAAGCAGTAGGTAGAAAAACAGCCACTAAAAGCAACCTTAAATAGGAATTGTACTTGCTACCCCACAGCCAGTCTTGGACTTCAGCTGAAACCCAGACAGTCCTTTTACAGAAGTGACAGCTTTTTATTTGCAGGACAAGGAAGGGAATGGTGGTGTCACAGTGAGGACTCTTGGCCACGTCAGGTAACATCTCGAGTGTCCTCTCCCGACCCTCGCCGCTACACTAATGTGAGCAGAGCACTTCTGAGAAGGAGCAGGGAACACCAGCAATCTGGGAGGGTCAAGGCGGACAGGGGCAGGAGCAGAAGGGAGGCAGGCAGGTCAACTCGCTGCTGGCTACAGCCCTTTCCCCAGGATGGCTACGCGGTATTTAAAAATAGAAGACAAAAATAACTTACTGTGTAGGCAATTAATTCTTGTTGGCATAGTGATCCTCTTAAGTTAAAGGGAATGAGCATGAGATGAAGAGAAATAAGAGGGAGAGAATTATGCACAAGCAACACTGGGCCGGGGGGCGGCAGAGCTCTCGCCAAGGCGTGCGGGACGCTTGGCAAGGTTTGTTACTGCTCCGTTTATTTTTTTCAAGACCTCCCTCTTCAGTGGCTTCTTAAACTAAAACTAAACCTAAATGTGGGGAATAAAATTCCTGTGTTGGCTATAGCACCACAACACGGACATTTCCAACCAGCGAAATCCCAGAAGAATTCGAAGGCAGACCTTCCGGAGCCTAGACCAAGCTGCTGGCTATGACAGAGGACACGGGCAGCCCCAAACAAAAACACACACAAGTGAGCCTGAGTCTAAAACAGACAGGAAACTCCACAGAGTTGCCCCTTAGCTCAACAGTTGCGAAAAATTTTTGGTGGAAAATGGAAACTATTTGGCACCTTTAACACAGAATCGTCTAAGATTCTGACAACATCTCAGGGAGATGCTAAGTACAAGTTACTCTGAAAACACCGGAATGAGAAAGCAATTCTAAAACCGTGGCCACACGTGTTCTTTTAAAAAACCCCCGGGGGCGATGCAGTAGGTGCCACAGAGTCAACTGCGCTGCTGGCCGAGACCTTAGAGAATTCCCAAATGCCAAGCCTTGGGGCTGAGGTGTGGGAACGTGAAGCGCCCCAGGGTATGTGCTCTGTGTCCCCAAAGGGTGCTCACCCACCCGGCCAGGGAAGGGAGAGAACAGTGTGGCTGACACGGCACGGGTAGAAACCCAGGGAAAGAACTCTCTGGAAGGAAAGCCACAGAGAGGAGTGGCCAGCAGGGGACACTGATGTGTGAATGAATGGGGTGAATGAGGCTTGGCATTTCAGAGCGAACAAAAAGGACAGGCCAGAGTGGGGCTCTGCTAGGACAAGAGGAAATGGACCCTGGAGTGGAGAAGAGACGCCCACCCTGTGCCCATGTTTCTTACCTCGCCCAGAACTCGCCACGGCATGGGTTATACCCTCCCCCTACCCAGGCTGCAAAGGTCCCAAGACGAAGAACCGGCTGGCGGTGTGTCAGGTGACCAGGTTATCTCTGACACAACCCGTGCAGAGGCTCCGTAAAGGAGCCAGGGAGCCCAACACAGGGGTCAGCGAGCAGGTGACCGCCCCCAGGGTTCTGTGGACACACAGCTGACCTGGGCATCTCCTCCTCTGCACGGGCAAGGGAGGTGAGCCTCCGGAGAACAGCCACGGCACAGAGACACGGAGCAGGAAGTGGGGGGAGTGACAAGGCGGAGGAGCCCATGGCTGCCACTTACGGCATCACAGACACGCTGTAGGGAGGCTGCCTATGGAGGTGGGGGGGGGGTGTCCGTGCACGGCAGGGCGGCAGGCAGCAGCCCTGGCCTCACCCACTAGCCGCTAACAACACTCCCACTCCCAGCATGACAACTGTCTCCAGACATTGTCAGTGTCCCCAGGAGACAGAAACAATGCCCTGTGGCAAGAAAGGTGGTGGCAGGGCAGCTCACCAAAGCTCTCGATGACCAAGACTGCCTCTCTATGGGCAGTTCCAGGGAGCCCCAGCGTCCTGTGACGGCCTCAGATCCCAACACAAGGGGCAGAGCCAGGCATGGCCCAGTGGCAGCCCCCATCCCCAGCCCCGTCCTCTGCAAGGTGCACGGGGCCATGCTTGCTGCTCCCTGGATGGGCGTGTTCAGTGGGCTCAGGGGATACACATGATCCCTGTCCGTTACAGGGATCTGATGTTCGGGGGCTCTGGAGTCACATGTCCAGAACCAACTCCTGCCCCAGACCGTTTCCCTCAGCACGTGTGTAGGTTCCAGGATGCTGAGGCATTGTCTGTGTGAAACTGCACACAGTTCAAGAAATTTATCATTTTAAAGCGATGGTTTGGTGCTAACTGAAAAAAGTTATTCTATGATTGCCTCGTTACTGTGTGCATATTAAGCTAATGATTGGCTACTGTAGGGAGGGTCTCTCCCCCAGATCCTGCAGGGTTCAGGTGGGGAGCTTTGGTTTTGCTTTAGTTGAGGGAAGAGCCCGAGCTGTAAACAGGCAGAGGTGTCAATATCCGCTGCTGAAGGAGACCTAGGGTCTGCCTAGCTTTGCTCTGGGTCTCTTTGGCCCCATCGCCAGGTGTGACTCTTGGTGTCCCTCAGAGAGCCAGGTGGATGGAATCTTGACGGGGGAAGGGGCACCTGCAGGCAGGAACAGCAGCTGGCCCCAGAGCAGACGGTGGCACCGGGAGGATTCCACACGTGCCTCCCCTGGACTCTAACAGGCTTAAACATCATTCAGCACAGGACGGGGATTTCTGGGGAGGAGAGTGAGGCTGGGATGGAGTTTGCAGAGGACAAAGGGAAGGACAGCAGGCGATGAGAACTAAAGTTAAGCTCAGAAGCTGGCAGGAGAGCCGGGCCACCAAGTGGTGCAGGTACCTTTACGCTTCTTGGCAGCACCCAGCTCTGAGGCGCTCAGGGAGCTCTCCGACAGCTCATCCCCGTCGGGGTCCAGTGGGGCGGGGCTGCTCCACGCTGCCTGAGGCTCCTTCTCCAGGTCCCAGGAGTCCAGTTCATTCTCCTGGGGCTCGAGGGCCAGGGGGGCCTGGGCTGGCTCGTCCTCCTCAGGCAGGGCAGAGGCCGTGGCCACGTCCAGGTGAGCCGAGGTGTCCTCCTGGTGGGCGCTGTCCAAGGAGGCTGCGTAGTCATGCATCAGGGCAGCACTGTGGTCCTGAGATAGTGAGGTCTGTCCGGGCAAAATGCACCATCAGAGGCTGAGAGTGAAGGAAAAAGTTGGTGCAGGGAAGGATGAAAAAGGTGTGTGGAAGGAGGGGAGGTAACACAGCAGCTCCTACTCAACAAGGGGCCAGGACAGGTCTCCACGCACAGTGCTCAGCGCTCAGACCACCCAGGGCCACTGGCCCAGAGACCCCAGGTGGGCTGGAGGGCCAAGGAAGCAGTGAACATCCCTTCTCACCCTGTGGGGAGAGACTGAGTGCACCCTCCTTCTCCTTTGAGCAGACAGCACAGACAGAGGCAAAGGAAGTGAACATTTCAAATTAGTTTGTCTTTTAACTTCTGTTCCTACAGCACTTTTATGTTACCTGCAAGTAGACATTAACCAGCATACACTTTGTATCTTTTTAATTGTCTTATTTGTGAGCCAGATATTTAGGTGCTAACTTAACCTGTTGGGTTGGGAATAGGGAAGCTGGTTTGGGGTCTAGGAAAGGAATGGCAGCGGCACAGGGCTCCCTGGGGACTGGTCACACTGCTCTTGAACTGGGTGGCAGTTATACAGGGTGTTTGCTAAGTCACAATTGACAATGTGCTTTTCTGATGTAAGTGCTGGCTTGCAGAAATGCCCACAGACTCAAGATGATCTGAGCATCATAAAAATAATAACTGCAGTGGATTCAAAACTTTATTCTTTTTTTGTTTTGAGACAGAGTCGCACTATGTAGCCCTCAGTAGAATGACGTAGTGTCACAGCTCACACCAACCCCAAACTCTTGGGCTTAAGCAATTCTCTTGCCTCAGCCTCCCAAGTAGCTGGGACTGTAGGTGCCTGCCACAATGCCCAGCTATTTTTGTTGTTGTTGTTATTGTAGTTTAGCTGGCCCAGGCCAGGTTCAAACCCACTAGCCTTGGTGTATGTGGTCGGCACCGTAAACACTGTACTATGGGGTGGCACCTGTGGCTCAGTGAGTAGGATGCCAGCCCCATATAGCGAGAGTGGTGGGTTCACACCCGGCCCTGGCCAAAGTGCAACAAAAAAAATAGCCAGGTATTGTGGCGGGTGCCTGTAGTCCCAGCTACTCGGGAGGTTGAGGCAAGAGAATCACCTGAGCCCAGGAGCTGGAGGTTGCTGTGAGCTGTGACTTCACAGCACTCTACCAAGGGTGACAAAGTAAGACTCTGTCTCAAAAAAAAGAACAAAACAACAAAACACTGTACTATGGGTGCCGAGCCACTTCATTCTTTTTTTCCTTTCATTTTTCTTTTCAATGCAATTCCGGAAAAATGGGTTGAAAACTTTAAATGTTAAGTTCCAAGAGCTCATAATGATTCTAAAATAAAACCTTAGACTCAAAGCACAGGGCAGATGACTATAGGGCTGGTCCTTGTTCTACCTGTCCACTCCCCAGGACTAGGAAAGCCCACTGTGTCCAGGGCTTGCATCGAGGCTGAGGACCCTGCCAAGCTTCTGGGGACATGGGGCAAGACCACCCACCCTCTGGGTAAAATGAACGGGGTGACTCCTTTTCAGCACCTCGCAGGCCTGGCTCTAGCCCTTCTTCCAGCTGCCAAGGGGCTAGTTCTTCAAGCCACCCTGCCTACCCTCTTGGGGACTTCCCGTTTTTGATCCATCCTCTGTGCTCAAAGCTTCTTTCTCCTCATCCCCTCCCACTCCAAACCAAAACCTCCCAGCCCTCCTTCCACTGTTCATCTGGAAATGTCAGAAGAGCCCCTCCCCTGAGGGTTGCCCTCTCAGCAGCCCAGACTGTGTGACAGCCATGAGGGGGGCTCATACCTGCCACCTGCTCTGAGTGGACGTCCCAGAGCCTGAGAAGGGAAAGCACGGGGGGGGGGGGGGCTGTGCACGGAGGACATAACAACCCTCGTTTCTCTCTGATTACAGAAGGAATAAACATTCACAGAGAAAATTTTAAAATGTGCAGTGTGGAGAGCAAAGGTCCCCACTGGGGCAGTGACAGGGTGGAGGTCTGCACACCAGGAAATCTGACATCATGGCCTTCGCTCTCAATGGTCGCTCTTGAAATGATTCACCAACCTCTCAACACTGGAAATAACACAGTCAACTTTCAAGTTTCCTTCATAAACAGGGAAAAAGCTGCACAGACAAAATCCCACGAGTGACGCCCTTGTTGGGTTAGAGACATAATGTGACGTTTATACGTAGGACTTTCCGGCTGCTGTCTAGCAGGCCACTGACAGACCCTGCACCTCCAAGCCCTGGGACTGTACCTTGGAGACACCTGATATGATGATCGTACTTTTCTTCCGAGGAGACTTGAGTTTCAGCTTTGAAGACTCACTGAGCTGTCGAATGGCCACCTCAGCCACTGGGTCTGAGCCGTTCAGCACCAGCAGTTCTGCCAGAGAGAAGGCCATGTTGCATCCGTTAGCAAGACTAAAACTTACATGGGCACTTCCAGGGATGGTGGTGTGGTCTAGAAGCAGTGGTTAGCAAAACCGTTTGTAAACAGTCAGGCTGCCCAGGGAAGCCAGTCGCTGAAATGGCTTCTTCTGAACGTAGCTGAAGAGCCCGGGTGAACGGGTGGGCACAGCTGGGCTCCTGGCTAGAGAGGGACCCAGGAGCTATCCCCACTGGCCACAGACTGAATGAGGAGCCCTTGACGTGAACGTCAGCCCAGGGTCTTTTAAAACAGGGTCCTGCCCAGGTAAAGGACCCCGAGTAAGAGGCGAGGTGGTGGGGTGCACCGCCAGGGGCAAGGCTGGAGATGGAGCACTTGGGGCAGTGTCTAAAGGAGAGGCAGGGCCGCCTGAGCTCAGGAAGCTCTCAGTGGTGACCCTGCAGGGCAGTGTCCAAAAAACATTGAGAAATCCCAGGAGAGGAAGAGGCAGTTGCAAACTCCCTCAGGCTCCGAGAACACAAATCATGTGAAGAGTGTCCTCCCAAGGAGAACTTTCCACTCAGCTGATCACCCCTTTAGCTCCATCAGTGACCTTAGTGGACT
>NW_003852523.1:1733957-1748839 GCF_000181295.1 Otolemur garnettii
GGCCCGGGCTGGATTCGAACCCACCACCTTAGGTGTATGTGGCTGGTGCCTTAGCCACTTGAGCCACAGGCACTGAGCCAATTTCAGAAACGTTTTAATTAAGCCAGAATTTCCTTTGCTATTTTGCAATCCTGAACCACACAAAGTCATCTATTCTGGGAAGACAATACTTTTACACAAGCAGAGAGGCAGTCAAAATGGAAAAAGTAATCAATCACACACTTAGAGGTTAGTGCGGCTGAGGCTGAGGACGGGTATAGGATTCAGCTGGCTTTAAGTGACACCCTGTCAACCCTTCCAACAAATGACTTTTAACCTAAGAAAGTCTACACTAACCACTCACGTTGAATTTTGTAAGATAGCGTGATGTTTCCACATAAATGTAACAGAGTGTGTAAGAGAATTTGGTTGCAGTTATACAAAGTCTATTTAAAAGTCTAAGATTTTAAGTTCAGCCTGCACTACAGAGTTGAACCCTGCCACAGTTTATCATAGTTTATTGGACAGAATTAGAAAGATAATTGTCCAGCAGTAACAAAACACTAAGCACAATCTTGCCAACCACCATCCCCCTGGGCTGTGAGATTTTCTTACAAAGACTCAGTGCAGCAGCCGAGAGCACTGGCAGCAGGACACCCCCGGTCATGCAGGGGACACAGGGGACACGCCTACACAGAGCTCCCAGGGAGGCTGCGCTCCAGGGCCTCACCCGAGCTCGGCGGGGACGCCCTCCCCACATCGAAGCGAGGCTTGGTCTTCACGGCAGTGAGGGTGGTGACTATGGTCCCACAGGGCATCACGGTGCGGTCCTTCTCGATCTTCGCGGCAGGGGCAGAGGGAGGGGCCTGCCAGGACTTCTGTTCACCGGGTTCTATGTAAGAGAACTACAGAGAGGACTTGGCATTTACTCTGTGGCTCGTGCAAAAGCCCATCAGCCATGGACTCTGGCTACTTCCAGAACAACCAATGCCCTTCACTCAATGTCACTTAGTATTTCCAGTTAACCTAGATTTCCCCAGAATTAACAGAACCATGAGGTCCAGGCTCAAACACGCCAAGTGAACACATGGTGATGGGATAGAAGTTTGATAGTGAAGGGAAACTTAACCAGGCCTTTCCGGAGGGCCCGTGAAGGGGCATCACGGTTAGTCATCTCCTACAGCTGACAACTCAACAGAGAGTGGGCAAGGGTGAGACTGTGGCGGACACAAGGTAAGATGGTTCTAGATCAGTGACTTTCAGCCCGTGTGCCATGAGAGGATCCAGGTGTGCCACAACATTTTTAAAGATCATTAATTTAATTATTTTTGAAAGAAGTTCAAAGCACAGTAAGTATATTCTTTTTTTACTTTGATTTTTGACCAACATAATTTAAGTGTGTCCTGGAAGTTTAACTGTAAGTTCAAGTGTGCCACGAGATAAAAAAAAAAAACTGAAAAACACTGCCCTAGATCAAGTGGGTCCAGCCAGACGCCGGCCACGGGGGACCATCACGTACCTCTGCTGTGACCGAACCCAACACTGAGCTGCCAGCGGCCGGCCCGCTGCTCAGTGTGAAGCTCTGTGGTCCAGAAGGCTGCTTCTTAAACAAATCTAAAGGAACCGTCGCCACGGCCAGCAGACCTAGAAAGACAGGAGACAGAAGTGCTGCTGTGTTTCCACCGGGTCCCATGACACAGAAAGGTCACTGTGAACTGCTCCAGCAAGAACAACCTGCCATGTCCTGTTAAACTGAAATGCTCAAGTTTCAGAACATTATAAAAAGGGTCAGTGTCATGAGAGAGGAAGGAAGCTTGTGAATGCTGCATGACCAGAGCCCTGTGACAATCTCAGGTAGATCCTGACCCCATGCTGGAGTGACAGGTAGCTGCCGTGAGGGGAACCACTGAGTCCAGTGACAAACACGGGGGATTAAAGAGCTGAATCAGGCTCAGCGCCCGCAGCTTAGTAGTTAAGACACTGCCATACACCAAGACTGGAGGGTTCGAACTTGGCCAGGGCCTGCAAAAAAACAATGACAACTGCAACAAAGTATAGTGTTGTGGCAGGGGCCTGTAGTCTAGCTACTTGGAAGGCTGAGGCAAGAGAATCGCTTAAGCCCAAGAGTGGGAGGTTGCTGTGAGCTGTGACGCCACAGCACTCTACCGAGGGTGACATAGTAAGGCTCTGTCTCTACAGAAAAAAAAAAAAGAAAGAAGTACAGATAGAAAGAGCTGAATCAGTGCAAATTCGGGAAGTGCAGAACTGTACTGTGGCCATGGGGAGAAGGTCACACTTATCTTAGGAAATACTTACTACAGAATTTAGGTACACAGGGCCAAGATATAGGTATCTCCCTCAAATTGTGTGTGTGTAAAGAGAGGGTGAAGGTGAGGAAGGAGAGGGAGGGAGAGAAGAGGGTGGAGAGATTGAGCAGGAATAATAAAGGAACTCAGGCAAATGTTACCAATGTGTAAGTTTGAGTGAACGTTATATGGTCGCACCGTGCATCATTTCTGTAAGTTTAAAATTTCACAGGTCCCACCAGCCTGGACTGGAATAAAATTTGGGCAGGATAGCAGGAGCAGTGACCTAAGAACAGGATATGAAGCTGGCTTCTCCTCAGGCAAATAGTGCCCCACCCTGACCCCTGACCACCCCATGCTTGTCTCTGGACCTCTCGGTCATCTCAGGACCTCAGGGTCAAGGAAATCGCCTCAGAATTCTTGCTAATAACTAGCACAAAACTTGTGACTTAGAAGAAATAACTACCTCTTGATTTCATGGCTGGATAAGCCAGGCAAAGCTCCCTATCTTTCTAATTTTGATACATTTATAGGGATTTTTAAAAATCCAACAAATATTGAAAAGATTTGTATACATACACACAAGTCCATGTCCGCTTTAGTGCCTTCACCTTGAATTGCTATTTTCTTGTATCTAAGCTGTGTTCCAATCTAAGCCACTGTGGCTCACACCTTACAAGGAAAAGTCACTTGAAATTCACCCCATTAGGAAGTGGGCCGGTGATGGAGAGGCTCTGCAGAGGGAGGGGGTGATGGCTGCACCCGGCTGCGAGTGTATTCCTGCCCCTCCACTGTACACCTGACAGTGGCTAAGATGGTAAATCTTATGTCTCTTTTGTCATGCTTAAAAAATGTGTAAAAAGGAGGACTGTTGAGACTAGGAGGGTTCAGAACTGTCTAAGCCAAGAAGTGTTAAATAAAAGATCGTGGATTAAAAAAAAAAAGCAAGCTGAACACATCCAAAAAATATGTGACCTTATAAATATCTGAAACTGCTTTTCCAGTGAACATTCCCTTGGAAAACCCGGAGCATTTTGGGGAGGGGATCAGGCTCCTCTGCTGGGTCTCCGCCTCCCCCCACCCCCCGCCCCAGGCAAGGCCTGTGTCCCTCTGCCCGACACCCACCTTCTGAGGATGGCTCTGCCTCCAATATCTGCAGGTGTAACTCCTTTGACTTGGCATTCAACTCGCTGGGCAAAGAGGAAAAAGGTGCAAATCCTTAAAAATATAATACTTTATTATTTTTTCAAAATATGCATTTTTTCTGATTATAGAGAGAAATAAAGTCACAAATATTTAAGAAACTATAGAGACAAGCAAAAAAGGGGAAGATTATCTGTAGCCTCCTACTCAGAAACAGTCACTGCTAATATCTGGTGACAGCCTTCCACTGCTGTCAGCAGAACCTTCTGCGATGACGACAGCGGCACTGTCCCATACAGCAGCCACGGCACACGTGATGTGGCCAGTGCAAACTGAAGAACCCAATGTAACTTTGTTTAACTTTTATTAACTTGAAGGAGCTGCATGTGGCCAGTACCGAAAACACAGCTACATAACGATCTAAGGGCACAGCGGAGTGCGACACCTCTCCCCCCTCTGCAACCCACTTTCCTTACTGAAGATGACGGGGACATCTTTCCAGTCCCTACGGAGCAACATCACGTTTAATGGCCTTAAGAGATTTCATGTGGCCAACTCCTTAATAAAGGGCTTGTGGCTTCCAATATTTCATAACTATAAACAAGCTGAGATAAACATTCTCCTTCCACACTGTGATTATTTCCTTAGGAAAATTGTAATTGCCAGTCAAAAGGCACATGGATTTGAGGGTTTTTAATATATGTGCCTATTGATAACATCCAGTGTTTATTCCAATTCACACCTCCTCTGCCATGCTCACTCTCCTGCTCTTTACCAACCTATCACGGGGAAAATGATCTCTTTCTCTTTCATTTAAGTTTGCACTACTTCCCTTATTTCTGAGATTAAGCATCTTTTTAGAAGTTTATAGGCATCAGTAGTTCTATTTCTAGTTTGGGAATTTTGCCCAGTTTTCTAAGGGTGTATTCATAGTTTTGTCAATGATCATGAACTCATCATGGAAAAAGTGCTACCTACCTCACTGCTAAACATCACTGTGGTCACCCTCAAAGGACTCCCTTGGGAAGCTGTGCACTGATGCCAGTGGCTAGTCTACCCTCGAAGCAATTTTGGAACGCTTTTTCTGGAATGTCCATCAGAGCTGTCATCGTATGAGGTCTGACAATTAAGTTCATGATCTTGTCACCATGCATTTATTGGTAGCACTGTACAAACAACTCAGTAAGGTTTCATAACCTTGGTATATCGAGGTCTCACAGCTGTGTTCCTGTTAATGTGTAATGGTGTCTTGCTAAGTGGTGTTCATTATTGCTGTTGTATGTTTTTGTATCCCATATGATGACAGCCCTGATGGTCATTCCAGAAAAAGAGCTCCAAAACTGCTCTGAAGGGTGGACTAGGTGCTGGCATCAGTGCGTAGCTTCCCAAGGAGAGTACTCTAAAGGTGAATGACTGTAGTGATATTCAGCAAAGCAATATGTAGCACTTTTTCTAGGATAAGTTCTTGAACTTAATTATCAGATTTCATATATACACTGAACATTTTCTTCCATTACTTTTTCTAATTATTTATATTATAATCATCAGATAGCAATTGATTTCAACATTATAGTAGTCAGCTACTTTGTTGAATTATTATTTTCTATTAGTTTTCTAATATTATTTATTTCTAATAGTCTTATTTGACTTTCTTGAATAGTCCATGTATGCAACATGACCCTTATTAGTTTTGCCTCTTCCTTTTCAGTATTTGCATAACATTGTTTTTTAAAATCTAATTGTGCTAACCTAATACTTCTAGAACAAAATAATAAGCATCCTTCTCTTGACTTCAGTGGGACTGCTTCTGGTTTTTAAACTCTACAGTGAGTTTAAAACAATCTTATTAAAGAAGTTTCCATAAATTTTGTTCTAATTAAGGATTTAAAAATTAAGAATGGCTATTAAATGCCACTAAACATCTTTCAGGCATATACAGAGATACAAAGTTTATTCTTTCTTTGTTCTAGCAATATCATAAATTTCATTAATTGATTCCCTTACATTAAACCATCCTTATATTCCCAATATGAATTTAACTGGTTTTATTTCATTTTATTCCATTTTTGAGATAGGGTCTCATTCCATTGCCTGGGCTAGAGTTTGGTGGCATCATCATAGCTCATTGCAACTTCAAACTCGTGGGCTCAAGTGATCCTCCTGTCTCAGCCTCCTAAGTAGCTGAGATAATAGGTGTGTGCTACCGTGCCTGGTTAATTTCTCTATTTTTTATAGATAGGGGTCTTGTTCTTGCTCAGGATGATCTCAAATCACCTGGTTTTATTTTTAATGTGTTGCTAGATTCTATTTGATAATACTTTATTCATGATTCTTGTATCATTATTTACAAGTGGCCTAAACTGTTTCCTTTTTCTACTCTGTCAGCTTTGTATCAGTCAGAAGTTCCCTTCTATTCTGCTCTGGGTGGGGCGTGTTTTGAAGGCAAGTGGGAAATCCAGTGACAGTTCTCTCTTGTCACAACAGGGCAAGAGAAGAAACTGACATGAGAGAGCTACCTTTAAAAACAAATCCACATCTGACTCACGGCCACCTTTCAGATGGTTTTTATTTGGGGGCATAAACAGTGCTACAAAATGATTTGGGATTGGCAGTCTTGAACAGACAGAGCTGTGGAAACCACCCTCTGATAACCCAGGCTGTACTCACAAGGTGAATTCTTCTTCCCAAGTCAGGTCACTGGTGTTTTTTGCTAGGGTACTGGAGAACCTCTGAACCGGGTCATTCAGCTGAGCTGTGCACACTGTGTTAGTGGTGCCTGCAACCAAATAAAGGGACATCAAGTTAGCTTTTATTTTTATTTTTAAATGGCATTAAGACACTGTTTGCAGGCTTGGTGCCTGTAGCTCAAGCAGCTAAGGTACCAGCTACGTACACCAGAGCTGGCAGGTTTGAATCCAGCCCAGACCTGCCAAACGACAATGACAACTACAACCAAAAAAAAAAGAAAAAAGAAAATAGCTGGGCATTGTGGCAGGTGCCTGTAGTCCCAGCTACTTGGGAGTCTGAGGCAAGAGACTTGCTTAGTCCAGGAGTTGGACGTTGCTGTGAGCAGTGATGCCACAGCACTCTACCCAGGGTGACAGCTTGAGGATCTGTCTAAAACAAACAAACAAACAAAAAAACACTGTTTGCATATAAAAGAAAGGCCAAATTAACTGACCACTGTCTTGGCTTACCCACTTCTGAGAGTCCATTCTTTCTTTCATTTACCGTTTACAAACTCTTAAAACACAGGATTTCATTGGGATTAAAAATTTTTTTCTCAGACTTGATGTCAACACTCCTGGAGTGACCCCAAGTGACCTACTTCCTCCATCAGTCCTGGCTGCAGGGGCAGCCTCTCAGGCAGGGGAACCCCTGCCCCCACCCCTGGCAGGACTCTTACCCACAGAGACGAGGCAATCAACTTGCCAAAGCCTAAACATAAATTTGGGATGACTCTTAAATTTGAGATATCTCACAGAGAACCCATTCCCCTACTTACAACAGAAAAGTGTCATTATACCTGACACAGCTCAATCAAAGGTCTTCTGGGGCGTTTGATCTAAGTAAAAGGACCTTTCACTAGAGAACAGCTATTTCTGCTCTGAGGCGATGCGTCCCCTTAGACACAGAGTCCCCAGCACATGTCTACTGAGTGATCCACGATCACCAGCACATGCTCCCCAGCCCAGAGCACCCTCACACATTCTCCATAACTTTCACAGTCACCCAGTGGTCTCCGGGTGAGACCTGGACCCAGTGGAGGGCACATCCTGGCAGAGGCATAAGCAGGCTGGTCTCACAGCAGGTGTGAGCTGGAGCTAGGACCAACCTGGGCCACAGGGGCCTGGGAGCTGCTCTCGGCCTCTGGGCAGCACAGACTCAAAGGTCAACATTTGATCACTTTTACCAAAAACATCATCTATAACTAGCATGGAGATGGGTCTCAGTGGTTAGATGTGGCCTCTCTGTGCTTCTGGAACTGGAAGTAGGAGACCCCTTTGCAAATAAAACGGGTCACTGCTAACATTCTCATACAACAGAAACAAACTCTTGGGCTTTTAGCATAGCTGAGTCACCATGTAAAGGTGCGTCCTGGCCCTGGCGACTCTGTGTCCAGGGCCTCAACAGCAGGGAGGAATTACCCCTAAGGGGTTGTCTGCCCTTGCTGCTCACCTTGGCTCTGACAACAGCCACTGTCTCCCAGCGCCAGAGTCCCCAGTGAGCAGAGGCCTCTGACACCCCGTCAGCCATCTACCCAGCCCCCTAACTCACAGTAAAGAAGAAGCTACACACGGGTCAGAGAGCTTAGCACGTACGTGCTAGATCAATACTAGAAACAAACAAAGGCAAAGACAGACAGGAACGTTCCAGACCAAAGAAAAAGGACCAAGCACCCACAAGCCTCGCCTCCCTCGGCCTCCACGTGTGCCAGAGGAGAACTGGCTTTTCCACACTCTTCTCAAACGAAGGCCAGGCTCTGCTGGCCCCCAGGAGGGCTGTCAGGGCACCCAAAGGCCCCCTGACCCCCCAGGCAGCCCTGCCCTACCCAGGTGCAGACAGGTCCTGTCCCTGCCACCACCCACCTGAAGCGCCAGGACCATTCAGCAGCGAGGCACGGATGCCCTTCACTAGGAGCTTCAGCTCGTGCGCCCGGGGAGGTTTAGGCGGGCAGGGGTCCTGGGCAGAAGAGGCAGCATGCTGGAGGTCCTGCCAAAACACAAACAGAAAGCACTGGCCACGGGGAGACCCTGGATCCAGGAGGGGCCTCTGAGCTCCTGCTCTAGGGAGGAGTCCACATGAAACCTGTGCCTGGGGTCTGCTCTCTGACAGCTCCCCGTGCTGTGAGAAGGGAGGGAGTGGTGCCCCTCACCACCCCGCTGTGGGAGCCTTCCCATTGTAACAAAGCAAGTACCAGAAGCAGCCACAGGGCCACAATGTCAGTGCCCACCGCTCGTGTGGGGAGAGAGGGGCTGGGCGTGCTGTGGGCACACACTGTTCCCAGGGGCAGTCCTCGGAGCAGGAGGACATCTGCATGAGGCTGCAGGTGCCCTCTGTCCTCCAGAACCAGGCAGGACATGGCAGGCCAGGGCCACCAGACATTGCACAAATGAGGGGACAGAGGCAGGCTCGGCTGGCACCATCTACCATCTCAGCATGTCCTCCAACAGGCGGCAGGGCACTGCTCTAGAGAGTGTCCCCCTTGGAAGAAGCCCACCTTCAAACCAGTGTTTCCCAAACCAGGTTCCACCTGCCACCTGCTGCTTCCACTGGGGGTGGGGGGACCCAGAAAGGCTTCTCAGAGGCAGAGCAGGCCTTCTGCAAGGAGAACTTTCCAGGCACAGATGCTCCATGTTGCTTTGACCTGAACACTTGTTGAGGGGATGCTTACTAACACGTCAAGTGACATGGTGCTCTTTAAGTCTCGCTCTAGAAAACACTGCTTTGAACCAAGCGCTTCCCAACTGGGAGCTGAGAGTGCTGGGGGGCCAAAAAGAAATTGTAGAAGTCCTTAAAATTCAGGCACAGAGCTCTGTGGACAGAGCAACCCACACATCAGGGAAGGAGATGAAATACTTTTCAGTTCTATATGTTATCACAGTTAACCTTCTGTGTTACTTTGATTGAGCCCTGGGTGCCCAGCTGTTTGGTCAACCCTCATTCTGGATGTGTCTGAGAGGGTGTTTTTGGAAACACTGGAGTCAGTCAACTGAAAAAGGAGATTTTCCTCCCTAATGTGGGTGGGCCTCATCCAATTACAGCAAAGCCTCTGTAAGCTGACCACTCCGGGGACTGCAGCAAGCTGGTCCACACAGGGGTGGTCAACATAAGGAAATGGGCCTGCTGTACTGGTACAGACATGTGGCTGGTACAGACATGTGGTACATGTCCAGTTTATGAGAATTAGGGCAACTTAAGCAGGGGTGGTCAGCATAGGGAGTGGTCAGCTGTGGAGGTTCTGCTGTAGTTGAAGGCTCAAATAGGACAAAATTACTGAGCCTCCTATGAATAATGGAGACCTCTCCTGCCTGACTGCTTTGAGACGCGACATGAGTCTTTTCTTCCCTTCTGAAACACTGATTCTTCCTGGATCTAGAGCCTGTTGGCCTTTGAACTAGAACACACACTATTGGCTCTTTTGGGTCTCAGGCCCTCAGTCTCAAACTAGAATTAGACCAGAGGCTCCCAGGGTCTCCAGCTTGTCTACTCTGGGTCCTGAGACTTAATGGCCTTCATAATCACATTAAGTCTATTATATAATAAATGTATTTATACCTACTCTATCTCATAAACATATATTGGTTCTGTTTCTCTGGAAGACCCTGATCAACATATACTACTACATATTACATATGCTATTTTGATAAATAAATCTTGATAAATAAATTTTGATAAATTCTTATTATATGACATTTCTCAACTGTTGACATTAAAAATTTATTGCCATATTCAAAATAGTCACCTCTGATCTGAAATAAACCTCTGTAACAGAATTACCAAAAGGGACAGGCTGACACTCTGCTCTTCCCTCCTGGGAAGCACCACCTGCCCCTATCTTTGGGAAAGCCTCCCCTCCCCCAGCTTCAAGCCCCTGGTAAGCTGCAGGGACATGCCCCCGCCCCTCCCTACTCTGCCTGGTGACCTGGCTGCTCACTCTGCTGCACTGTAAGCATCAGGAGGGTAAAGATAGTTTCTTACAGTCTTGTGACCCTCAGTGCCCGAGCTTAGCACAAAACACAGCAGTCAACTAACATTTGTCAAAGCCTCCAGACTCCATACTGACAGCTGGTGACACCTGCCCTAGCAAGAGCCAGAGACCAAGAGTCTGCGCCATACAGATCATATTAAGTGACATGTTCAAACTGACTTCACCAAGAACTGCATAATAAATCATGCTTCATGAAAATCACTTCCGATACATTTCTTTTTTAATTCAGGGACACTATAAGTGCTGTTCCACCTAATCAGACTATGAGAAATTAGCCTTAAGCAACGGGTTGTTGTTGTGTGGCTTAGGCCTCACGAAATGACCAGGACAAAAACTCTAGATGAGAATCTAACCAGAGAGGTAGCACCCTCATCAGGTGGTTCAGACAGGACCCAGGATGAGCAGGGGGAGGCAGCGCACAGAAGGTGGACACACAGTAGAGACCAGCCTCCTTCATCCTGCACCTCCAAAGGATGAAAACCTCCCAGGGCTGCTGCAGGCGGCCAGGGCAGCAGGTGGGGACGGAGTTAGCAGGCAGGGGTGAGGGGCAGCAGGCAGGGGTGAGGGGCAGCAGGTGGGGGCAGGGGCAGCAGGTGGGGGAGGGGGCAGCAGGCCCGGGTACGGAGAGCAGGCTGGCCCAGCCCGGACTAAGCCATCTTAGCCCGCCCAGCACGCCTTCCTCTCCTTGTTTCTGGGGCAATGCTGTCACTGAGGATTTGATTTCTCAGGTCCCTGAGCCCAGAAAGGATAGGCTCCAAGGCTCTGAATAGTGAAGTCAAGTCTGGGCTCACGAAAAGCAGAGAACCCAGGCCTGACCAGGGTGGGACCATGCTGGTGGCCCTCAACCTCCTCCTTCCACCTCGTGCAGCTTTGAACCCCGGGATCCAGACCTAAGGCTTCATCCCAAACCCATGGTCATCATCTACCCGCACACGCTCCTGCCCTCTCGGCTCTGCCACAGAAGGCAGAGGGACACTGGATGTGCACACAGACCCTCCAAGCGAGGCAGCCGTAGTTCCTTAGGCTCAGAAGCACCCACACCCCTCAGATGGGCTTACCTGAACCTCCTTCACGTTCACGGGCCTGGTGCTCAGAACCACTGACGGGGAGGCAGAGCCAACCAAACACTTTAAAATATCCTTGAGAGTGTCAGCTACTGCATTCGTCTCAACCACCCGGTCCTGGGAAGAAGAGAAAGTCACGAAGTCAACTTCACCTGCCCACTCCCTGCTCCCAAGTTCACCTCCTCCAGCACCAAAACCATGCAAAACAGGAAGGAAGCTACCTTCAGAGTTTAGACACATCCTTGTAAAACCTGCGGAGAGCAAAGAAGCTCTGCCCTGGGAGTCAGCCCTTGGACCCAGCCTCAGCCTGAGTACGAGTGAAGTTCCCTCCCGTGCAGAGAGGACACGGTAGTCAGACATGACAGGGTGCAAAGGGGAACCCTGGTTTCATTCACCTTGGTTGCATATAAGTGCTAAAAAATTCTTAGCCAATTAAACCTCATCCAGTGGGGCCTGGGGGTTCAGGAGTTTTGACCCGTTGGGTATAGAGCACTCAGAAAGGAAACGTGCCAATTAAGGTGTCCCGGGATGCCAACAACCATTAGGAAGTGCAGCGCTGCTGGTTATTTTTGGTTTCTTACTAATCAAAATAATCCACCCAAGGCCAGGAACGGTGGCTCACACCTGCAATCCCAGCACTCTGGGAGGCTGAGGCGGGTGGATCACTTGAGCTCAGGAGTTAGAGACCAGTCTAAGCAAGAGTAAGACCCTGTCTTTACTAAAAATAGAAACTAGCCAGGTTTCGTGGCAGGCACCTGTAGTCCCAGCTACTCAGGAGGCTGAGACAAGAAGATGGCTCAAGCCCAAGAGTTTGAGGTTGCTGTGAACTGTAATGATGCCACATCACTCGAGCCTGGGTGACAAGAGAGAGACTCTGTCTCAACAATGACAATAACAAAGAAAAATTCACCCAAGGCTGGCGCAGTGGCTCACACCTGTGATCCTAGCACTCTGAGAGGCCAAGACAGGTAGTTTGCTTGAGCTCACAAGTTTGAGACCAGCCTGAGCAAAAGTGAGACTGTGTTTCTACTAAAAATAGAAAAACTGAGGCAAGAGAATAGCTTGAGCCCAAGTTGGAGGGTGCTGTGAGCTATGACACCATGGCATTCTACCCAGGGCGACAGCTTGAGGCTCTGTCTCAAAAATAAAAGAAAAAATACTGACCCAAGTTCAAATTTATCATAGTCTATATTCATATATACTCCTGCTATTGTTATTAGTATCATTTTAGGTAAAACTGAAAATACTGAGAGTGAAGCATATGGTGCCTATAGACTCAAGCCAAGTAACATAACAATAACATGTGTCCTCAAGTTTTTGTTTGTAAAATGAGCAATGGCCTACAAGCATCACTTCTGCCAAACAAACATCTTGTTTGGACGCAATGGTGGCAGTCAAAGGTTAAAAGTAGCCAGGTGAGTCCAGGTGCACCCAGGTTGGGGGCCCTATTAAATCCATCAAAGTCCCCACCCCCAGTGCCCTATCAGGCTAAGAGGCCTATCCCACTTCCCCGGAGGCCCTAATCAGCCTGGGTGGGGAGGAAGCCACCCACATCAGAGGTGTGCAGAGCCATGGCCCAGATAAGCTGGCCCATGCTCACACTCTCTCACACACACCCATGGAAAAACTTACGCACTGACCTCCCCCTGGGCTTTGGGCTGGACCTTAATGGCCATTTCCGGCCCACTGATGAAGGACCACCTGATCTGGATGTCCTCTCTCCCTTCTCGCACGCAGAGCTCCAGCTATTAAAGAAAGATAAAAGGTTACTGAAGGCTGCTCTATCATGCAGGTTGTGTGTATCCACACACCTGTGTGCACATGTACTTTGTGTGGTGTGTGCATGGACATGTGTGTGCCTGTCTGTGTGCACAGGTGGGTGTGTGTGCTCATTTATTTTCATAGACAACTGCCTGGCATACTACGTGCTGTACCAATCCACCCTCTCTCTTCCAGAACCTTCCTCAGCCTCAACCCACTGCTCAGAGAGGAATCTCTGCATTGGTGGCCAAAGGCTAGATGTCATCAACTCTGCAGTCTCTTTAAAACCAATAGTTTAAACAAACTGTCCTTTGCATATCTCTTTCTCAGAGTACAGCCAAGCCATAAAGCAGAGAGGAGCGAAAGGAGCCCAGGGTGCTTTATCCCTAGCCCTGGACAGGGCCCTCCTGCCCTGCGCTCACTGAAGGCTGTGGACAGAGGGTGACAACATACTCACTATCTCTAGGCCGGGCAACGGGCTCCAGTCTCGAAGAGTGGCTCACATCCCGCCCCCCTGCCCATCTGGGGGAGGCAGAATGATGACCCCCATAGATGTCCGCCCCTGATCCCTGGAACCCGTCACTAAATGGCCTAACATGGCTTAGCATCTGTGATCAGGGTGAGGACCTTGAGATGGGGAGGTGACCTTGGGCCCTTTCAGTGAACCTTGTGGAATCACATGAGTCTTTAAAAGTAGGAGGACAAGGCAGAAGAGTGCCAGGGTGATGTGATGTGGGGCTTGTGTGATTCCGCCTGGCTGCATCATTAGGAGGGAATGAGGTGTCCTCTGGAGCTGACAATGGCCCCCACCAGCATTCAGCGGGACGATGGGAGCTCAGTCCTACAAGCCCATGGAACTGCATTCCACCAGAACCCTGAGAGCAGGGGACAGACCCTCCCTGACAACAGTCCTGACAACACCCCATCTGAGCCCGCACTGCGCACCTGACCTCCGTGACAGCAGCACCTTAAATGTGCACTGATCTGAGCACAGTGTGTGGGGATTTGTTTCAGCAGCCCCAGCGAACAACATAGCATTTTTCAGCCATACGCTCTTCTAAAGCCAAAAATCTTTTCATCTCCTCTCCCTCCCTTCCTCCTCCACTCACGCTCCTCAAATTTTGTTTGGGGAAAAAAATGCCTGATCATTTCAGGCAATTCTAGAAAAAGTGCACTTCAACCGCACTGCCACGATGGCTGAGTCATGTGAGCTGCTGGCACCTTTATGTGCCTTTGGTCAGAAGAAGAGCAGCAGAGCGGCCACGCGGCCGCCTTTAGTATCAATTATTTACCATCCTCAGCTGCGGCCTCTGCTCTGAGAGGTTCCACTGGCTGGTTTCAAACTGTGCTAGGAGACTAAAGACACAATTGTGTCCCTCTCCATGAGCTGCTTAAAATGGTATCAACAATAAACACCATCTCAGAAAACATGTTCTTTTGGTTTGTGTCTGTGATCCTCACTGGATTCATCAGTTCCAAAATGTGTGTCAGATGTTGGGAAAACAGGCCCCACACTCTGAAGGTTATTTTCCAATGACACTGTCCAAAGAATGGACACCCTGTGGGGGTGCAGGAGAGCACTAACACCTCAGTCCATGATGCCAGCTCTGAACCTCTTCAATTCCCTGAAATGGAGTGTTACTAGGACGGGGGGGGAGGGGCAGATTAAAAAAAAAAACAGCCACTTAGGTGGCCAATCTCGTTGGTCCTGGTTATTTAAAACTGTGTCTTTCTAAGAAAAGCATATGGAGTATCATCTTCCTGTGTGGTTGGGAATTCTGTATGATGTGGGCTCATTGCCCAAATTAGAAGTCAAGTTTAAGGATGGAAGATGGGGCTCAGCGCCTATAGCTCAACCGGCTAAGGCGCCAGCCACGTACACCTAAGGTGGCGGGTTCGAATCCCCAGCCCGGACCC
>NW_003852523.1:1749520-1763800 GCF_000181295.1 Otolemur garnettii
GCCACAACGCCCGGCTATTTTTTGGTTGCAGCCGTCATTGTTGTTTGGCGGGCCCGGGCTGAATTCAAACCTGCCACCTTGGGTGTATGTGGCTGGCACCTTAGCCGCTTGAGCCACAGGCGCTGAGCTGCTTTTCCATTCTTGTGATACTTTACTAAGAACGTGTTTCAACTACTATATCCACGTTAATATAAAAGATGTAAAGTCTGCATCTTTCTATGGCAGAACAGTACATATACTACAGCTTCTTAATCCATTCCTGGGCTGACGGGCATTTAGGTTGTTTCCCCTTCCTGGTCATTGTAAACTGAGCTGTGATAGATGAATTTAGTGCAAATGTCTTTATGATAGAATGACTTTTTTTCTTCTGGGTAGATGCCTAGTAGTGGGATTGTGGGGTCAAATGTAAGGTCTAATTTGAGTTCTTTGTGGATTCTCCATACTTCTTTCCAAAAAAGCTGTATGAGTTTGCAGTCCCACCAACAGTGTAAAAGTGTTTACCCTTCTCCACATCCACGCCAGCATCACCAACTTGGGGATTACTTGATGTGGGCCATTCTCATTGGAGTTAGGTGATATCTCAAGGTGGTTTTGATTTTAATTTCTCTGATGATTAGAGATGACGAGCATTTTTTCATATGTTTATTAGCCGTTAGTCTGTCTTCCTCAGAGAAGGTTTTGTTATGTCTCTTGCCCAGTGATATATGGGATTGTTGGCTCTTTGTTGATTAATTTGAGTTCTCTGTAGATTCTAGTTATCAACCCTTTGTCAGATTTGTGACATGCAAATATCTTTTCCCATTGTGAAGGCTATTTGCTTGATTGTTGTGTCCTCAGCTGTGCAGAAGCTTTTCAGTTTAATTAAGTCCCATTTGTTTTAGTTGTTGTAATTGCCATGGAAGTCTTCTTCATAAAATCTTTCCCCAGGCCAACATCCTCGAGAGTTTTTCTCACATTTTCTTCTAGAATTTTTATTGTTTCAGGCCTTAGATTTAAATCTTTTATCCATTTTGAATCAATTTTTGTAAGTGGTGAAAGATATGGGTCCAGTTTCAATCTTTTACATGTAGTTATCCAGTTTTCCCAGCACCATTTATTGAATAGGGATTCTTTTCCCCAGTGTATACTTTTATTTGGTTTATCAAAGATCAGATGGCTATAAGAGACTGGTTTTATCTCTTGGTTTTCTAAGTGGTTCCAAATATCTATGTCTCTATTTTTGTGCCAATACCACGCTGCTTTGATCACTGCAGACTTGTAACATAGCCGAAAGCCTGGAAGAGTGATGCCTCCAGCTTTATTTTTCTTATTAAAAATTGCTTTGGCTATAGGGTTTTTTCCCTTGATTCCCTACAAAATGAAGAACTACTTTTTCCAGTTCTTCAAAGTATGATGTTGGTATTTTAATCGGGATTACATTAAGTCTATAGATTGGTTTGGGACGTATAGATATTTTAACATTGTTGATTCTTCCCAGCTAGGAGCATGGTGTGCTCTTCCCTTTGTTAATGTCTTCTGTTATTTCTTTTCCTATAGTTCCACAATTCTCTTTACAGAGGTCCTTCACCTTTTTTGTTAGATGCATTCCTAGGTATTTCATTTTCTTTGAAGCTACTATGAAGGAAACTGTGTCTTTGATTAGCTTCTCAACTTGGCTGCTGCTGGCATACACAGAGGCTACTGACTTGTGGACACTGATTTCACACACTGAGATGTTCCTATATTTCTTGATCACTTCCAGGAATCCTATGTTTGAGTCTCCGGGGTTCTCTAAGAATAAGATCATATCATCAGCAAAGAGCAAGAGTTTGACCTCCTCTGCAGCCATTTGGATGCCCTTTATTTCCTTCTCTTGCCTGATTGCATTGGCTACAATTTCCAGCACAATGTTGAATAGTAGTGGTGATAGTGGACGTCTTTGTCTAGTTCCAGTTCTAAGTAGAAAAGCTTTCAGTTTTACTCCATTCAGTAAGATATTAGCTGTGGGTTTGTCATAGATGGCTTCAATCAATTTAAGAAATGTGGCATCTGGGCCTGTGGCTCAAAGGAGTAGAGCACTGGCCCCATATACCAGAGGTGGCAGGTTCAAACCCAGCCCCAGCCAAAAAAACTGCCAAAAAAAAAAAAAAAGAAAGAAAGAAATGTGTCACCTATGCCTATATTCTTAAGTGTTGTTAGAAAAGGATGCTGAATTTTGTCAAATGCTTTTTCTGCATCTATTGAGAGGATCATATGGTCTTTGTTTTTATTCCTGTTGATATAGTGAATTATATTTATGGATTGCACATATTCAACCAGCCTTGCACCCCAGGATAAAGCCTACTGTGATATATAATTTTTTTAATGTATTGCTGTAATATATCAGCTAAGATTTTATTAAGAATTTTTGCATCTATAGTCATTAGTGAAATTGGTCCGAAGTTCTCCTTTTAGTTGGGTCTTTTCCTGGTTTTTGGTATCAGGGTGATATTTGCTTCATAGAATGTGTTGGGAAGATTCCTTCCTCCTTGATGTTTTGGAATAGTTTCTGTGGTACAAACTCTTCTTTGAAGGTTTAATAGAATTCTGATGTGAAGCCATGTGGTCCAGGGCTTTTTTATTGTTTCTTCCATCTCAGTGCTTGATACTGCTCTGTTTAAGAGACCTATTTCTGGCTCGGTGCCTGTGGCTCAAGCGGCTAAGGCGCCAGTCACATACACCTAAGGTGGCGGGTTCGAATCCCCAGCCCGGGCCCACCAAACAACAATGATGGCTGCCACCAAAAAAAAAAAAGGGCCAGGCGTTGTAGTGGGCACCTGTAGTCCCAGCTACTTGGGAGGCTGAGGCAGGAGACTCGCTTGAGCCCAGGAGTTGGAGGTTGCTGTGAGCAGTGAAGCCATAGCACTCTACCCAGGGGGACAGCTTGAGGCTCCGTCTCAAAAAAAAAAAAAGAGACCTATTTCTTCCTAGTTAAGTCTAGGAAGAGGGTGTGATTCCAGGTATTGATCCATTTCCTCCACACTGTCAAATTTCTGGGTATAGAGTTTCTTGTAGTAGTCAGAGATAATCTCTTATATCTCTATGATGCCTGTTATTATTTCCCCTTTTTCATTTTTTTGAGGTTATCAGAGATTTTTCTTTTTTTTTTTGAGACAGAGCCTCAAGCTGTCCCCCTGGGTAGAGTGACATGGCATCACGCTCACAGCAACCTCCAACTCCTGGGCTCAAGCGAGTCTCCTGCCTCAGCCTCCCAAGTAGCTGGGACCACAGGCGCCCGCCACAACACCTGGCCATTTTTTGGTTGCAGCCATCATTGTTGTTTGGCGGGCCCGGGCTGGGGATTCAAACCCGCCACCTTAGGTGTGTGTGGCTGGCGCCTTAGCCAGAGGTTATCAGAGATTTTACTTCTCTGTTTCTAGGTTAATCTGGCCAAAGGTTTATCAGTTTTACTTATTTTTTGTAAGAACCAACTTTTTGCTTCATTAATTTTCTGAATGGTTCCTTTTTGTTTTCAATTTCATTTATTTTGATTATTTCTTTTCTTCTGCCTCGCTTGGGATTAGATGGTTCTTCCATTTCCATTTCCTTAAGATGATTCATTAGTTTATTGATGAACTCTCTGTTTTTCAGATGTAGGCATCTAATGTGATAAATTTCCCTCTTAGGACTGCTTTTGCACTGTCCCACAGGTTTTGGTAACTTGTAGCTTCATCCCTGTTATGTTTAAGGAATTTAATAATTTCCTCCTTTATCTTTTCATTGACCCAATTGTCATTCAGCAAAAGGTTGTTTAATTTCCATGCCTTTGTGTGGGAATGAAAATTTTTGGTAGAGTTGAGTTCCATCTTTATTGCCTTATGGTCAAAGAAGATACAGGTATAATTTCAATTCTTTTAATTTTGTTGAGGATTAATTTGTATCCTAGGATATGATCTATTTTGGAATATGTTCTATGTGCTGTCGAAAAGAACATATATTCCTTAGCTTTGGGATGATGTATTCTGTATAGTCTATTAAGCCTAATTGTTCTAGGGTCATCTTTAAGTCCTGGTAACTCTGCTTAGTTTCTGTTTAGAGGATCTGTCCAGTTTTGCCAGAGGAGTGTTAAAGTCCCAAGCTATTATGATGTTTTGTGATATCATATTGTTTAGACCAATCAAGGTCTGTTTCATAGATCTGGGAGTATTTAAGTTGGGTGCACATATATTTAGAATTGAAATGTACTCTTACTGTGTCGATCCCTTGACCAGAATAAGGTGACCATTTGCGATTTTTAAGCACCAGCTAACTGGGACCTCCAGTAAACATTTTGCTTCATGTGAGAAACGCACAGCTGTTTAATGGCCAAGAACCCAGAGTGTCACTGAGACCGTCACAGTGACCACTGGTTTGTGCATCTCTCACCACAAAATTATATGTATTTTATATATGCCTGTTATCAAAAATAAGGGAATAGTGATAATTAATATTAAGGTTTTTTCTTAACTTATAAAAATAACAAGTGTTCTTTTAAAATTGACTTTCTCGGCTCGGCGCCTATAGCTCAACTGGCTAAGGCGCCAGCCACGTACACCTAAGGTGGCGGGTTCGAATCCCCAGCCCGGACCCGCCAAAAACAACAATGACGGCTGCAACCAAAAAATAGCCGGGAGTTGTGGCAGGTGCCTGTGGTCCCAGCTACTTGGGAGGCGGAGGCAGGAGACTCGCTTGAGCCCAGGAGTTGGAGGTTGCTGTGAGCTTGAATGCCAAGGCACTCTACCCAGGGGGACAGCTTGAGGCTCTGTCTCAAAAAAAAATAAAATAAAATAAAATAAAATTGACTTTCTCCATAACTAAGAGGAGGAATTCCCCAGCTGTTTTCCCAAGTGACACACTTTTAAGTCTAGAGCAGGGGTCCTCAAACTTTTTAAACAGGGGGCCAGTTCACTGTCCGTCAGACCGCTGGAGGGCTGGACTGCAGGCTCCCGGACGAGTCGGCTGCTAAGCAGGACACGCAGTGGCAGCAAAAACACCCGGCGGGCTGGATAAATGTCCTAGGGGGGCTGCATGTGGCCTGTGAGTGGTAGTTTGAGGACGCCTGGTCTAGAGCCAGAGCTGGAACTAAAACCACTCTCATCATCTGAGACGGCACTTACCTTGTTCTGTCAGTCATCAATACCCCGACTCATTTAAACACCTAAAACAGGCAACCCCTGAATACAACCCCCCACGCACTCACATATATGTGTGTGGTGTCAGATACACAGAAGTATAATATGGAATCTTACATTTTTAACACTATTTTGTGAATGTAATTAATGAAGACATGACTATTTGCAACCCTGTAACTCCCACCCTGCTTACCCTGTAAGTCTCTGAGAACACTTTTCCTACCACCTGTAAAATCAGCCCAGCCTTACCCGCAGATGGACTGGGGACAGCCACACATCATACGGCTGGCGTCCCACACCCAAAGCCGAGGCGGGCCCCGCGCTGACGGAGAACTGGGCTGCTCGGCCCACAGCATGACAGACCACCACCTGGAGGACAGACAAGTATGCATGAAATGTCTTTCAAGGAAAGGAGGATGCCTCGTATCACAGGCATCTTCATTCCACTGAATAAAACAATCTGGACTGTACACATTATCAGAGACAAGAAATCAGAATTTTGAACATGACGGATACTCAGAGTCACGACTTTTCTATTACGTAGTAGTTTCAGAACTAGAAACAATACTTTGAAGCTTTGTTTTCTGGTGGATTTCTCAGGAGCTAACGTGGTCTTGCCCAAATCTAGCTCTGCCCTGCCCACACATCACGGAGTTTCTTTCTCTGTAAATATTGCTTTGTTCCACTTCTCCACAACAGCTGATTTTTCATTTCCCCAGACAGAGCAAAAGATATTTGCCATTTTCTATTGCTAAAAACGAGTCTTAAAAAGAACAGAAGTTATAGATGTCACAAATAAAAAAAATTTTAAAAATTTACCCAGAATGCCAGAAATTTCTTCTACCTAAATAATTATTAATATATCATGGTTTTGTAAAATCTGGGAGCAATTCAAAGAATATCTAAAATATCAAAAAGTTAAAATGTTATCCAAGCATACAAAAAACATAATTATAAAGTGAGCTCATTCAAGAATCTATAAGACAAGTAGTCACTTCAGAAATAAACCAAACTATATTCCTGACATAAGGCACAAAGCATTTTAGAGAGAGAATCTGTATAACTCTCACAGCCCAGAGAAATATCTAGTTTCTGCCACAGCATCCTACCTCAGGAGCAGATCCTGGACGAGAGGGCAGCCACCCCTGGGCAGAACAGCAAGCAAGTGCCTTGCCAGGCAGTTACAGGGCCAGGTGTGCACTGGCTGGGAGGAGGTGAGCGGGAGGCTGGGTGGCCAGGCCAGCAGTCACTAGACAACCCGGTGGGAGGAGAGGGTCCAATAGGTGGCCAGTGTGTCCAGCCAAAGCTAAGTCACAAAGAGGCTGAGGGTAAGGCAAGACTGACCTCTACATTCCCAAAAGAGCCACTGACCCCGTTCCAAGGAGTCACTTGGGGAGGAAGAGAAAATTCTTTAATTCTCTGGTGGATTTATCAAAACCTAAAATATCAAGCTTATCAAAATACTTCTTTTGTCTGACTGTGCCACTTACTACCAAAGATCCAAGCTAGGACACTCATCCTTTTCTTTCTCAGTCACGGGCTGCCCCCTAACCCACACCCACACCCCACCCCGAGGGCTCTGTGCACTCCCCTCCCCTATGGAACACAGATGGGACCTGTACACTGAGCCCCTGGTGGGGGGTCAGCTCCCAATGTCCGTGATCAGAGACCTTGATGCCAGAGATCCAGGAAAAGAAAATCACCTTCTCAATACTGGCAGGAGGTCACATAACCCTTATTCTCACCCATTCTGGTGAGGTCGTGTCCAGAAGATTGATTCTCATAGATTAGTTACATATTTCCACCATCTCCAGAGTTCACAAAGGGTCGGAACAAAAAATGTTTGTATAAGAAATGTTGTCTTTTCACGTTAAAAATAAATGACCTACAAACAATCCTTTTAGGAGCAACATATTTTGGGGCCAGATGAGTTATGAACACTGATGATATGACACCAGGAAAATTCCTGTCCTTGTCTCAACCGCTGCTGCCTTTCACTGCTTAAAGTAAAATAAATAAATAAAAAGACCATGACTTAGTCGTATACTTCTGTACTTTTGTTATTTTTCTGGAAACTTCTATACTAGGCTAATCAGAATGTTACTAAGAAAACAAATAGCTTAATTAAGGCCTTGATTTGAGCAAGAAAGAATTTGGTTTCTCTGTATCCTGTAGAACTGGATACAGAGAGAGACCAAACTCCACCTGCCCACTCTCTGATACACAAAGAACCCAAGCACCTGTTTAAACCCAATTAAATATATAAGATAAAAATAAAATATAAGGACCTAAAAACTTCTAGGATGCAAAACTCCAAAGCTCACAATTAACCATCCGTACCATATCACAAAAGTAACCACAACCACTAAATGGGACTGTTCCAAGTCAGAAGTCCTTTTCCCAAAAATGCTTGGGAGGTCTTACCCCAGACCTTCCCGCCCTCTAAATAAAATCCAGTCAGCAAGGCCAGGTGCAGTGGCTCACACCTGTAATCCTAGCACTCTGGGAAGCCGAGGCAGAAGGATCTCTTGAGCTCAGGAATTTGAGAGCAGCCTGGGCAAGAATGAGACTCATCTCTACTAAAAATAGAAAAATTAGCTTGGCATGGTGGCACCTGAGGTCCCAGCTACACAGGAGGCTGAAGCAAGAGGATTGCATGAGCCCAGGAGTTTGAGGTTGCTGTGAGCTATGATGTCATAGCACTCTACCCAGTGTGACAGAGACTTGGGCTCAAATAAATAAGCAAATAAGACCAGTCAGCAGAAAAGTCCTTTCTGGCCTCCCATCAGTGTTCAGATGGAAAAGTTCATTAACAAAACACTCTGAACACCTTCCAACCTTTCAATACAGCCAAACAAAACACTACCACTGCCTATGGGGTCAACTGGACCGTTGGCACCACTGGGGCCAAATCCTTTTCAGCCTCTGCCTCTGCTGTCCTGGGAATAATAATGTCCTATTTGTCAAATGGACGAGAACAAATGGAAGGAAGGTTTTAAAAACATGTAATCTTCTTTTAGCGTATTAAGGTGTTATCCACAATGGGGATTAAATTCTCTTAACCAATGCATGGTGGCAAGGCCTTGACCATGGGGAGGGAGGGGAGGGTTGCCACTCTCAGGCCAGCAGGAGGCAGGGCACCTGGTGCAAATTAAATCAGAGTCCCAAGTGGCCAGAATGCCAAGGGTTAATATTTCATGTAAGTACTGAGTGGGCAGAGCCCTTGAGCTTGACCCAAACACAGCAGTGCTCATGAGAATCCCTTCTGAAGTTTCCAAGTTGTTGGAGAATCCCAATTATCGGGAACTGGTTAAATTCAAGTTTTTTTTTTGTTTGTTTTTGTTTTTTGTTTTTTGAGACAGAGTCTCACCGCTACCCTTGGTAGAACATCACAGCTCACAGCAACCTCAAACTCTTGGCCTTAAGTGATTCTCTTGCCTCAGCCTCCAAGTAGCTGGGACTACAGGCACCCACCACAATACCTGGCTATTTTTAGAGACAAGGTTCTCGCTCTGGCTCAGGCTGGTCTCAAACTCACGAGCTCAGTCAATCCACCTACCTTGGCCTCCCAGAGTACTAGAAAAGCAGGTGTGAGCCATTGCACCTGGCCCTAAATTCAGCTTTTAAGTTCTTACTGCTTGGGCTTCAAGTGTCTCCCTCTGAAAGAGCCAGCCATCAGCACTGGGCTTTTTAAAGTTAAACAGCAGCAGCATCTAACAGCATCTGTGGGAGTGAGGGGCTTCTCCAAGGAGGGGAGTGAGCTCTCAGCCCCCAACGCAGGACCCCACAAGGCCAAGCTCTGCTCCCACAGGAACAAGCTCCCTTAAACAACCAGCCACCGGCCCACCTGCTTTATTCGTGAGACCTTTTTCTTCCAAAGTAAGTAAAGAATTTCTCAGTTACATAAACCATTTCAAAATCTGCAATAGAAGACTGAACCTTGTATTCCAAACAAATACCCTTCCTGTCTACATAGGTGAGAGGGTGTTTTTGGGCGGGTGGGCTGCACGGGACAGGGGTCTCAAAGATGGAGAGCCCACACAGCACAAGACAGGCTCTGTCTGTCCGACCGTCGCTGGGCAGCAACGGGGGCAGCATGGGAAGGGGACGTGAGACAGAAGGTCGCGGCCTTGGTCACAGCCTGGGCCACAGAGCAGGGCCGGAAGGCCTTCCTTCACCTCTTCCGTGCACCTTCCAGCTTCCAGACCTTAACCTCTGAAAGTCACACATCTACACAAATAGCTCTTATCTAGAAACTATATGCCTCTGTTTAGAGGGGCCAAAAATTCCCGCTGAGGGACTCAGGGGGATGCAGGAAAGCCCCTGCATCTTGGGTCTCTCTGGGCTCTTTTGCTTTCTTTTCAATTAAGCTTCTGCAGGGCTGCCTCAGCCCCTCTCAGAACCCTCCAGAGAACTGGAAATAATTACTTTTGTCTCCAAAGAAACTAGCAATGCAGCTGAGAAAATCCATCTAAAAGGTGATACCACCGAATATTTTTTACTTTAGTCACACTGGATAGTCTAGGGGAAAAACTCCCAAATAAAATGAAAGGCAAGACCTTCCACTCATCCTCTGGAGTTCCCAGTCAGCGCGTCTCCCTGCTTGGCAGTCTGTTCTCGCCTCTGTAAACATTCTTTAAGACAGTATGACCTGGAGACAAAACACTACTTCTACCCTGGAACAGAGAGTCAATTTAAAAAGTAAAATCCATTAGAGCTAAATATTATCTGAACATGTATAACAGTTAGTCCTGTTTGTCTGCTAATTTGAAATGTGTGGCTGAAAGTGTATCATCACAGGGACGGATGACAAGTGCTGGAAACAAGAGAGTGGCCGGGCCAGGGGATGCTGGGTAGATGCTCTTATCTCACCCTGCCCTGGGGGGTGCACCTTGGACCCGGCCCCTGGCTCTCACCCCCAACCTGGGCTCCCTGCTCTGGCCCTGGACCCTGGTCCATCCTCTCCATTCTAACCCAGCCCCAGCAACACTCTCCACCTGTTTTCTTATTAAATACATTCCAATGAACAAGAAGGCTTTCAGTAACACTGCACTACAACGAAGCATTGTTGACATGTAACGTGGCTTGATGTGGGTGCCCTATAGCTTAAAAATCTGTGAATGTGCTGCTCTTTCTTCAACGCTACATAAAAGGCATATATAAGACTGAGCAATGTAGCTCACACCTGTAATCCCAGCACTCTAGGAGGCCAAGGTAGGAGGATCCCTTGAGCTCAGGAGATTGAAACCAGATTGAGTAGGACTGAAACCTCCATCTCTACTAAAAATAGAAAAACTATCCAGTTATTATGGCAGGCACCTGTAGTCCTAGCTACTCAGGAGGCTAAGGCAGGAGGATCACTTGAACCCAGGAGTTTGAGGTTGCTGTGAGCGAGGCTGACGTCATGGCACTCTAGCCTGGGAGATACAGTGAGACTCTGTCTTAAAATAAAACACCTGTACAAGCATTTCCTTTAGCATGGCAGGTAATGCTCCCCATCTTGGGCTACACGACTTTGCCAGGACCGTAAACACTCTGGGCTCTGTACTCCAACCAACCAAACTAACCTCAGCATGCCCACAGGTCTTCTCGCCCTGTCTCCTATGGGCCAGGGTCAGGCTACTGTCCCCCTGACAAACAGGTGCAAACAGGTGGCCTTGTGGGAGGCACTTCTCCCATGTGGGGTGAGAGGGTGGAGCATCCATTGAGGAATCTCTACCACTAGCCCTTGAAAATGTCCCAGTTCAAAACAGTTTCACAACCCACTAGCATTTTAGCATAAATACCAGGTTAATGGGGTACCCGGAATTTCAAGTCATACAAAGCAACCAGGAAAAAGAAAAAAAGGCCAACCAAGCAAGCAGAGAGCAACCTGAACAATCTGAAGTTGTGTTGCCTCGCACAGCAGGCACCCCACTGGGGCGTGGGGAGAGCAGAAGATGCGCCAGAAGCTTGCAGGGTGCCCTTTGTGTGGACAGGCGCACCCCTCAGCCCAGAGGCGGCTGGGGGTGTCCCACAGGCTGCGGCGTCCTGAGTGCTGCCATGGTTTGCACAAGCAAAGGCTGCTGGGGCCTTGCAGCTCCCCTTTCCCCATCTACATCATTCCTTTTATGGTGGGGAAGTGGTGGGAACAGGAGCACAGATGGAGTAAGAATAACAATGATCGTGCACAGAGGTCGGAGTTCATTTCTGGAGGCCAACTGATGTTCAGCTTCAGCCTCTGCCATCCGGTGGCTCCATACCTTGGCCTAGTGGCCACTCCTCTGCCTTAGTTTCCTCCTCTGTGCACTGGGATGATACTTCTTCCGACGAGGAGTGTTAGCATTCACGAGAGTGAGCACAAGTCCTTCCCCCGGGGCCTGGCCATGCCTGGTGCTGTCAGGAGCATCGTGGCAGGTGTGGGCAGGGCAGGGTACTGCTCCAGCACAGGCTCCTTTTCTTCCCTCAAACCTGCCTGGGTGGGGCTCACACAGACAGACCCAGAACTGTGGCTCCAAGAGAGGAGGAGAAGCTCCCCCAAAGCCCAGAGCTCAGCACCGTCTCTAAACTAGTAGGTTTCCACACGGTGCTTGTCAACCTCACATGGCAGGCAAGGTGGGCGTGAAGTTTCTGAACCAGCAAGGGTGGGGAAGGACCAGAGGTATGAAAATAAAGGCCTTCTTTTTCTGGGTCAAACATTCTGGAACAAGCCTCTCCCAGGACATGAGGCAAGAGAATGTAGGAAGCGCGTTGCTCTTGCATAAGAGCACAATTAAAGTCTAGGGAGAAAGAGACGCGTTCAGTGCGTGCTGAGACTAGATGAGGCAACACAGAGAGCCCCTGGAGAAGTTCAAAGCCCAAGCCCTGGTGCCAAGTGCCCTTCTGGGACACCTCCCCGCCCTGGCTGGAGCCAGCTGCCTGGCCCTGAGCTGCAGGAGGGCAGGCGTCCCTCCAGGTCTGAACAGACACCCCAGAGACAGGCACCAGGAGCATTCCCTTAGGAAAATGCCACAACCCTGCAGGCATCAATGTGTGTCTAATCCCCTCCCAGGATCCTGGCACACAGCTAGTAAAAGCCTTCCTATGTCCCAAGGGTTAAGAGTCTTTTGTATGCTAATGAGACGGCTGGTGGCTCCGGCTCTGGAGAGTTTCAGGATGGGGCTGGTCACCAGAAGGGCCAAGGCAGGATTAGAGGGCTGGTACTTTTAGCCTCCTCTCCCTTCCCTGGAGTGGGAGGGCAGAGAGAGGGGCTGGAGACTGAGCTGATCACAGATACCCAGTGATGTGATCAATCACGCCTACGGCAGGAAGCGAGAGCTTCCCAACAGGCGGGTGGTGACCTCATCAAAGTGCTGTGAGGTCCTCACCCAGGTCAGGCACGAAGCTCCCTGCCCTCCCCACTCCCATTTCTACTCACCCTTCCATCTGGCGGTTCCCAAGTTGCAGCCCTCACAATAAACCAGTAACAGTGAGCAAGCCGCTTCCCTGAGATCTGTGCTGGGAGCCATTCTAGTATGTTACTGACCCTGGGGTGGGTGTTAGGGGAATCCCGATTTACAGCCCGTCGGGCAGAAGCACTGAAAGTGACCTGGAACTCGTGACGGGTCTGCAGTGTGCTAACTCCAGGTAGACAGTGTGAGAACTGAATTGAATCGGAGGACACCCAGCTGGTGCCAGAGAGTCAGAGGACTGGTGGCTGGAGTGGGAAAAAGGACACATACATTTGGTGTCAAAGGTGTTATGACTCCCGGCTCAGCCCAGGCTGGGCAGGGTGTGGCCCCAGCATTGGTCTTGCATGTTGACACTCTGCTGAAAGCTCTGTGAGCCCCACTGTGCAGCAGTGCACAAGGGTTTTGTGATGAACCTGGTATCTGCAAAAGTGACTGCTCAGATGCACAGGGGAGAGTCTGAGGATGAGGCTTCTGGTGACACTCGGTGCTGCCCTATGAGGGGCCCAGAGCGAGACCCAGACCCATCACCAGCCAGGGCAGGATCGCAGGCCAGAGACAGGAGATTCGGGCCAACCAGTCTCCACTCTTATCTGCTGATCAAAGATGTCATTATGTAATGGAACAGCCTGGGTGCAGGCGGGCTTGTCCCTATCTTGGCTCAAATGTCAACCACATGTCTCTTGTCAAGGCCGAGTTGGAAAGATGAAAAGATCCAACCTGACACCCCAGAGGGAGCTCAGAAAGGGGGGACAATGCCCTTGAATCATAAGTCTGCATTTCTTTTATTCCTGTTATCTGTGAGCCTCCAATTCTCTTACGGTTTTTTCCCTTCAAGAATTATGTGCAGTTGGGAGAGCATATGACGGTGCTGACACAGAATTCATTACACATTTGGAGCCCATGGGGGTGTGTGGTTTGGATACCAAAAAAGAGGGACTCTGTGGTAAACTTAGTGCCCTACATGGCAGTTCCAGAACACTGACTCCCAGAACAATACTAAAAAGAGGGCTTGGTGTCTCATCTTCACTTAACGCATGAATGTTAACTAACATCCCCCCGACACGCTGCAAGAGAAACTGACTCGGCTGGCTTGATGCCCTCGTAAAACAGTGCCCTAAAAATGTGCCATGGCTGGCCAAGACACCTGTCCAAGAACAGAAAGGCCCTGCACGTGATCCCAGCATGCAAAGGAGTCCTGCTCCCAAGTCACCCTTCCTGGGGGCCCAGGCTGATTGTCCCCACTGTGGGGGTGACTGCAGTGCTCTGTAGACCACCAGCCTGTTCCTCCCACGCTCACAGCTGAACGAAAAGGAGGCTGCTTGCTTTGGGTATAGCAGGGCTGTCCACCTGGCTGGTGGGCCCAGTCCACTGAGGAGGACAGCACAGCCCCGCCACAACAAGGCCATGACAAGTGTCATTTCCTCACTTGACAGGGAAACCATAAACACCAAGCACTATGCAGGAAGCTGATGTACAAGACGGCTGCGTGTGTCCCTTTCCATCTGTCCTGGCAGGGACAACACCTCAGGAATCTGTTAACAGAGGTGCTGTCCTGGCAGGGGTCAGGTCAGGAGACAAAAGTTTAGACTCTTACCTCCATGTTTTTAACGAGTGTGCATCATCCCTATAACTACAGCATGACAAGCACAGTGTAACCGTCCTTTTTTTTTTTTGAGACAGTCTCATTATGTTGCCCTCGGTGGAGTGCTGTGGCATCACAG
>NW_003852523.1:1763879-1767423 GCF_000181295.1 Otolemur garnettii
CCTGCCACAACACCCAGCTATTTTTGTTGTTGTTGTTGTAGTCATTGCTGTTTAGCAGGCCCGGGCCAGGTTCAAACCCATCAGCCCTGGTGCATGTGGCTGGTGCCCTAACCACTGAGCTATGGCACCGAGCCTAACCATCTGCTTTCTAAGGCTGCTTTCTGGACAGTGAGTGTCAAGAACCCTAAAAGTGCTGTGCTCTTCCCCACACGTCTGCAGCGAGGAGCACACATGAGCACAAACTACACGGCAGCAGAAGTAAGGTGGAGACAGCACGCTCAAGCATGTATGTGTGAGGCCCTGCTCTGAGTGCCCTGCCTGAAGTAGCTCCTTCTGCTCTCAGGGTCAGGACGCGGAGTGGGACTATCCCCTCTGTTTCCAGCTGGGAAGCCAAGGCCAGAGTACACGGCAAAGGCCGCTGCCTCGCCAGGTTGGTGCGCCTGCTCCACTTGACGCTCATCCATGGTGCATGTTCATTAACAGCATTTTTTTATAGAGTCTCACTCTTGTCACCCACGTTACAGTGCTGTAGCTCACAGCAACCTCCAACTAACGATTCTCTTTCCTATAAGCACCTACCATGACCCCTGGTTAATTTTTCTATTTTTAGTATAGATGGGGTCTTGCTCTTGCTCAGGCTGGTCTAGAACTCCTGATCTCAGCAATCCTCCTGGCTCAGTCTTCCAGAGTGCTAGGATTACAGGTGTGAGCCACCGTGCCCAGCCATTAATAGAAATTTTTGAAGAATTTTAATAACACGGGTAAAAGGAAGTGAATGCAGTCTAATTCAAATTGTAGGAAAAAATAAATGCATGAGAAAAAGACCAGAAACACACACCAACATATATACAGAGCTCATCACCAATTCAAGTGATTACCTCTGTTTTTCTTAGAAAATACTCCTCTGTGCTTTTAAATTTTCAACAATTCCCTTGTGCTGCCTTTATGATAGTAGTATGATCTCTGTTTGAGGCAGAATGGCCCACTGCAGCCTGTGAGTGTCTGCAAACGGCACCCTTCTGCCGGTGCTCGGTGAAGCCTGCCCTCCACAGCTAGGAAACCACTGACACCCTAACGGGTGCTGGGAAAACTGGACGTCCCCGTGTAGAAGCATGAAGTTAGGTCGTTAGCTCACAATACATATAAAAGTAAACTGAAAATGGATTGGAAACATAAATGGAAGACCTGAACTGCAAAACTACTAGGAGAAAACAGAGTGGGAAGCTCCAGGACCTTGGACTGTGCCAAATAATGTTTAGATATGACCCCAAAAGCACAAGCCACAAAAACAAAAACAGACAGGTGGGATTGTACCAAACTGTAAAGCGTCTGCACAGCCAAGGAATCAGCCCACAGAGGGAGCAGACAACCTGTGGAATGGGAGAAGATGTCTGCAGACCTGTGGTCTGATCAGGGGTTAATGTTTAGAACATACTAGGAGTTAAAACCCCTCGGTGGCAAGAAAACAAACAGCCTGCTTTTAAAATGGGCAAAGGATCGGAATGGACATTTCCCAAAAGAAGACAGAGAGATGGCCAAGAGGTCTATGGAAAACGCCCCACATCACTAACAACGGGGGAAATGCAAAGGAAAGCCACAACGTGACATCATTTTGCACCTGTCAGAATGGCTGTCACCAAAAAGATGAAAGATTAACAAGTATCAGCAAGCTGGTGGAGAAAAGGGGACCCTCGTACACTATTTGTGGGAATATAAATTAGTATAGCCATTACGGAAAAGTATCAAGGTGCCATAAAAAATTAAAAATAGAATCACCACATGAACCAGCAACCCCACTACCAGGTGTACAGCTCACCCCTGACCCCACAGGTCTGAACCGCTCGGGGCCACTTACAGGCAGATGGTCTCCTGCCTGTCCCACCCCTGAAACTGGAAGACCAACCCGCCTATGCTTCCTCCTCAGCCTGCTCCATGGGAGACGACAGGATGGTGACCTTTCTGGGGATCCAGTTCCACTTAAGGAACAGTAAATATATTCTCTCTTTCTTATGATTTTTCTTAACAATATTTTCTTTTCTGTTGCTTACTTCATTGTAAGAACACACGTGTAATATGTATAACATACAAAATATGTGTTAATCAACTGTTTCTTTTATTGGTAAGACTTTAGGTTAACGGCAGGCTGTTAGTAATTAAGTTTTGGGGGAGTCAACAGTTACATTCAGGTGTCTATGCAGGGGGTCTGTTACCCTAACTCCCACGCTGTTCACGGATTAACTGCGTATTGAAAGGAAATAAAACCATCGCACGGAGGAAACATCCACACTCCCCACGTCCAATCACGGCGGCACCATTCACAGAAGCCGAGCTGCGGAATCAGCCTGTGTCCATCAGTGAATGAACGGACGGAGCAGGTGTGGTGTCCGAGCGCACAGCCCTAAAAAAGGAAAGACATCCTGTCTCTCGCGACAAGGCGGGGGAACCCGAGGGCACTGTGTGAAATGAAATAAGCCGGACCCAGAAAGACAGTTTCCACACCATCGCATTTATATGTGGACTTTGAAAAGGCAGAACAGAATGGGGGTCCCCAGGGCTGGGGGTGCGGCGATGGGGCGATTCTGGTCCAAGGGCACAAACCCCCAGACAGGAGGAGGTAAGTTCAAGGGTCCTGTCGTACAACCTGGTAATTAAAGTTAACAATAGACTGTTTACTTGAAAATTGCTGAGACAGTAGATCGTAAATGTTCTAGCCACACAAAAACACTAAGCATACACGGCGACGGTACGTAAGCTTGACTCACCCCTTCCGCAGTGCACGCAGGCGTCAAAGAGGCATGTCGTATGCTATAAATTTATATAATTTTTTATCTGTCAGTTTAAAAAATAAATGTTACAAATACAACTGCTGATGCTTGACAAGGATTGTGAATCCTGTCTCAGGTAAAGGAAGGAAGATGACTTCTTAATAAAGCCTTTGTTATATGAAAAAATAAAACATTTTAAAAATGTTTATGTACTTCCTTATTTTTTATACTGTGGTAAAAGATATGTAATATCAAATTTATCATTTTCGCCATTTTGTGAGTGCACAGTTAGGAACACTCACCCTGGCATGCAACCATCACCACTATCCATCCACAAAACTTTTTCATCTTCCCAGAGAAACTCTGGACCAATGATGTAACTCCCTGTCCTCCAGCCCCAGGCAAGCACCATTCCAATTTCTGTCTGTGAATGGGACTCCGGCAGGGACTGGATGTAAGTGGATTCATAGAGCATTGTCTCTTTACGACTGATCTCTTTCAGTGCCTGTGACCGGCTCATTTCCTTCAGCAAAATGTGCTGTGTTGTGCTAGAATTTCCTTCCTTTTTAAGGCTAAATAACGGTCCACTGTTTGTGGACACTGCATTTTATTTACCTTTAGCTATCGTGAATGATGCTGCCCTGAACGTGGGTGTTGAAGGGCTACATGTTTTCAACTTTTAATTTACACAGACCACTTCCATTATTTCTATTTCTGTTATTATATTAAAAGGAAAGGAATATAGTTTAATCATCCACTTTCTTTTTTTTTTTTTTTTT
>NW_003852523.1:1767500-1774643 GCF_000181295.1 Otolemur garnettii
AGTCTCTTGCCTCTGCCTCCCAAGTAGCTGGGACCACAGGCGCCCGCTACAACGCCCGGCTATTTTTTGGTTGCAGCCGTCATTGTTGTTTAGCGGGTCCGGGCTGGGGATTCGAACCCGCCACCTTAGGTGTACGTGGCTGGCGCCTTTGCCGGTTGAGCTATAGGTGCCGAGCCTAATCATCCACTTTCTACATCTGCTTTTTGGTTACTCTAAAGACCTTTGAGAATGGATTGCTGCTATTTCCCCATCTCTGCTCCCCCCCGCCAACCTGTCTGGGCCAGCCCTGGGTGCCGTTCCTCTCTTACTGGGGAAAGGGTCAGAAAACACCAGAGAACCATCAGCCACAGAAGGATTCAGTCCCCATCTGTCACTAACAGAGAGGGTGCACACTGCCACCGAAGGACTTCCCAGGCAGGGCCCCAGGGAGGCTGGACCTGCAGCTCTCTGCACCTTAGCTCCCCATCTGTAAAATGGGCACTGGATGATTTGCGGCCAGGCCCCAGCAACACGGGCTGTGAGGGTCCCAGCATCCCATGTTGCTGGCCCGCTTCCTCCTGAACCCAATGACTTCCCACACTCATCCCCGGGAGTTACACAGCTATGTGGCCCCCATATCCTCAAGGGAAGGGAAAGAGCACTCTCCCATGCAGCTAGGGCAGAGGGAAGTGGGACAATGCCACTTTGGCAATGGATCTGATAAACTTGCAAGTACTTGGTCAAACTAACATGTGCACGCCTACAGCCCAGCAAGTCCCTCTCCCTTGGGATGGTCCTGTGCTTATGCCCACAGCGTCAGGAGACAGTAAACGCATGCACTCGGGGCAGCGTCACAGGCACTCGTGGAAGTGTCACAGGCACTCGTGGCACTGTCACAGGTACTCGGGGCAGCAACACAGGCACTCGGGGCAGCGTCACAGGCACTCGTGGCAGCGACACGGGCACTCGTGGCAGCGTCACAGGCACTCGGGGCAGCGACACAGGCACTCGGGGCAGTGTCACAGGTACTCGGGGCAGAGACATAGGCACTGGGTGCAGCGACACAGGCACTCAGGGTAGCGTCACAGGCACTCGGGGTAGCGTCACAGGCACTCAGGGCAGTGACACCGGCACTCGGTGCAGCGACACAGGCACTCGGGGCAGCGTCACAGGCACTTGGGGTAGCGTCACAGGCACTCAGGGCAGTGTCACAGGTACTCGGGGCAGTGTCACACATGCTGGCTACAGCAGCGCCTCTACTGGTTGGGCATCCAAACTCCCAACATCCAAATTCAAAACCTCCAAAATCTGAAACTCTCTGGGTGCTGACCTGATGCCCAAAGGAAATACTCACTGGAGGATTTTGGGTTTGGGAATGTTTGGCTGGTAAAAAATAATATAAATAAATATTCCAAAACCAGAAATATCCGAAATCTGAAACACTCCTAGTCCCAAACAACCTGGATAAGAGACAGTCAACCCATATTTGTGAAAGAGAAAACAAGTTAGTGACCCAACAATGGAAGATAAAGAAGGAAGCTCAGGCTCCTCTGGAATCCCAACTGCACTTGGAGCACATGAACCAGAGCTACAAAAATCAGCTCAGATGAGTCTCAAAATACCATGCTCTATATAGAGAAAGTCTATTGCGAGATTGTACATAAAAATGATTAAAAGTTATACATGCATGAAGGATACGCCAAGGATAGCCAAGGGGGGGTTTGGGGGCTGGTGGCACAGTGTAGCTCTGTCACTGGTCTCTAACTGCAACTCTAGACTGAAAACTATAGAGCAGGGGTGTGAGCAGGCAGCCACAGCATCATATGTCTCCATTGGGAGCAGGTCTTTGGATTTTGTACTTATGCCAAATAAATTATTTTTATTAACAGGCAAAAAATTCAGAGCTTAAAGGTAAGAAGTTATAAAACAACAATAATAGCAATACCAATAACAATAATAATATAATCAATATAAGGGTAAGTCTTCTATTTAAAAGAAACTTTCTTAGGACTTACTACAGAAACTTCTTTATGATTTAGGGTATCCAGACAGTCTGGTAAGTTCAACCTATGGACTATTAGCAATAGGAAAATAAATTCTACGTAATATCTAAATAGTTGAAATATATACAGCATGTTGCACACACATAGAAGCTGCACTGAGATACCATTTACACAGCGTATACGTCACCAGTTTAAATTGTACCATTCAATGTTTGGTTTGTTTTTGAGATAGAGTCTTACTCGGTCACCCTGTGTAGAGTGCCATGTCATCACAGCTCACAGCCTCAAACTTTTGGGCTCAAGCCATCCTCTTGCCTCAGCTTCCTGAGTAGCTGGGACTACAGGCACCTGTCATAATACCTGACTAGTTTGTTTTTTTTTTTAATTTTTAGTAGATACAGGGTCTTACTCTTGCTCAGGTTGGTCTCAAACTCCTGAACTAAAGAGATCCTCCCAGAATGCTGGGATGACAAGCATGAGCCACCGCACCCAGACACAATTCAGTGGTTTCTAACCAATTCACAGAATTGCATAATGATCACCCCCATCATTTTTAGCACATTTTCATCACCCCAACAAGAAACCTTACACCACTGGCAATCACTCTCTGTTTGAATCACTCTCTGAGAATCCCCAAGGATTCTCCCCACCCAAGCCTTGGCAAAACTAATCTATTTTCTTTCTTTATTGATTTATCTATTTGGGACATTTCATACAAATGAAATCATGCATTATGTGGCTTCTTGTACTAAGCATGTTTTCAAGGTCCATCCATGTTGTAGCTTGTGTCCGAATTTCCTTCCTTTTTAAGGCCAAATAATACCCCACTGCATGGACAGACCACTCGTTAGTTAATGGGCCAGACTTTTTTTTCAGCCACTGGTATAGGAGTTCTGCATTTTCAGTAAAGTTCTGAAGCAAAATAAACTCTCCCAGCCCCAGCACTGAATTCACTTCTTCCTTCAGGGAAAGGACCCAGCTCACCTTCTCCCCAGCCGACCTGCCCACACTGGACACCTCTTGTACCGCCAGCTCCAGTGGCTGCTGCCTGGGGTCCACCTCAAAGGCGAGGAGCAGCGGGCCCTGGAACAGAGAAGCAGTGTGAGGGTACGCATGCACAGGCAGGACTGAGTTTTTTAAATTTACACATTTGTATAAAGCTCTGCAAATTCAAGAAAAGGTAGTAAGATGCCTCTCAGTTAAATCTGTGCTCCTAAATAGTAACACTGGTTAAATACCAGTAGATTTACACTCCAAGGAGCAGCCGGAACTGACCGCTCAGTGAGCAGGATCTGGTGATTGGAGGAGAGAAACATGGAAATCAACCCAGAGATGTCGCAATAAGATGCAAAGTGTGTTTTGGACCCGCTGTGGACACTGCAGAGGAAGCCCACAGGCCCTCGGCAGGGCTGTGGTCTGAGCTGCGGTCTGTGGGTCAGTGGGGGGCTGTGTTGGAGAGGATGGCCTCTCCTGCTCCCCGTGGTCACTGTGGCCTGTTACTTAATGATCCTCTCCCACTGCCCCTGCAGAGGGGAGCTAGGAACTCCCAAGCGGGCCTCTGCCTGGGGTCCAGGACAGCAGACAAGACTCCTTGGCAGCTGGAAACAAGCCCACCTGGCGGCTGTCCCCTCTGGGGGGGCTCCTCAGACTCCAGAGCCTCCCAGCCTCCAGGTTCATCTCTGCCCCAGCTCTATGCTGTCCCCAGCATCCTATTGGGAAGCCTAGTCAGCACACATCTCCTTCAGTTCACATGTATGCTGATAATATGACCCTGGATGGAAATACTTTTTATTTATTTATTTACTTAGAGAGAGTCTCACTCTGCTGCCCAGGCTAGAGTGCTATGGAATCATCATAGCTCAAAGCAACCCCCAACTCCTGGCCTCATGTGATCCTCCTGCCTCAGTTTCCTGAGTAGCTGACACTAGTGGCACCTGCCACTACACCCAGATACTTTTCCTGTTTTTAGTAGAGATGGAGCTTGGCTTTACTCAGGCTGGTCTCAAACTCCCGAGCTCAAGTGATCCTCCTTCCTTGGCCTCCCAGAGTGCTGGGATCACAGGCGTGAGCCACTGAGCCCAGCCTAAAACTCTTCTTGAATTCTTTTTCTAACACGCTGTAAAATGCACAGCGGACTGGGTGGCTGAAGATGCACAGCCCCAACATTCCCACCCTATATCATGTGGGGCAGAGGTGCTCCACGGTGGTGGGCCAGTCCCAGACACCAGCCTGGCACTGCGGGGAGAAGAGAAGCCGCACTGGCAAGCTCGGAGCAAAGGCATCCTGTGGAATTTCCTGAGAATTCCCAGGGACCAGGAGTAAACCTAAAAAGTGCTAAACATTTTAATTTACATGCTTCTAACCTCACCCTGTTCTAGCAACATCTACCTCACCCCCCAAAAATCAACAGAAGAGAATTACATCCTCTGCTCAAGAGGGATGAAGTCACATTTCAGGGCTGCTCTGCCAGCACTCGGGGCAGGGGCTGGTTTTGATGGGACCTCCCAGCCCAGAGGTACGCACTGAGCTTGGTGATGACACTGTTCTGGGACCAGTCCTGCCTGCCTGAGAGGACAGAACCCAGCAATCACCAGTGCCAGGCAGGGAACCGTCCACAGGCCATGCCCAGCTGTGGCCTGGAGGCGCTGTGAAACAATGTACCTTCTGTAGGGGCCTAGAGATACAATGTCGCCTTGGACAAGCCACAGTCTCTTCCAGGGGCCGCAGACGCTGTATCTGCCCTCTGCCCTATGGTGCCTTCTAGACTAACATCTTGAAAAGATTTTGCTGGGAAATTTAACATCAAGGGGCAGTCTCACAAAGAAAATGAATTAAGTTAAAACGGGGACAGAGAGATTGCCTTTCCGTTTCAAATCAGCCTAGTCCTTGGGTTTCAGGAGCAGAGCGTGGCTGCAGCCCACAAGCATCTCTGCCGCCCTGTCCACACCGAGACTCCAACCCACTCAGACTCTGGTAGGACGGAGGAAAGGAAAAAGAAATTGCGAGAATTGCCAGGAAAGCACTGAAAAAGGAAAACTGCAAGGGAATTAGCTCCACCAGACATTAAAACACACCAGAGCCGTGTGTAATCAGAGCCGTGGGTCTGCAGCAGGTATGACAGACGAAAGGCACAACCCCCGAGGGGCTGGGGAGACACAGACACCGACCACTGAGAAACTCTGAAAAGCACGTGATGCTGTAATCTAGTAAAGGTGTTCTCACAGGGGTGTGGGCCAACAATTCAAAACTGTGCATGTTAGAAAGGAACAAGTAAACATGTATTCTGGACAGTCTGTCCCAGACCTGTCACTCCTGGAGAAGGCTGGTAAGAATAAGAAAAGCAGAAAATTAAAATGGAAGCCAACGTATCATACACATGCCTGCGGGCGGGGGGGTGGTGTTTGTTTTAGTTGTTGTCATTTTGGACACAGTCTCGCCCTGTCACCCAGGCCAGAGTACCATGGCGTCAGACTAGCTCACAGCAACCTCACAGCAGACTCCTGGGCTCAAGTGATCTTCCTGCCTCAGGCTCCCTCATAGCTGGGACAACAGACACCCACCACAATGATGACGATGATGATGATACACAGTTAATTTTTCTATTTTTAGTAGAGACAGGGTCTCACTCTTGCTCAGGCTGGTCTTAAACTCCTGAGCTCAAGTGATCCTCCTGCCTTGGCCTCTGCACCCAGCCTATGTTCGTAGTTTGTAAAGACAAATGTAGAGAGAAAGATACAGAAACACAGACATGCACAGATGTGTGTGTTAGTACACAAAAACTTGTAGCTCTGTCCACGGAGAGGGTGTGGAAACGAGGAAGCCGGAGCAGGAATGTGTACACCCAATACCTCAATCTTGGTTTCTAAACAGTTTTGCAATAAAAGGAATCAGAGCTGCTTAAAGAAGCAGCTGAATCTAGGCCGGAGGAGAGGGAAACAAAGGATGAGCCTAAAACAAACATCTCCTGGAATCACAGAGGAAGGAAGTAAAAAAAAAAAAAAAAAAGAATAAATAATCAACATGTGAGCTTGATGGAGACTGCAAGAGGCTGCTCTCAAAGGAGCTCCTAATGGCCCAACTGAGAACAATTTCAGCAACGAAATAAATCGTGATAGTATTGGATTATAATCCATAGAATAAAACAAGCATCCACGAGCCACACTGATGTTAATAATCAGTTAACTACACAGATGGAGAAGTGACAGCTTTTTCTTGCAGAAGAGTTCCAATTAAGAAATGTAGAAGTTAAGAGGGAAACAGAAATTCACCATTAAGTAAACTGCAAATAAGTAATAGTCAGAAAAAAAATACACTGATGCCTGTGAAATCGGTGAGGAAAAGTAGGAGAAGCAAAGGATCTGTGTAGTCTCCCAGTATCTCCCCGAGATAGTGTTAACCACAGGAGGGAAGATATCAGAAGAGACACAAAGCAGAAGAGGAGAAACCTGGCCAGACCCCCCGAGCAGGGCGCCAGGGCCAGGCCCCCGCAGCACGTCACACTGACATCATGGCCTGTGACATCGTGCGCTAGAGAGGCAGGCCACTGCAGCCTCAGTCCAATCAATGAAAACACCAGACAAATTGAGAAACATTCAGCAAGATATGATCAATATTTTTTAGTATTTTCAAGGTCATGAAAAACAAAAACTGAGAAACCTTTACAAACTTTAGTAGCCAAAGAAAGTAGCAACTCAGTGCCATGTGGGCTGCTGAATGAGATCCTGGAACAGGATGGGGATGGCTAGAAAACTAGGGAAATTCAAATAAGGTCTATAAAGGCGTGGGACAATGTTAATTTCTCACACTATTACAATTTACTTTATTGTATAATCAAATATAGTAGTGCTAATTTCTGATACTATGACATTGATGAATTATAGTAACATAGTAACAATGTTAATTTCTTTTAAGATTACATTACTTTATCGTATAATGAATTGTAGTGACATTGTATCAGTTGAATTTCTTGTACTATTACAATGTTAACTTTGTTACAAATTATACTAACATCATATCAATTAAATTTCTTGGTTCTGATCATTGAGCTGTGGTTACATAAGGCTGAGCAAAGAGTGTATAAAAACTCGCTGAATTTCCCCCCCAACTTTTCTGTACATCTAAAAGCTATTCAAAATAAAGTTGTTTTTTTTTTTTTTTTTTT
>NW_003852523.1:1774835-1792951 GCF_000181295.1 Otolemur garnettii
AACCCGCCACCTTAGGTGTATGTGGCTGGCGCCTTAGCCGCTTGAGCCACAGGCACCGAGCCCAAAATAAAGTTTTTAAAGGGAGACCTTTATGGGGCCAGGCACAGTGGCTCACATCTGTAATCCTAGCACTCTGGGAGGCTGAGGCAGGTGGACTGCTTGAGCTCAGGAGTTAGACCAGCCTGAGCAAGAGCGAGACCCCATCTCTAAAAATAGCTGAGCATTGTGGCAGACTCCTGTAGTCCTAGGTACTCAGAAGGCTGAAACATGAGGATTGTTTAAGCCCAAGAATTTGAGGTTGCTATGAACTATGATGCCACAGCATTCTACCCAGGGATACAAACTGAGACTCTGTCTCAAAAAAGAGAAACTTTTCAAGGGAGTGGCCCACCTTTATTGACTCATTACGAGATAAGCATTAATGCCTTACACAGATCTGCTCTCATCTCTGGAGAGGTAGGTTTGGTTTTCTGGACCAAACCCAGTTACCCCTTCCACAGGTGAGGCCGAGAGGCTTGGCCTGGCCCAGCATCCACAGCTGGTAAGTGTGGGAACTCGCAGAGCTCTTCCAAACAGCTAAGAAGTCCCTTCCCTCCTCAGCAGCCTACCAGTGGGCAGTGGAAGTTAGCTTTGGCTGAATTTTAGTTGACATTAACACTACACCCACTCTTTCCTGAATTCCTCTCTTGTTGGGAAAATGGGTGATTGCAAAGAACAATCCGAACTGGCGCCTATTCTGGGTTTCACATTGATGATTTGCAAAGTCATCAGTGAGCCTCCTTTAATGTTGATGCTTTAGAAGTGAAAAACAAACACATTCAACAGCTTGTTTTGCCCAGGCTTGGCCAGCTCCCAAGCCAGAAGGCCAGTGTCCAGACAGGGTGATGTGCAGCCCCACTGTGCCTTCCCTCCCACAGGGCCTGTCATTCACCCCATGACCATCAGGGCCAGCTCCAAGCCATCTTTGTGCTGGGCACCAGGTCCAGCTCTGCCCCAGCTCACAATGCCAGGAGCTGACAAGGGCACAAGTGACCACTGGGGATTGGGGCTGGGGAGGTAAGGGGTGGGGCAGCGTCATGGCAGAATGGGAGGTTCAGGGAGCAAAGATTCAGAGAAGTTAAATAAGGAGAAGGGAGATAAGTATTCCAAACAAAAGGGTTGGCTGTGGGAAGGCCCCATGTAGGAAAGATCCCTGAGTAAGCAACTGAAAGGAGGCCCATGGGGAGGTCACAGGGTCAGCTGCCCCCCAAAGGCTGGTGTGTCCTCTACTGGCAGCCCCTCCTCCAGGCAGCCTTCATGGTTTTACCAACTGACTTTCTGCACTGTGGCCACTGGCATTGGTCTAGGAGTTTGGATTTTTATGAGTGTAACTGCAAGGTCATTATACAATGCAAAGACTCTTAAGTCTTATAACCACATAATTTACCTTTAAATTGCAGAAACTCGTGTATAAGTCAGAGCTATTAATAACATGTTCTGAGTTCACACAGCATCTTTTTTTTTTTTTTTTTTTTTTTGTAAGACCACGTAGTACAGTGATAATCTTACTCATTTGCATTTAGGACATTCCTCTGAAGAAATCCTGGCCCAAAGGTCTAAAGAAACAAAAAGCCTTGGGACCTACCTAATCTAGCCTCAGCCAGCTCAGGTGGGCCTCTCTGAGACAAGCCGGGGAGTGATAGAACCTGCTCCTCTCTGGGACCCCTGCTGCCATCACGCAGTCCAGGCGGCCAGACTTGGGAGGGGAGCTGCACTGTTTGGTCGACAGTGGGCCACTGGCTCACTACCAGACCAAGCAGAGATGTAGGGGGTGAAAACAACACTTTGCAGTGTTGTAGGGGGAAGGGAAACTCTGCTTGATGGCTGCTGTAGGGACATGTAGGTGACCAGCAGGTTCCCGGAGAGACTCTCAGCCCACAGAAAGTGCTTATGGGGTGCGTCCCATGCTCCTGCCAATACGAGCCTGCTAAGTCTGTAGCAGCAGGGGTATTTCTACGATCTCTGGCTGGGTCTCCTGTGGTCCCTGCACACATGTGTCCACCTGTGTCCACCTGAGACCCAGTAGGTTGGCAATGGCTTCCTCTGTTTTGGCCCTAATTGCCATCCCGTGTGATTTAAGAACATTTCCAGAGTAAGGGCCAGAATCTGGGGTTCCCTATGACACAGGAACCCTGTGTTGCTAAATTCACTGGCCACTAGAGACAAGGGGCCTGGGCAGGATGGGACCCACTCTCGGACCCCGGGGCACATGATGTACATGTGTGATGCATCACACAGCTGTGATCTCTTCCAGCCCGGCCCTACACAAAGGAAACACTTTGGTCTCAAAGTCAAATTTGCTTCCCACAGGGAACATGCCACAGCCACGGCCTAACAGTGAAGGTCCCACCCCGGCGTCTGGGCTGGACTTAGCAAATGAGCTCCTGGGCCTCAGTCCTCTGGAGAAGGGAGAGGCTCGGCCAGCAGGGTTGAGAGTTTCTTTCCTTCTTAAAATACAAAGCTAGGCTAAACCTGAGCATGCAAGGGACACTGTCACTGTTAGACAGAAAATCCCAGTTTTCATAGAAGACAGAGGACATGACTAAGTTGTCATCAGCGTCCTCACTCACCCGTGACAGACCACGAACTGGTCTCATCCCAGGTGGGCAGAGTGACATCAGGGACCGGAGGCCTCACTAAGCTGGCTCTGGGCAAGCGCAGGCGTGGAGTGCCAGCCCTAATCAGGGATTAGTGGGAATCAAGGTGGGGGAGGGCGCCCACGAGTGCCAACGCCAGCCCCTACGCACCCACGCTGTCACTGCTGTCTCTACAGCAAAGGCCCAGGAGCGCCTGCGACATCAGCAGGGAGCCAGTTACCCAGATCCCATCTGCCTGCAAAACCCTCCATCTGAATCCCAAACAAGTGACACTCCCAGGCACCAGGGCCATCCCAGCGGGAAGGCAGAGCAATGCCACACAACTGCCAATCCACCACATCCAGGTAAAGATGCCCAGGATGATCTGAGCTGCCTTGAGCTTGAACCTGGCACATTACTGCCACTTCCAAGCAGGAACTCTAGAAAAACTGATGTGTGACACTGCACCTTGTGGCCAACAGCAGACAGAGGACAGAGAAAATGCAAACATGCCAGACCTGGATGTCCACTCCCTGACCACAAAGCCCTCCCTGCACCCACACAGACACATAGGTAAAAGGTGTTTGTTCAAAACTTTTGAATAATTTCTTCAGGGTTCTCAGATTTGCTTGAGCCAAGAGAAACCTCAGGGCAGGGATCTACTCCTCTCTCAGCGCTCCAGGCATGAGGGAATCTAGAGTGCTGTACCTGAGGAGGTGTAAGAAATGTCAGGATAAGAGCCATCCCAGCCTTACGGGTGGTAGAGTCACAGCCCACGCCTGAAAACCAGTCAGGAGTCCCAGTGTTAGAAGCAGAATGGCCCACAGGTCATCCCCCAACACCTGCCCATATCCTGTAAGAGTACAGAGACAAGGTCCACTTACACCTGCAGTGGTACAGACACCAGGTCAATCAAGGGTCAGTGACAGTCACTTCATGTGTCTGCTGTCCTTGAGCATCTGTATTTGTTCCAGGCCTGAGGACACAGGGCTTGAGGGCTCCCACAAGAGATGGCCAGTCCTGAGATGCCCAGCTCTGGATAGCCAAGGCACAGATTAGAGGCACCAAGACTTTGAATCCTTTTTCCATCTAAGTTATGTGGGTTGTTCTTTTTTTTCTCCAGGAGTTCAGAATAAGGTCTCTTGAATTGTTGGATTTACACTAATTTATACTCAAAGCTTTTTTGTTTTTTTATTTCGATAGCTGTGTTTTCCAAGGCCATGGCACAAAGACCAGGCACCGGGCCCATTGTGGAATATTTTGAAGGTTGATGGGTCCAGACGTTAAGTATTGGTGATTTCACTGTTCCAAAGACACAGCCACTGAGTTGCACAGGCAGGTGCAGGAGCAGCAGCCCAGGCTGCGAGGCATGTCCCCAAACCTACCAGGTCCTAATTCCTCCCAGGAAGTGCCTAAAAATAGTGGACTCAGGAGCCTGTCATTAAACTAAGAAGTCTTAAAAGTAGAAATAAGTCACCGAGTAATCACCAATGAAAGAAACAGCCACAGGAGAGTGAGGCACTGGAGTGAAGTAACAAACCCTGGGCTTCCCACCAGAGGCAGCTGGGTCACCTGGGCAGACTGCCTGGCCTCTCCAGCCCTGTTTCCTCCTCTGTAAAGGAGCTGATGCTGGCGGACGAAGCCCCCAGTACAACATCTGGCCAATGTCTGGCCCTCAACAATAGACACTATTTTTTTTTTTTTACCAGGAAATTCAAGCCTTTGGAAAGAAAATTCTTGGCACAATTCAGCTCTATTAGAGATGGAAGCATATTTGGGTCACAGTTATTCATGTATCAGATGCAAGATCAGTAAGTGCCCAATCGGATACAGAAATCTAGCCGGGAAGCCAGGCCGGCCGGCAGGCAGCATCTGTGAGGAACGAGCCTTTCCGACAAGCCCCTGGGCAGCCTGTCTTCCCTGCTGCCGAGCCCCAGGCTGGCACACCTGATGTTTGGTGAATAAAGTCGAATCACTTGGTCCTGACTCCCCCATCAGGGGTCCTCTCTTTCCCAGGTTTTGCCCTAACTTTCAAGGATGCTGTGCGTCCGCGGAGAAGGCTCCCTCCGGTCGGTCAGAGGCTGCAGCGCCGACTCCAGGAGGGAGAGGTCTCCTTGGCCCGGAGCCCCGCGCCGGCCATTCCCGACCCCCCCACCGCGACTCGGTCTTGGGAAACTCACCCCTTTCCTCTCGGCCTCATGGTTCAGGGCAGCCACCCAGGCCGCCTGCCACTGGCTCCTCCAGCTGTCCAGCGTCAAGATCCAGGAGAGCAGCGCGTCCGACTCGGGGCGCTGTCCTCCGCCAGGCTCCGCCGCCCGCCGCTGGGACCGGGGGTGCGCCCCGGCCAGCGCCCACTGCGCCAAGTAAAGGCCCACCGTGACCAGCGCCGCCACGACGAGCCACGAGCCCAGCCCGGCCATGGTGATGGCGCATACCCGTCCCGCCTCGCCCCAACTTCGCCAAGCAGTCCCCGGGCCCGGGCGCAGAGCCGCAGACGGCTAGCTCTGGACCTGCGCCGGCGGCCGGCCGCGCGGGGGGCGTGGAGGGGCGCGGCGGGAGCGTGGGGAGGGAACGCCCGGATCGCGCCCCGAGCCGCGCTCCCCGGGAAGGTGGGCGAGCAAGAGGACCCCGAAGCCGGCGCTCTCGACTCGGACGACTGGGAAGTTACTGGGGCCGCGGCCCGAGCGCGCTTCCTCCTCTGCGCGCCGGCCGGGGCGTCCCGCTCGCGGCCCAGCAGTGGCCGGAGGAGGCTCCGGGCCGGGGCGGGGCCGGAGGTAGGGAGGAGGGAGGGGAGCGGCCGGAGGGCGGGGGCGGGGCCGGGTCCCCGGCTGGGACACCCAGCAGCCCAGGCAGTCCACCCCCCACCTGGCCCGCCCCTCCCGCCCCTTAAAGGCCCCGCAGCCCGCACTGTCGCCTGGCCCAGTGCGGCCCGGGAGGCCCCGGCCCCGCCACGTGCGCCGCCCGCCCCTCTCCGAGGAGTGTCCGGGGACGGCGGGGCGGGCCAGGCGACCTGGCTTTGCGCGCCAGCTTGGCTTCCTCAGGTGCTGATGGGCTGGGCGTGGCGACGCGACCGAGCAGCGCGGGACTTTCCAATTAAGCAGCCCACTCCAGCGCTAACGTGGGGCCATCTGGCTTCGCTGGTGTGGGCGCGTGTGCGTGAGTGGGCGTGGTGTGCGCGCGCGCGTTCATGTGTATGAGTCTTGCACAGGTGATGGTGACTTGGAGGATTGCCATTTCCCCACCGGCAAGACACTGTCTGCGAGTAAGTCCTTGGAAAGTCCCTGGAAGCCCAGAACTGGCCCCTCACGTCAGGAGTGCTTGGGGCTTTGACTTCCAGCCCGGCTGCTCAGTCCAAGGAGGGTCTCAGCAAACGCCCCGCCCTCCCCTCGTCTGTGAATGTGGGGGTGGGGGGGTACGATGAGGTCGGGCACATCTACGTGTGTTGGGGCGTGGGGTACACGATGGGGTCCGGCACAGGTGGGTGGAGGACATGCCCCTGCACCCTCCCCTGCGGGCTGAACACTCATCATCAGGAAATGCCTCAGAAGCATTCCTAAAGGAGGCCTCAACCTTGAGATACTGGCTGGCTTGTGTTTTCTGCAGCTGTATTAAGGGGACTTGACCTTGAACCAGATTAGATAGACGTGAGTATTTAGCCTTCTCTTTCTGGCTAGGAGTCTGCTGATGGTGACATCAGTGGGCATTCTAACCCAGAATCAGTGGGCCCTGATTTTTTGAGAAAAAGGAGGAAGGAACTGGAAGGTAGTGCACAGAGGGCCTTTGTGGGGAACTGGACAGGAAGCTGGCGAGTGGGCAGAACCAGACTGGGACTGCCTGGGGGAGCTGGGAGTCCTGTAAGAGGCAGGTCTGTTAGCAGAAAGTGGAAATGAGGACCATCCTACCAACTTCTACAACTGGCCATCTATTAAACACTCTCCAATCAGCCTCTTACAGGTGGGGGAATTGCTCTTTTCTCTTATATCTGTGTTATTTTAAGTAGAGACAAAGGAAATCCCTTGTTTGGCAGAAACGTATGATTATTTTCTGACCTACAGCCAGGTCCATGCAGTGGAGTAGTTCAAGTCCTGCTGGTCCCCTTGTCAGATACCTGGGGTGACTAGAAATATAGTCACATGCCACACACCCCCGGTCCCAGTGTGGGCTCACATGTCACATGTGCACCGGCTGAGGCTCTGTGGGCAGTGACAAGACCGCCTGGCTTGTGTGACTGGTGGAACCTGTCTCATTTCTCCACCAGCCGGTCTCAGAGGCATGTGTGTTCACCCCACTGGCTTATTTAGAGGCTTGTAATGATTATAAACTAACCACCGCCCCTAGTTTGGAATTTATCACACCTAAGTTTTCACAAAGAGAATGTCAGCATAGTGATTTTGGATTACTTCTATATAAGCAAATTGAGGGAAAGTAAGGAACGACATAGCCTTACAGGACAATGAAGTTGGCCAAAACACACAATGGGAACGGAAACACTTCATGAATCTATGAAAAAGCCTAGGCTCCCTGGGGTTCTGCTGTATGCTGCCAGGCGGGCCCTCCTAACTCTTCCTGGAGGATGTCTGTCCCATGGTAACTTCCTGCAGCTGGCACTTGTCTCTCTCCTCCGCCACATGTCCCTTCAACCCCAGAACCCAGACTGCAGCCCAGGGAACGCTTCTGTCCTCGCTCACCAAAATTTTCAAATAAGGTGGCTTGTCAGTCACACTCTACATAGGTTGTGAGCTCACCTGGAGCACCCAGCTCCCATCTGCTCAGCTCAAGCTCAGCCCTCTCATCTATCACCCCTGCAAGGTGCAGCCACCTGCCACGGCTCCCAAGAGTGAGCTCTGTGACTAGCGCTTCACTCCTCAGCCTGTGGGCTCTTGGCAGCAAACGGACAGCCGAAACTGTTTCTGAATTCCCCTTCAGACCGTAAGTGGCTTTGAGGCCAGAGTAAATGTCCATTGTTCTAGTTTTCATTTAAAATGTTTCTCAAGTACTGTTGGATGATCTCTGCTGAGTCACCCAGTCTCTGCATAGTCACCTCATCTGTCATCAAGGCTGGAAGTACCCTAACATCTTCCCCTGCCAAGCCCAGGAGGTTCTGCAGTGAGGTTACATTTTCAGAAATTAATAGATATGCCTAGTGTTGTGTATTTCATATGTATAAGCGAAGTTATATTTTGTTATACTCATGGGCTTTTATAAAATACAATACTTATTTAAAAAATGGAGATTCTGTTATGTTTCTAATGTAATTGTATTGACTTTCTAGAGGAGGAGGTGCAGGAGGTCATGGTTGGTGCCTAACTCAGTGAAGCAGCTCCTGCTGTTGGAGCAGAGCCCTGGGGGGCTGTGCTGGTCAGTTCACAGGCCTCTCTAGGACCACCAGGGAGTGCAAATGGGAAGCTTCCCTGTGGCACTTGAGGGAAAACATTCCGAGAATTCCCTCTTTGCAAAATGCTTTTAAGACTTGGCTCAGAGCCCTCAGCAGTGGGTGGGGGAGTGAGACTTCCGTAGACCAGCAAGTCTGCAGAGACATTTGACCCAATCTCCTTGGCTCCTGTGCGTGTGGCTTAGTCATTGCCACAGGCCGAGGCTCAGCTGTGCGTCCACTCAGTTTCTGGTCCTGCTTTGGAGATGATGAAGGGAGCCAGCAACCCAGTGAAAGGTCACCCATGGCCAGAGCCTGGCCTCACACCAGATGGGGCCTCCCCACCATCCAAGGATTTGAATTATTCTGCTGATCACGCACGTGACTTATTGAGACGTTTGTTCACGATGCCTTCCCTGGGAGGAAAGCATCGATCTACTGTAACTCCGAAAGCACCGCCTCCCTCAGCGTGCGGCCCATGCCACAGGCCAGCTGCACCTTGCAGGAGTGACTGCTGGAAACGGTGGTCATCCGGGGAGTCCCTTCTGCCACGATGTCATTTCTCTGCCCTGTACTGCCCCCCAGGTGCACCATCAGGTGCTGACACCTGCTTCCATTAGACACTTGTCTGGGGCATGAGGTGCCTGAACAGACTCAGTTTTCATGGCAACCCTTGATGGATGCCATCATCCCTTTTTAAGAATGAAGAAACTGAGTTCAGAGATGCAAAATAACTTGTCCAAGGCCACACAGCAAGAAAGTGGCCGAGCCAGGGTTTGACTAGGGGCATCTACCCTGAAACCCATGTTCCTCCTATCTCCTTTTATAAAGGTTGAGACAAACAAATTCTACCAAAAAAAGAGAAAAATGTTAAAATAAGGAGCCCCATTTCTAACATCCATATGCAAAGGATCCCCTACAGAACTGCCTCTGTGTTCCCGAGTCAGGAGACAGAGAGACGCTGACACTCAGACTCCGAAGGGAGTTGGCACAGGGACTCACTCAGAGACATGCATGGAGCTTGTGTGGAGTCCTAAACCCTCTCTGGGGAGCACGAGCTGAGTCCCTCCCTAGCACCTGCTGTGTAGACAGCTGGGCAGTCATTGGCCACCCTGCTGTAGTCAGAGTCTCTGTGCGAGTGCCCAGTGATGTCCGCTGTCCACACTGAGAGTGAACAGTTGGCAGGCTGTGCCCTCAAGTCCCACCCCGGTGATGGGGAACCTGAGTCACAGATGACGCAGGGAGGCAGCTGGGTGGTGTCAGAGGCAGGGCCAGCCAACTGCCGAGATCCTGATGTGGGTAGCCCTGACCAAGTATCCTGTGAGTCTGTGCCCACGCCGGGTGTAGGAAGGGATGTGACCCAGATGGTGGCCCTGTCTCAGCAGCAGTTTTAAACAAAACTTTTAAATATATTCCCAAAGAGGTAGTTGTCTAAAACGTATGTTCTTCCCAACTCCAGAGTGCTGAGCTCCCATCTGTGCCCAGAGACCTGCGATCTCTCCATTCAAATGTCAGCCTGGAAGAACTGACCTTGGGTTGAGGTCTTCGGAGGGAGCTTGGAGGGAGGGTCTGCTGAGGAAGAGAGAGATAAAGGCCCAGAAGGGAGTCAGACAGCCCTCTCCCCTCCCAAATGGCCAGACATTGGGGGCCTAGGGGGAGGAAGGAGGACTTGGCCATTCCCAGCTTTGGCTGTGAAGTAACAAGGCTTGGCTCCTAGAGGGGCTCTGCTAGAGGCTGGAGGGTCCTCACCCAGCAGGGGGCGCAGGAAAGCCCATTCCTCCTAATTAGGGCTTGGCCTCCCTGCTGGCCTAAAGCTATCCTTTCTGCTGCTGTTTTAAAGCCTTATTGGGCACCTGAGTAGAATCAATTGACTATCTGGAGGAACATTTAGTCTAAGAGTTAAAGGAAATTACTATTAAAGAGCTTTTCATTTGTTTTGTTTTTCTTTTTTTAATAAAAGTGCTAACTTAGGTGTTACTTTTTTAAACAGCTTTTTAAAACAGCTCAGGAGCACCCATTTACCTACAGGTGATTAAGTACTGATTACAAATCATTGTCTTTTCCAGGGATTCCTCCGAGTAGTACAGTAGCACAAAGGGGACAATTCTATAGCCCTGTTCTGTTTGCCCAACCCTCCTGGTGCTCCAGCCACAGGGAGAAGGCAAGAATCTCCTCCCCAGGATTGGAGAGTCTGAACAGGTCACCAGAATCCAGGTGTTTTCTGCACGATCATCCACAGTGCACCACACAGCCCGGCCAGTCCATACCCTAGCCCTGGGGAGATGGGGAAGGGCGATTTCTCTTGGGCATCCACAGGTTTATTTCAATGTCTCATCTTCTCCTCATTGTTCCCTGGCTGCTCAGCCTGGGGAGGTAGCACTATCCCTGTGGGTACCAGAGGTCACCGTGCATTCCCCTGGTGCACCACCTGGCTGCAGCCACCTGAAGCTCTGGCAGCTCCCTCTCTCAGAACCCAGGGGAGGGCAAGTGCAGTGGAACAGGAGGTGACAACCATGGGGGCATGGAGGCCACCTGCAAGCCCAGCTTCTCCTTCCCCAACCCACCCCCCTGTCCGGTTGGCTGGACTGTGCTTCAGTTAAGGGAGCAGTAGAGATAAAGCCAGGAACTCAGGGAGAAGCCCCAGATGGTAGAAAGGCACTGACGGCCCCAAGGGGAGAGGCCCAGGCCCCAGTCAGGAGTCCGAGATCAGATGTCAGCAGGGTCGGGGTCCAGTGAGTGTTGCAGGTTGCTGCATCCTCACCAGGTAGAGGTGGAAGGAACCCCCCCGCCCCCCCCCCATCTTTCACAAGGGCAGGAATCCCAGGAATTCCCCAGGTCTCGGTGGTGCATGTGCCTGATCACATCCCAGAGGCCCCACCTCTTCTTGCCACCACATCAGCGGAGTAAGGATTTCAATATAGGAATTTTGAAAGGTAGGAACACTCAGGGCACCGGGCAGAAGCCCCCCTGGAGGGCTGCATCTTCCATCAGTGCCCACAGACTCCTCAGCTAACCTGCGGCCAGCACAGATTCCAGGCAGAATCAGCAGAAACCATGAAGGGCAAGGTTAGGCCACCAGAACCTGAGCCGACACAGCTGAGCTCAGACCGCACAGCAAGTAAAAATGACCGAAGGCATGTGCTTTCCTGGGTCCCCTGCTGGGTGAGGACCAGCCTCTAATGTTAAGGGGAATTGAGAACATGAGTAAGGAATAAGATACTGCCATGTTTTGACGTTAGCCCAGGGGTCCTCGAACTTTTTGTACAGGGGGCCAGTTCACTGTCCCTCAGACTGTTGGAGAGCCAGACTGCGGCCCCGAGTCAACTGCTAAGCAGGATAGGCAGCAGCGGCAAAGACACCCGGCAGGCCAGATAAATGTCCTAGGCAGGCTGCATGTGGCCCAAGGGCTGTAGTTTTAGGATGCCTGCTAGCCCTCAGAACAATGCTATTATGTGGATGAGACACATGTTATTATCACTGTTTTACAGAGAAAAGCCTGACGTCCAAAGAGCTCTGGGACTTACTAAGGACCCTGTGCTTCTTACCAAGTCATCTGGGCTTCAGCCAGTGTGTCCAGAGCTCCGACTTCTCACAAACAGGCCCTTTATAGCTGAGACTACACCTTTCTAATAAAGCCACTAAGCCTCAGGCCTGAGGTTCCATCATTTGGGAATCATTTAATATTCAACCCAAGCTGTGTTAAGGGGGTTTGGGAATTCTTTGCTCCAACGAGAAAACCATGTCTGCTCACTTTCATCAAAGCTGCTCTGTGGTAAAAAATAAAAAGTGCCCAGGCCAGGCCGTGGGGAGCCCCAGATGTCTGAATTGTTGGTACACACCCACTTATCCATCATGCTTTGGGACAACGTGACCCTTCTTTTAAAAATTATTTTGTCTTGGGCAGTGCCTGTGGCTCAAAGGAGTAGGGCACCGCCCCATAGGCCAGAGGTGGCAGGTTCAAACTGGCCAGAAACTCCAAAAAAAATTATTTTGTCTTCTTCGAAAAAATTGGTCTAACAAGTTTTATGAAATTGAAGGAACAGTTGAAGTAAAATCCTCCCATTGGGGGGAGGGGAGTGTGTTTAGAGCAGGAATGTGACCTTTGGGGGAGGAGTTGACAGGGTGGCCAGTGCCCTCTTGCCTTGAGCCTACCCGCAGTCTGTCAGCCCTTCTGAGCTGGGTCTCCAGGATGCTGCAGGCACATAAATGCCTCGGCTCTCTCTAATGAAGGATGGAGGAAGGTGACCCAGGTGACCATCTCCTCACCAAAGCTCCTCCCTAGCAGAACAACAGAGAGAAGTATGGCGATGCCTCCTGCCGGTGGGGTTATGTGGGAAGTGCCTAGTGAGATGCGGGAGACACAGGGAGTGTTCTTTCATGCTGGGGAGAACCAGGCTGAGCAGCGCTGATGGCACAGACGAGAGCTAGGGGAGGAGGGACCTCCTAGTCGGAGCTGATGGGAGCAGAGCCATGGGTCGCTGTCCTGAGATGAGCAGCAGTGGGGGGCAGATAGGAGCATGGTGCCAGACTTGGGAACAGCCACGGGAGGCTGAGTCGCACCAGCCCAGAAATGAGAGGGAGACACCAAAGTCCATCGCAGGTGAGTTGTGTCCCTAGGATGGGACATCGTATAGCAGGGATGACCCAGGCTAGGACTCGGTGACTCTTGAATACATCCTGCTGCTGAGAGAGGCCAGGCACAGAAGGCCACACACGGAGAAGTCCCGAACAGGCAGAAAGTGGTCAGTGGCGCGGGGCTGGGCTGCATGGGGGGCTGGTGACGTGTGCAGGGTTGCTGACTGAGGGCAGGAGCTAGACGTGGTTTGCACAACACTTCCAGCAGTAAATGCACATTTACACATTTCGCAGTAGTTATAATGGAAAAATCCATGTTGTGTGTATTTTACCTGATTTAAAACAGAACTGACTGACAGGAGACAGAGTCTCAAGCTGTAACCCTGGCTAGAGTGTTGTGGCATCATAGGTCACAGCAACCTCTAACTCTTGGGCTCAGTTGATCCTCTCACCTCTGTTTGTTTGTTTTTGTTTTGTTTTTCCTATTTTCCGTAGAGACGGGGTCTTGCTTTTGCTCAGGCTGGTCTTGAACTCCTGAGCTCAAGCAATCCACCTGCCTCGGCCTCCCAGAATGCTGGATTACAGGCATGAGCCACCGTGCCTGGGCTTGACTGACCGCTGTAACAAACATTGTATGTGGCTGTTGCTATGGGCTGGGCATAGCAGTTTGTTCACCAATTTGTTCCTTTGTTTGTTCGATGATTAAAAAAACATTTACTAAACACCTGCTGTGTGCCAAGCCCGGGCTGGGTGCTGAGGTACAGTGAGGAAATAGATGATTGTCTTGGGGCTTAAACTCAGCAGAGGAGCCAGACAACAGAACAGTCCCACAAGCAGCTGTGTACACAGGCCTTGGGGAAGGTCCAGGAGGATAGGCAGGTCAGGAAGGACCAGATGACTGACCTTTGGGTCCTGTTCCTACAGCAGAAGGGAGAGCAGAAGACAGTAGGGTGGGGGTGGGTGGACCCTGATTCTTGTGTAGGGGGGTGAGCTGGGCCCCTCCATGCGCCCCTGGCGGGGGTGATGGGTGGGAGGACTGTCCAGGCCCCTGTGTAGGGGTCCCCCTGAGACAGCCTGGTGGGCATGTGTGGACAGGACCCCTGGGTACCTGCCACTGGGATGAGCTGTCCCAGCCCAGGACTGCGGCATGAGAAGAAGAGAGGACCCTGAGGGCCAGGACCTTCTGGAGGCGGGACTCAGGGAAGGGGAAGGGTGCCCTGGCGGTGGGGATGCAGGGCCAGGGCTGAGCCTCCGGACAGCGCCCTTCCAACAGTGCTTTAAAGCAGCATCAAGGAAATGGAGTAGGCAGGCTCAGAGCCTCAGGCCTCGGTGTGGATTCAGGGACCCTGAGGGGGAGCTGCCCTGAACCCACCTTGGGGCTCCTGGCTGCAAAGGGAGCAGGTGCAGCACCAAGGCTGAGCACAGGCTTTGCAGTTGACTCTGTCCCCTCTGCTGTGGAGCTGGTGTGCGCAGAGGCCTGGGGCCTGGCACACTGTGGGGCTCGGTGAAGAGCAGGACAGATGGCTGCCGGGGAGAAGACCAGGGAAGGACCAGTGTGGCACTGAGGGCACCCTCCATGCCCAGCAGATGAACAAGCAGCAAAGACAGAACAGAGAGGAGTGGAAAGAGAACCTGACAGTGACCGCAAGGCCGCTCTCTGTGAATAGCTGAAGAGGGTATGGAGAGTCCCTCCTTCCTCAGCCTGCCCACGGGGCAGCGCAGGCTGACCTGAAATACTACTGTGAATGTTCAGACAACAACAGAAACATCCACCCCCATCTAACTGCTCCACCCGTCTTGACTCCAGGTCCTCTCACAGGACCACCGGAATCATCCCTACACGAGTCTGCTTTCCCCAGCCCCATCCCGTTCCTTCCTGTCTGGCTGATCACAAGCTGAGCCTCCTCGGCTCTTCCCAGCTCCATCTGAATGACTCCCTCTGGCACCGCTGCTGAAACTCCAGGGTAGGTGTTTGGAACACACCTGGCCGGGGCTCCCTGGACACGTCCTAGTGGTGTGATCTTGGACAAGGTCCACAGCCTTCCTAAAGCTCGGCTTTCCCATGAGGAAAAGGGGGATGAGGATGTGCAGCTGCCCCAGTGGTGGCAGGACAGAAGACCACAGCAGCACAGGAAAAGCTCCCACACGCCGCCCAGCACAGGGTAGCGGGAAGTGAGGCTCCCAGGACCTGCCTCACTCAGGTGTGGTCCCTGGCTTCCGTGTGCCCTCAGGAGCAAGTTCCCGATGTTCCCTCCACGTGAGCACCCAGTTGGCCTCCACTGCCCTTTCCCTGCTCCTGCCCTCTGGTGCCCCAGCCCCTGCCGGTGCTCCCTGGCCACATTTTCTCACATCCAGCTATATCCTGCTCAAGGCACCATCCACACAGCTGTCCATGCCCCACATGCCCATGGCTGCTGCTGCCTGAGCTCTCCTTTGGAGCTGTCCAGAGGTCCCTCCCCTATGGTCCTGAATTGCCATGGGAACCTTTACTGATCTGGAGCCTTGTGTGTGTGTGTCTGCCGCTCCAGCTGGAGTCTGAGTTCCTCCAGGACTGGGACTAGGCCTCATAGTCCGATGAGTTCCTTCTTCAAAAATTGCAGGGCTTTAGGAAACATCTTGTGACTGGAACCCCCAAGTTAAGTTGGGGCTGGGGCAGCCATTTGCAAGACAAAATTATTAACACAGGTGAGCACAGGTCCCTCCAGCCGGGCTGGGTCTCCCCCACCCCTCTGGCCAAGGAGGTCTTTCTGTGGCTCCAACATGGTCCCGCTACTCCTCGGCTTTGAGGCTGCTGGTTACCACAGCCTGTAAACACCAGCCTCCCCTTCCTGACCACTCTCTGGTCCCTGCCCTGTGAAACCTCATGAGCTACACCCAGCTTCCCTCAGGCCCCCTCAAACCCCCTCTGCCAATGATGGGAGCCACCTTGCAGTTTTCTGCCCGCAGAGCCTCAGGGCCTCCTGTCTCCACCTGAAAACATCTCTCCTCTCTCCAAGAATCAAACCCAAATCACCTCTTAGTAGAAGTATCACATGTGCATTAAGACCTCAGACTCCAGGTCTAACCGTTTGTGTTCAGATTCTGGTTACTGTGACCTTAGGCAGATCTTTTTGCTTTTCTGTGCCTCAGTTTCCTCACCTGTAAAATGGGGTTAATGAGAGGGCCAACCTATTACAGTCTCCAAGGGGCTGACTGGCTACTCAGCAGAGTAAAAGCATGGGGCCTGGCATGTGTCCACTTCTGAAGGTGCTAGCTATGGCTGTTGGCTCTCTCCAGCCTTGCAGCACCTGTCTCCAGTATGGGACACCTGGACATATTGTTATTGGGTCTGTCTCCTTCCCTCACTAGACCAGGAATCCTTGTCTTATTCACCTTCATATCCCAGCATGGACGATGGACTGGTAAGATGAGTGGAATGAGAGGGTGAGCAAATGAATGAGTTGGTGAATGAACAAATGAGAGAGTGAATGAAGGAGTAGGTAAATGAATGAAGGAGTGGGTGAATGAATGAAGGAGTGGGTGAATGAACAAATGAGTGTATAAATGAATGAATGAGTGGGTGAACAAATGAATGGGTGAATGAACACAAGCAACAAAAGCCAACAAGCAAATGTTCAAGTGAAGTCATGCGTAGAATGTGGACTTCCTCCTGGCCTTTCCTGGGGAGGGGGCCCCTGGGCAGGGAACTGTAGGGTGAGGGGACAGGACAGGAGCCTCCCTCACTCTCAGCTGCTACATGGGCAGCAGCCCTAGTGAAGGGCAGACCTAAGAGTATGCAGCTGTCAGGAATGTTCAAGCAGAACCAAAGCCAAGACAGTGAGTTTTTATGGCACAAAAGCCACAGCCACTGGCATTTGCTCTCCTGGTCTGTGTGATGCAACACGTCACCTCTCCTGGCTTCTGGTCATCAGCCACCTCTCCTGGCTTCTGGTCATCAGCCACCTCTCCTGGCTTCTGGTCGTCAGCCACCTCTCCTGGCTTCTGGTCGTCAGCACGGTGAGGGCCTCAGGACTGGCATCCTCACGAGCCTTCCTCGTGGCTTCCTCAGAGCGGGGACTCAGAGGCAAGTCAGCCTTGGTGAGATGTTTGCAGCCCCAAATTCCTTGATCCCCTGAGTTAAGATGTTAGAATGTGTTCCCTGACTCAAAACACTTCTATTTAAAATGAGTACAGTGATGGCTTCAAAATTGTGGGTCATTTTGCTCACACATCGGGAGGCAGATTCCTATTCATCAGAGAAAGTCCCGTCTGGGTGTGGTGCTGATAACGCATGTGAAAGCCACAGGGTGACATGTTACATTGATTTAAACCTGGAGGGATGGAAGGACAATCCCGATAAAACACCACTCGTGGACATGCTTCACCCCAGCACAGAGGCACTGCAGGGGGACTCCCCTCCTTCCCTGCTCCCAGGTCTTCTCCTGGAGCTCAGGGCTGTGGGTCTCCCTCTCTCCACACATGGTTCCTGCCTGTTTCCACTGCATGGAGAAGGCAGCAGTAATGACTTTGGAACCTATAATCCCTTAGCCCAGTGGTTCTCAACCTTCCTAATGCTGCAATGGATTTTCATTGTTAAAAAGGGGTCGTGGCCCACAGGTTGAGAACTGCTAGGGTTCTCATGAATACCGCCACCTGTGTGTTCACTTGTTCAGGCTGCTCACTGCACAGGGACACCTTGCTGAGGGATGAGCAGGGCTTCTGTGCATCCTGGCGTCTATGCTCGGGGGCTTGAGAAGACAGCTGCATTGGTTTGTGAAGGACAAGACCCTGGTGGTGCAGAGAAACTGAGGCTTCATGGTCTGCTGGCTGACCTCAGAGCACCCCATTCTTCTGCAGAGAGGGAGAGGGGCTGTGAAGACAGACAAGCCTGCGTAGACATCACACCAAAGCCAGAGGGCCCTCTGTTCTCCTAAAACTTCCCTCTCCCGGGAAGACTCAGTGAGAAAGCGCAGGAGCCCGAGAGCTCCCTCTCTCCTGTCTGCCTGGCACCAGGTAGGGAGGGGCTTGCTGGTATTTTCCCAGGAGCAGATACAACCCAGGACATAGGTATAGCAGGCCTCGCCAACGAACCCCACCAGGAATGTGACGGGGCTGTGGGGCAGGCTCACTCAAGACAGCCAATGTCAGAGAGACTCAGGCACCCACAGACACTTCAAGCAGGCTTTGCTGTGGGATTGTCAAGCTGTTCTTATGCCATGTTGGATTATGAGGGGATAAAACCCTGTATCTTGCTTCAGCTCTATGTGAGAAGAAGTTTTCACAATTAAAATTAATGATAAAGCTTCAGCTTTTAATAAGGTCCGATGTTAAGATGATTTGTTTGAAGAATATTTCTGGTCTTTAAAAAAACATACTAGCTACTTGGGAGGCTGAGGAAGGAGGATCGCTTGAGAGCTGGAGCTGGAGGCCCTGTACTCTAGCTGGGCAATAGAGTGAGACCCTGTCTCTAATAAACATTGTTTTTAACTAAAAAAAAAAAAAAAAAAAAAAGAAAAGTATGAACCAAAGCAAGGGTAGTGATTTTTTATGGCACAAAAGCCACAGCCACTGGCATT
>NW_003852523.1:1792971-1799908 GCF_000181295.1 Otolemur garnettii
CTTCCTTTCATACAGCCGAGTGTGTCTTCCCGTGTGGCCTCAAACGTCACCGCATTGTCACCACATTGTCCCAGCAGGTTCCCCAGGAGCCTCTTGCCCCACGACTGCTCCACTGTGAGGGCTGCTTCTGGTTGGTTTTGATCTGTTGTTAGGTTTTTAATTGTTCTGACTTATATTTCATTGACTTTGATAAATAAGATCCTTCATAAGAAGGGAAATACATTAAGAGGAATAAAAGAAAAACTAAACCCACCAACAAAGTGTCTAATTAAAGGAAAAACAAAAGACAGGTAGAGTCAGATGTTTGTGGGTACAGGGGTGCCAGGGACCCTCTGGCTCTTACATGGGCCATCCTAGAGCCTCGAGGCTCACACGCAGGGGCTGAGGCTGGACTCCAGGCACTAAACCTTTTTGTCACCCTGAGGGAGGAAGGGGACAGTGGCCTGCTGGCCGGGTCCATAGGACAATTCCACGACAGTGCTCTACAGAACCAAACATGAGAGGAAGCAGTTTTTTAAAAGTTCATTTTTCATTTCATGGACTCCTGCTGGCATTTTAAAAAGTCAGTGCTTCTCCTCCCTGTGTCTCTGCCAGCATCTGCACGCTTCCCGTCCGGGTTCCAGCGCGTCCCCCAGGCTGGCCAGTCTCTCGCTCCTCTGCCAGGACCTGTTTCTCACACACCCTCAAAGCTTCTCCACAGGCTCCGACAGGCAGCCGGTCAGGGGGAGCCGGGACCCAGGCCGCCGCCCCCACTTCTTAGCCAAGGTACATGTATAGGGTGACCAGACGTCCCGCTTTTTAACAATTTGTCCCACGTCCCGTGGCATTTTTAAAAAGTCCTGATTTTTGGAAAGAATGCACGAATGGGCAGGAGAACAAGAAAGGAATATACGGTTTACGGCTGCCATGTGGCTATTTCACCAGAATATGAGTTTTATATTATTTTTGTTAATTTTATAATGTTAAACTGTAATAATAACAAATAATTGTTGAGAAGTGATTATCAAGAACTGCTTATTAAAGTCTGCATTGTTGTCAGGCCCTGCCCTGCCCGGTCCCCTGCCCTGTCCCCTGCCCCGCCCCCCCCCCATGTTGTCCACTTAACAAATGTTAAAATCTGGTCACCCTATACATGTAGAGCAGTTCTTCGGGGGCTTTTCCTGTTCTCCCTAAGTCATTTTTCCTTTCAAATTTAGGCCTTGCCCATGAGATATTTGATATTCCTCCAGCTTTTATTTTATCTGCAAATTTGAAAAGCACCTGTAAGACACCTAGTCTTTGCCAAAAAATGGCTGTTGACTGTGGAGGAAGCATGGGAAAGAGGGTAGAGAGTGACTGAGGCCGACTTGGGTCTTTGGCCTCCACCCAGTCCTCGCCCTATGCCTGGGTCCTCAGCCTCCGCTCTCCAGGCCGCTTCCCAAGGGCTGCACAGTGCTCATTTGTCCGTCCCCCCGCCCCAGGTGTGTCAATCATGACTCTGCTCTGCGGTGACTATTTCCTGGGATATCAGCCCAGTACCCACATCCAAAGAAGTGGGGCTGTTTCTTTTCTTTCTTTCTTTTTTTTTTTTTGAGACAGAGCCTCAAGCTGCCCCCCTGGGTAGAGTGCAGTGGCATCACAGCTCATAGCAACCTCCAACTCCTGGGCTCCAACCTCCTGAGTCTCCTGCCTCAGCCTCCCAAGTAGCTGGGACCACAGGCGCCCGCCACAATGCCTGGCTATTTTTTATTTTTTATTTGGTTGCAGCCGTCATTGTTGTTTGGCAGGCCCGGGCTGGATTCGAATCCGCCACCTTAGGTGTATGTAGCTGGCACCTTAGCTGCTTGAGCCACAGGCGCCAAGTCAGGGGCTGTTTCTTCGCACCCACTTGTTCTCTCAGCATGTTCCTGCGGCAATCGGCCTGCAGGCGCAGCAGCCCCTGTTCTGGGCCACATCTGAGAGAGACTGCAATCCCTCCTCGAGCTGTCGGCCCACCTGTGTCTTCCTGGCTCTGTTTGCCACAGCCCTGCTCTGTCACCTGGCGGCACAGAGGTGGAGCCTGGTTACACTTTGCCTTAGTGGCCCCAAGTGTGCTTTGCTTCCTGCTTTGTTTCTCCAGCACTTCTGCGTGGGCCCAACATCGCCATTCTGGAGCAGGCGGAGTACTTGATCCCCACATGATGGGTCATGAACACCCCCAGGCGGACCTTGTACAGGGTGGCGGGAGATGTGTCTCTCCTGAGTTCCTGTTGCCAGGCATAACTGGCCTGATAATGTGCCCTGCCCAGGTTTCCCTTCTCCCTTGTCTTCCTCTCTACCCCCGCCTGTCCCCTGGAATCATGTCCCAACACAAACTGCTCCGGAGCAACCACTAGCTCTCTGGTGACAGCTGCCTGAGTGGTCACGGTTGCTCACAGTCCAGTGAATGGACCAGGGTGCCCACAAACTATCACTGAAGTCTGCAGGGCCACAGGGTGTCCCCACAGCGTGGGGGGCACGGATGTCAGGGCAGCCACAGCCAGCGAAGGGGGGGCTGTATTCCACAGACAGGAACAGAGGAGGCCGAAGGGAAGTGGGTGTGGGGTGTGGACAGTGCAGAGACCCAGAGTCAGAGTGGGCTGTACCGGCTCCAGTAGACTTGGCTGGACACTCAGCATGTCTAGTTGGCCCTTGTTGAGATGAGTTGGGGACTGAAGGTAGGGCCTGGTCCAAGGTCACCTTGCAGAGCACCAGTTTTACCCAGAGAGGGTAGGGAGCTGCTCAGGGAGCAAGCAAGGAGCAGGAGTCCTGGGCTTTGTGTCACCTGGAGCCTCGCTGCTGGGAGGAGGGGAGCCTGGGACCAACAGCCTGGAAGCTGGTTAGAAAAGCAGAGTCTCAGGCCCCACCTGGCTTTGTGGGGGTCAAATCTGCATTTTAACAAGAGCCGGGAATTCAAATGCACATTGAGATTTCAGCAGTCCTGTCCCAGGATGCTCAGCAGAGGAACTTTTGATTGGGCTGGGGGTAGGGAGCTGAAGTCCTAGAGGGGATGTGCGGCAACAGTGGGGGGCATACTAGCCGGCCTGCTGGGGTTTGGGAGGGGCCTGAGCAGCTGCAGGGGCAGGGCCTCCCCCATGGGAGGGGTGAGCTGCCTCTGGAAATGCAGAAGGCAGGTGGAGGGAGGCGGGCTGTGGGGGGTGGGGAGGGTCTGGGGCTTGCTGAGGCATCTGCAGTGACAGGTCTGGAGCTCAGAGACATTTGCTGGAGCTGACCTCAGTGGGTCCTCACTCTGGAGCCCACTCTGTTTCCTGAATCTTTACAGACCACCTGCCTAATGACAAGGCCCAAAGTGTTGTCAGGAGTCTCTTTGACGTTCCTGGGAGCCAGTTGCAGAAAATCCAGATATTCACTTTTGTCCCCTCACTTGCTCCTTGGATTAGGGTCTCCACACGTGGGGGCCCTGCACTCCTCCTCCTCTCTGGGTGATGAATACATTGAGAACTCAGTAATGAAGGGAGGTGCAAATTGACCTTTTATCTCTGGAAGGCTAAGTTGAGGACACAGCTTCAGTAGCCTGAGAGGAGCTGGGCTGTGAATTGCACAGACCCTGGTGCCCAGATGCACTGACCGCTTTCTGTAGGCAGTGGGGTCCTCACAGTGGCCACCAATCACCCTTCCCAAATCTGCCACTCGGAGACCTGTAGCCCCTTCCCCAGGTAGGGCCAGGTGAGTTGAGGGGACGGGAGGCCAGGGGCTGCGTTAAGGAGCCTCCCATAAGAAGCAGAAACGGTGGCGCTGGGAGTTACTTTCCAGCACACACCCTGACCTCTCCAGCATGGTGACTCTGCCCCTATGCCTGCGTGCTGTTGTGGTATCTGCCCGGGGAACAACCTGGCTGGAAAGACTGCCTGGTCTCTGGTCACACACACCATCCACCCCTGTGAGCTGACTTGTGGGCACAGCACTGTCTTTGGTCAGGAAGCTAGAAGCAAAGTGGACACAGGAACCCAAGGCCCAGAGCTGAGGAGGCTGCCTGGCCTGACTGCACTGACAGGGGCATGCTGGGCGCTGTGCCCTCGGGACTCCAGGTCGGATCTGGGAGGAGCCTCTGTCATCTCAGGTGTGCTCAGCGCCTGTCAAACCCTGCTCTCTGCCCTCAGCCTCCTCTTGCTGATGTTTGAAAGATTACTTTTAAAAAGCAGTTTCTGAAACCCCTGAAGCCAGCTTTCTCATTTGAGGGCAAACAATGAATCCCATGGAATTTTGGGGTTAGGAAATTGATCATTTTTTTTCAAATTTGCCTGAGATTAACATGAGTGCTTGTTAAAAATGCAGGTCCCAGGATCTCCTGGGGAAAGTCAATGACTGATTTACCACACAACTGCTTAAAGTGTGGCCCCGCCCTAGCACCTGTTAGAAACGCAGAATCCTGGGCCCTGAGAACTATATTTTCACTGTATTTTAACCGGCTCCCAGGTGATCTGCAGCTGTGTGGAAGTTTGAGAAGAGCTGGCCTGGGCACACAGATACTTCGTATTTACTTATTTTTTTTCCTGATCTGCTGGGCTGTTATTTATATTTACTTTTAAAGTATTTTATGGAGGTATAATAAAGAAAAGTGCTGGGCCATGCACGGTGGCTCACACCTGTAATCTTAGTACTTTGGGGGGCCTGAGGATCGCTTAAGGCCAGGAGTTCAAGACCAGTCTGAGCAAGAGCAAGACTCCTGTCTCTACAAAAAAAAAAAAAAAAGAAAGAAAGAAAAAAAGAAAGAAAGAAAAATTAGCTGTGGGTGGTGGGCATTCACCACAGTCCCAGCTACTCGGGAGGCTGGCCCAGGAGGATCACTTGAGCCCAGGAGTTTGAGGTTGCTGTGAGCTAGGCTGACTGAGCAATGCTCTGTCCAAAAAAAAAAAAAAAGGAAAGAAATAAAGAAAGCAAAAGAAGGAAGGAAGGGGAGGGCGGAGAAGGGAGGAAAAGGAAAGAAAGAGTGAGTACGTATTACGTGTTTAGCTCTGAGAGCTTTCCCCAGTGGGCTACGCCTCAGTAACCAGATCCAGACTCAGCATGATGGACACCTGGGACCCTCCATACATGCTTCTAGTCACTCGCCCAACAGAGACACCTAGATGAGACACTCACGGCACCTGTGCACGGACTGCTGCCTCTGCTCTGTATGATACAGGCTCACACGGTAAGGACTCCTCTGGGTCTGTCTGTCCTGCCGGCGTAGGACTTGGGTGTGGTACTGCCTGTGGCTGTGGTTTATTTCTTTGGCTGAGCAGAAGTCTGCTGTGTGGGCATACACCCTGCTTACCCACTGTGCTGGTGACCAGCACAGGGCGGCTTCCACCTTGGGCTATTATGAACACGGCACCTGAGTGTCTTAGCTCATGTGGTGACACTAACTCAGAGCCAGGTTTGAGAGGCCTGACCTGCGTCCCGCCACGCGCACAGTCACATCTGTCGGACACCCATGCACCTGTGCAGTGACCCAGCACCATTTCCCGTCTGCTCCGCCTTCAGGGCCTGTTGGGTCACTGCTGGCAGCTTGTCCTTTCATCTTTGTGTCCTGCTGCCCAAGAATTACGCATGGCCATGTACAAAAGCTTCTGTATTCTTCTAGGACCGGAGGGGCTCTGGGGAATTTCAAGTTCTGTCTCACCGTCTAAGTCACAGTGGGAGCTGTGAAGAACAGCTCCCTACACCCCAGCCCGACCGTCTTTCAGCATCCAGCCGGAGCAGAAGGCTGCGATGTGGTTCCCTGTTCCTGGTGGGCAGATGGTCCGCAGAGACCAGGCCTCAGGGCCAGGGTGGGGGTGAGGAGACTGAGGCACTTGTCTGGGGTGCAAAATGTAAGGGATGCCAATACTCAGTAATCAAGACAAGTCCTTCATGCAGTAAAAGATCCTTTTTTTTTTTTTTTTGAGACAGAGCCTCAAGCTGTGCCCCTGGGTAGAGTGCTATGGCATCACAGCTCACAGTAACCTGCAACTCCTGGGCTCAAGCAAGTCTCCTGCCTCTGCCTCCCAAGTAGCTGGGACCACAGGTGCCCACCACAACGCCTGGCTATTTTTTTTGGTTGCAGCCATCATTGTTGTTTGGCGGCCCAGGCTGGATTCGAATCCACTACCTTAGGTGTATGTGGCTGGCGCCTTAGCTGCTTGAGCCACAGGCGCCGAGCCGTAAAAGATCCTTGATGAACAAAATAACCTTTTCATTAAAGAACAGTGCTGAGCTGAGCACTTTGGACCAGAAACAAAAGGGAAAATGCTGTGCCCCACACACATGTTCTTTTTTTTTGCAGTTTTTGGCTGGGGCTGTGTTTGAACCTGCTACCTCCGGCATATGGGGCCGGTGCCTGACTCCTTTGAGGCACAGGCGCTGCCCTACATGTTCTTTTTATGTTCTTATATATTTTTAATATATTTTTTCTAAAACACTAAAGTAGCTAAAAAAAATACCAAAAAATGGAAAAGTGGGTAACTCATGACGTTATTTCAAGTTTACATATTTTACCAACACCAAGTTTATTATGATCTTCCTTTCCCGGCCTAAATGGAAACGCACTCGCCCACGGTACTCCCAGGGTCTGCTTCTTTGCTCATCTCATTTTCAATTCAGACAGCTTCTCTGTGTGAGAATTCCTCTGGACAAAGCGATCTAAAATAATTTTAAATTAACATTAAATCTTCTTTTCATTGTTAACAACATTAAACATCAACTATTTTAATATCATTAAAATTAAAGTTGTCACTTCACGGAGAGAAATTATTACACACGGCAATTCTCTTATCAATAGTAAATGTTATCAAATATAAATATTAAGCAGTATTAAATATTTCAAGTTTTACTAACATTAAAATAATACTCAGGAGGAGGAATGAAGCAGGAGGTTGGGTCTGTAGCATGCTGGGATTGCATCTGTGAATGGCTACTGAACTCCGGCCTGGGCAACATGGTAAGAACCTGTCTTTTA
>NW_003852523.1:1800760-1802570 GCF_000181295.1 Otolemur garnettii
TTGCAGTTTTTGGCTGGGGCTGGGTTTGAACCCACCACCTCCGGTGTATGGGGCCAGCACCCTACTCCTTTGAGCCACAGGTGCTGCCCAGTACTGCATTTTCTTTATCCACTGATGAATTGATGGGCCCACGGGTTGATTCCATCTTTGCAATTGTGAATTGTGCTGCAATAAACATTCGAGTGCAGGTGTCTTTTTGATAAAATGATGCCTTTTCCTTTGGGTTCAGCAGTGGAATTGCTGGACCAAATGGCAAGTGTACGTTTACTCCTTTGAAAAATTGCTATCTTGTTTTCCATGAAGTTTGTACTGATCTGCAGCCCCATCAGCAGCGTAGAAGTTCTCCTTTCTCTCTGCATCCACACCAGCAGCTATTGTTTTGTTTTTTTTTTTACTTTTTAATAATGACCGTTCTGACCTGCTGAAGTGATATCTCATTGTGGTTTTAGCTTGCTTTTCCCCGACAGTGATAGCGAGCATTCTTTCATGTATTTTTTTGTCATTTGTCTATCTTTTTTCGAAAAACTTCCATTCGTGTCTTTTGCTTACTTTTTAATTTTTTTTTCTTGGTGATTTAAGTTCCTTGTAGGTCCTAGATATAAGCCCTTTATTGGATATAAGCATTTACAAATATTTTCTCTCATTCTTTGTAAATAGGTTGTCTATTAACTATGTTGATCGTTTCCTCTGCTGTGCTTTAGACCACTGGAGCAAAATAGAGAGCCCAGAAATAAAATCAGCCACCTACACCCAACAGATCTTCAACAAAGCAAACAACAGGCACTGAGAAAAGGACACTCTGTTTAATAAGTGCTGGAAAACGGGACAGTCACCCGCATAAGAATGACACAGGACCCCCATCTCTCACCACATACAAAAATTAATTCAAGATGGATAAGACTTAAATATAAGGCATGAAACCATAAAAATTCTAGAAGGAAATGTAGGGGAAACACTTTTAGGCATCAGGCAAAGGATTAACGGCTAAGATCCCAAAGTCAAATTATAGCAACAACAAAAATAAATACGAGATTTAATTAAATCAGAAATCCTCCGTAACTCTGAATTTTCCTTCATCTTTGCGATCTTCTCTCTTTGTGCTCACTCTGTGTAATTTTCTCTGATGTGTCTGCTTGCTCACTATTCTCTCTAGTCACATGCAACCTGTTAACTCATTCATTTTTTAAAGTTAAAGTTTTTTATTTTGTTTTTTAGAAGTTCCATTTGTTTCTTTCTCAAATCTGCTTGTTCAGTACTGATAATGTCTAATGACTAAGGTGACCAGATTGTAACATTGGTAAAGTGGGACACCACTGACCAGGGGTGGGGATGGGGGTGTGTTGTTAATTAAAAATTTGGTCTATATGGAGCAACAAAAATTTTCATAGAATGCAAAAATAGTATTGTAATATATATATATTTTTTAATTTCAACGTAAGTACAATTTACAAATATAATACCTTAAAAAAATTATGTATAGGGCAGCACCTGTGGCTCAAAGGAGTAGGGCATGGTCCACCTGAGCGACCTTGCCCAGGAGGGAGTGGGGAGTTTACATTAGCCTTTCATTTCCAAATGGAGTTACATTAACCTTTTCAGCAGCTGAAAACCATATATTCCCTTCCAGTTGTCCCGCTGTTCCCTAGCTTGTCGTGCATTCTTCCCCCAAATCGGGACTTTTTAAAAATGCTGCAGGATGCAGGGCAAATTGTTAAAAATTGGGACTGTCCTGCCAAAAGCGGGACGTCTGGTCACTTTACTAATCACTTCTCATCTTTATATTTCACTTTTCTTTTCTTTTTTTTTTTTT
>NW_003852523.1:1803655-1822001 GCF_000181295.1 Otolemur garnettii
CAAAAATCGGGACTTTTTAAAAATGCTGCGGGACGTGGAACAAATTGTTGAAAAGCGGGACTGTCCCGCCAAAAGCGGGATGTCTGGTCACCCTAAGCTACAAGTCAGGGGTTTCCGAGACCACCTCTAGGTTTCGTGATTTCCTCGGACTCACAGGACTTGGTAGATGGTTGTACTCGTGGGTGTGACTGACACAAAGCAAAATCAGCAATGGGAAAGGGAGCATTGAATCTGGAAGAAACCAGGAGCAAACTACCAAGAGTCTTCTTGTTGAAAAGTCACACAAAATGCATTTAATTTCTTCATGCTTCACACCTGGGACAACTTGAGTAAGATGTAAACCAGTGAAGTTCACTGGAGACCCAATGCCTGGCTCATGACTAGGCTGGTCACGTAACTACTTCTGCCTCTTGTGTACCAGCATTCCAGACTCTTAGAATGAAAGCAGGTGTTCACCAGACACCATATAGTTGGCACAGATGGCTTGGGCCCAGGAAGCCACTCTGACCAGGGATAGTGAGAAATTCATGCATCCAAGTTCCCAGGTGGCAGCCAGAGGCTGATTCTAAGGACAGTGGTCCTAGCCATGCTTGGGCGAGGCCCCCAGTCAGTGTGGGAGTCGCAGGCTCAACCTCTCACTGTCACTTACCCAAGGCTCAGTGTGCCTGGACAATGACACCAGGACTGTCCACCCCCAGGCCACCAAGCTCTGCCTAGCTCACGAGTTGTGGTGGCTTCTTGGAGGTGAGTTGAGAAGAGGGGTTGGAAAACTCCCTCACTCTTAAGAGTCTGGCAGTTTATCAGGAAGGTCTTATGAGGAATCTCAGTGCCGGAAGGCTCCTCAGAGCACCTAATTTGTCATGTGTCAGAAATAAAAGTCCTCTACGTTTGTTTTTAAAAAAATGTTAAAATTCCCAATAAGAATTCCTAATGTCAGTTGTCCAGCCTAAAAAAGAACCCTGAATGCTGGGAGGTTGTCATCCAATGAACTGCATTTCTGACAAAACTTGAACACTTCTCCAGCAGAGAACCCCTGTGGCTGGCCACTCGGGCCTCCCTCACCTTCCTCTGGGCAGAGCCGGCTCATACACCTGGCAGAGCAGGGGCAGTGCTTGGGGCCCAGGGTACTTTCAGGGAACCAAAAATGTCTTAACTTATTTTTAAATCAGAAGGGAAAACTGAGTTTTTTGGGGTCAAATTTTGTTTTCAGTTTTTAGTCTGGATTATATTTGTCTTTATATCAAAGTAGTCATACAGTATAATTTCTCATGAGAGAAAAATAGGTCTAGTGTTTCTGCCATTTTAACTACGTATTATTTGTCACTACAAACAGAGAATCCAAAGGGACAGCTTTTCCTCGGCCAGCCAGCATGGCACCGTCCAGCCTCCCCTGCAGAGTCCATCCTTGCCACCCAGGTCATCGGGAGACCTAGCCAGACTAAAGGGCTCTAATGGCAGGTCGTGACCCATTATCAGATTATGAAGTGCACAAAATGGGTCATGACTGTGGTTTTTCACTGTAAATGAAAAAAACAGGCAGATTTACCGTGAAGCTAATGAAACTTAAGCCCCCACCCCCTTATATACAGTATTTTATGATTTTATAAAACCGTGAGCGTGCGTACACCAAGCGCAGAGAGATGCACCTTTCCATTCCAGCCTCCCCTCCTCCACCGTCTCCTTCCTGATGGTTGGTGTTAAAGTGGCCAGAGGCTTTTTGGGACCTAAGAGTAAGATGGGGAGGGAATAAAGCTCGTTTGAGAACAACTCTAATTAATTATTTCACATATGAGCTGCTTGGAATTTGGGAGAATTTCCACAGGCCAGCTTTTGGCATAGACTTACAGGCATCCAGGGCTGGGCGCCTCACAACACATTAGCTAACTTATCAACAGTAAAACAACAAGTTTAAGCTGACAATCAGTGGAGGTTTATAAAGCCAAATGTTGAAGGTGGACACAGGAGAGACACAGACCACACACAAATCTGAGACTCTTTTTCTAAGCAGGATTTGGGCCAGCTTTTGAAAGGGACAGGGCATACAGAAAGGGAAAAAAGAAGTGGGTGGGCAGTGAGACAAACCGTTGTACTCTTGTGAGGCCCAGGAAATCTTAGATAAGGCAATGTGAGAAGTGAAAGGGGAGTGGAGGAAGCATGGGCTATGTAGATGCCCCTGGGTAGGGGGTCGGTGGATCTTGTCTCAGCTCTGCACCTGGCAAGATAAACTTGTCATCAACGTTATTAGTGTGGAATCTAACAGACATTAGCCTGTAGACCCAGAGTTACAATATGAGTGTCCTTGCACATTTGGCAAAAAAAAAAAGAATAGTGATCACTGAGAGATGAGAAAGAGATGGGATAAACCAGCAGTCTCCCTGAGTTGAGGAGCTGGGGCTGAGTATGGAGGGGAGGAGGAGGCGAGGGTTGTGAGTATTGTGTGCTAGAAACAGACAGCTGGAGAGGGGGGTAGTGGGGGGGATGGAAACACTCTGGAGATTTTCACGATGATTCCTTGACTCTTCAGCAAATGAGGAAACTTCCTGAGGCAAGTCAACAAAACGAAACAACACTCCCCCCCACCTCACCCGGCCCCCCAAATCAATGCCTAAAAGGATTGAAGGAAAAATCCCTAAAGTTTAAGCAGGGCTCAAAATAACTGAGGGAGCACTGGGGAGAGCAAGTTGTCTGCCACAGTAGTGGAACAACTAAACGCTACTCTGATTCCAGTTATTACAGTTTAAAGGCAAAACCTGGATAGAATTGTTTCCAACTAAGTTAATGATATACCCCAAACAAAGCTTCAAAATATTGTAGGGATGAAAAAATAACCAGTACCCAACAAGGTAAAATTCATGATGGCTGCAATCCAACAAAAAAAAATGCCAAGCAAGCCCAAAAGCAAAAAAAGCCAACCAAAAAGCAAAAAAAAAAAAAAATCAATTGAAAACCAACCCAGGGGCTTGGCGCCTGTAGCACAGTGGTTATGTGCCGGCCACATACACCGGGGCTGACAGGTTCAAACCCAGCCGTGGCCAGCTAAACAACAATGACAACTGCAATAGAAAAATAGCCGGGTGTTGTGGCAGGTACCTGTAGTCCCAGCAACTTGGGAGGTTGAGGCAAGAGAATTGCTTAAGCCTAAGAGTTTGAAGTTGCTGTGAGCTGAGACACTACAGCACTCTACCGATGGCAACATAGTGAGACTCTGTGAAAGAAAGAAAGAAAAGAAGGACAAAAAGGAAGAAAAGGGAAGAAAGAAAACCCCAGAAATGTAACAGACAATGAAATCACTTTAAAAAATTAGTTAATCAGTTCGGCACCTGTAGCTCAAGTGGCTAAGGTGCCAGCCACATACACAGGAGCTGGTGGGTTTGAATCCAGTCTGGGCCTGCCAAACAACAACAACTACAACCAAAAAATAGCTGGGTACTGTGGGTGCCTGTAATCCTAGCTACTTGAGAGGCTGAGGCAAGAGGATCGCTTAAGCCCAAGAGTTTGAGGTTGCTGTGAGCTGTGATGGCACAGCACTCTACCCAGGGCAACAGCTTGAGACTCTGTCTCAAAAAAAAAGAAAAATAGATAATCCATAGCCTTAACCTCATTTTCTTAGTTATTGTGTTAAGACGTTTATATTCTACACTTAGTAGATTTAACATGTACTCTTGTAAAATGTACCATAGGTGTGATCCCACCAGAAAGTATTTCAAATTATATATAAAACCAGTACATTGTACTCCATAAGTGCATGACTGTACACAGCTATTATTTAATAAAAAAATTGAAAAAAAAAGTAGTTAATGCAAATGAAGGAAGAAAAAGATAAAACTTGGGAGAACATATGGGATAGCTGGAAAGTGGAAAATAAGATAGTAGATTTAAATCCAATCATATAAATATCACATTAAGTATAAACAGTATCTTGGTTAAAAGGTAGGGAATATCAGATTTGATACAAAATGAATACTCAGATTTATGCTGCTTACAAGAAACACACTAAATATAATAACACAAGTAGGTTAAAGGTAAGGATGGGAAAAGCCTATGCCCAAACTAATCAAGAGAACGCTGGTGTGGTTATAAAGGTGTCACAATAGATAAAGGTCATATTCGTACAGCTGGGGTCTAGTCACGAGGAAACACTGAACAACTCCGATTAGGGGACACTACAGAATGGCTCACAATCTTCCAAATTATCAAGGTTGTTAAAGTAAAAAAGAGACTGAGGCATATTCCAGGTTGAAGGAGACGGGAAGCTCTGCGCTACTTTGAGAATGAGGAAGGGTAAGACAGGTAAAAAGTAATGTGAAAGGACGACAAGCCTATTATGCAGACCTCCACAGACACCCTCTCCAGACCACCTCTTCAAGCTGACCTCGTGGTCTCAGACCGGACAGGCACTCCATGTGCGTATCAGTGCGGTAGGCCTAGTTCCTACATACGTTGGCCAGTTTGTTACAGTCCCTTGGGTGGTCACCTTCGAGTGGTCCAACTGTAGTTTATGACAATTGGCATACACACGCGGGCAGTGCTTCACAGGAGGTAAGCACTCAGTGCTAGCTACTGCCCACACTGGGGTGACCTAAGGGGCACTTGGGCAGTGCCAGGGATGCACACAGTGCCACACATCCAGAACTATCACAAAGCACATGCGCACCTGGGGTTTATACAGTTCAAGGAACTTGTCCATCTAACACCAGCCACGTGATCATTTCAATTTTTTCCTTGAGCTGAGAACCACATGGAAATTAAAATACACTATGGGTCTCTTACTGAGTAGCTGAATTGAAATCTAGGGAATATATGTAGAGACAATACTAAGTTTTCTACTAATATTAGCTGAAAATAAATTGGTTGGTTGCCCATTGCCTCTGACAAGATTTGTCATGTTTATTCATCAAATACTTAATAGGCACCTTCCCTCTGCAAAGTCCTGGAGACACAGGTGCATGACAAGAGCTCCTGCCCAGCTTCTGCCCTTGGGCCCCTCCCAGGCCAGTGATGTGAATCTTAAGTGGATAAAATAGAAGCCACCAGTCACATGACAGGGCTGTATCAGGGCTTTATGGGAATGCTCAGAAGGGCACCTGCTTTGGGCTGGAAGGATTTCCTGGAGAGATGATGCCAACCTCAGGTGGGATCTGAGATACTCAACCAGGCAAAAGGCAAGCTTGCATTATCATGAGGTGGTCCAGCTGACCAAGGGCTCCAGCTGGGGAGAACAGGGCCAATGGCCGATCTCATAAAACTCAAATTCACATCCCATCAGGGTTCCATATGCTCCTTTTCTTTTTTTTTTTTTTTGAGACAGTATCACTCTGTTGCCCTGGGTAGAGTGTGTGGAGTCATCATAGCTCACCGTAACTTCAATATCAAGTGATCCTCTTGCCTCAGCCTCCCAAGTAGCTGGGACCACAGGCACTCACCACAATACCTGTCTAGTTTTTCTTTTTTTAGTAGACAAAGTCTCGCTCTTGCTCAGGCTGGTCTTGGAACTCCTGAGTTCAAGCAATCCACTTACCTCTGCCTCCTAGACTGCTGGGATTGCAGGCGTGAGCCACTCCGCCCAGCCATACACAAACTCTGTTTGTAAAGTGCTTCTGTGACATGGGATGCCTTTTCCAAGCATCCACCATGCATCACACAACTTCCACAGTTCACAGAGGATGAACTGAGCTTCCGTGCCTAAGAATTGAGCCGAGACTGTGCCTCTGGCTGGGGAAATATTAGATGCTGTGGTCATGGTTTGGCCACCACAGGCATTTACTATCTTGAATATGTGGCCAACACTGAGGAGGAAGCAACAGGAGAGCAACAATCCTGCACTCGAAGAGCCTGTGAATGCTAAGAAAGGCAAATCGGAGGCTTTTCAAAAATGAACATTTGGTGGCAATAAATGGCAGGATTAAAGCAGAAGATTAAAAAAATCATATTGTCCTGGTGCAGTGTTCAAGAAACTTTAGGCAGAGGGTCCCAAGAAAGATTAATTTAGGGTATCAACAAAGGAAAAGAAGAGCTGGGTGCAAGTCCAAGCCTGGAGAACTGGCATCCATCAATCTCCTTTCCTTCTAATTCCTTATTTGCCAGCCAGCCTGGTGTTATTAATGTGAAATATCTACAGCTCAGCCCTTCGCTTTACAGGGAACAAAGGAACAAATTCCAGTGTTACAGAAGAGGCACAACAGAATAAAACAAATGCTACAACGTGGACACCTCTAAACCATTGAGAGTAGCTTATTGTCCTCTATGATGAAGTATTAGTGGGGGGTGTCCCACAACTTTCTTTTTATGCATTTACCCCCATTACCTTAAAAATTAATTTGAGGCTCGGTGCCTGTAGCATAGTGCTTACGGCACCAGCCACATGTACAGAAGTTGGTGGGTTTGAACCTGGCCTGGGCCAGCTAACCAACAACGACAACTGCAACAAAAAACAGCCAGGCATTGTGGCAGGCACCTGTAGTCCCAGCTACTTGGGAGGCTGAAGCAAGACAATCGCTTGAGCCCAGGAGTTTGAGGTTGCTGTTGAGCAGTGACGTCACAGCACTCTACTGATGATGACATGGTGAGACTGTCTCCAAAAAAAAAAAAATTAATTTGAGTAGTAAAGGTAGATTAAAAAACAGGAATGGATTAACAAGCTGTGGTATCTGCATACTGTGGAATACCATTCAGACATTAAAAAGATGGAGACTTCACATCTTTTGTATTAAACTGGATGGAAGAGGAACATACTATTCTTAGTAAGGCACCACAAGAACGGAGAAACAAGAATCCTACGTACTCAATTTTGATATGAGGACAATTGATGACCTTAGTACACAGTTGGGGGTGGGAGGGCGCAGGGAGAGAGGAGGGAGGGGTGGGAGGTCACGGGGTGTGACACATCTCTTGGGGACAGGACATAATTCTAAGAGGGACTTTACCTAACAAATGCAATCAATGTAACATGGTTCTTTGTACCCTCAATGAATCCCCAACAATAAAAACCAAAACAAACAAAAAACAGTGGTGTGGACAGTAATGAAAAAAGTGGATAAGCAAAGATCGTTGCCCCTCTGATCATATATTTTTGGTGCCCAAATAACTGTAGCTTTAATACAGCCCAAATTTTACCAGCAACTTAGAACTGAGGAAAATTAAATTCTCACACAACCCCAAAGTGGCTATTCATATTACCCACATTATGGGCCTTATCTTTACTTTCATAAATTTATTTATTTTTTTGAGACAGAGCCTCAAGCTGTCCCCCTGGGTAGAGTGCCATGGCATCACTGCTCACAGCAACCTCCAACTCCTGGGCTCAAGCGAGTCTCCCGCCTCAGCCTCCCAAGTAGCTGGGACCACAGGCGCCCGCCACAACGCCCGGCCAGTTTTTGGTTGCAGCCATTATTGTTGTTTGGTGGGCTGGGCTGGATTTGAACCCACCACCTTAGGTGTATGTGGCTGGCGCCTTAGCCGCTTGAGCCACAGGCGCCGAGCCACTTTCATAAATTTAAATGCTACTAATCATTACTATCAAGGTACAAAACACAGCACTGAAAGCACGACTCAAAGCAAAATACAGTACAAATTTATTGACTCCGATCATTCTTAGTCGAGATTTAAGGGAAGTAAACAGACAAGAGAATTGGATACAAATAAGCAATGGATTAACATTAGATAGAAATCCTATTTTACTATAAATGTTCAGTCCCAAACAGCTTATTCCTAAATAAAATCAGTGACTTACTCTGCTAAGGCATATGATGACCAAATGTGCACAATTATAATAAAACCACTCATTTTTTTTAGTAAGTATATATTCAATGAAACACTTCAAATAATCCTGGAATAATGTTAAAAGAAAGGAACACCTTTGGAAAATTAGTATTAACCAAATATAACTTCATGGAAAATCTGGACAGCACTAACAAATGACTAAACAGTGCTGAATTCAATTATTTTGAAGATTTACAGTAAAATACTTTGGTTCCCAAAAGACTGTCTCCAAGAAAGAATTAAAACACCTGATATTAACTCATGCCTCCTCCCCGTGGCGTGGAGCTCCGTGACCTGGCACACTGGCTGCCCTGCGCCAGCAGAGTGTGTCACGGTGTACGAGAACAGCAAACTTCCTAAAGTGCTAAAGCCACAAAGAACCACAAAAGAGGAAACCCTATTTTTAAAACTTAAAGTTTAGTAGTCAATGTTAAAGAATACTTATTAAATGTCAGCATTATATTAATCAATAATGCAGTTCACAATTACTGCAAAACATCAATGGACATCGGAAATCAACAAACTTACTCGTAAATATTCCAGTAATAATTAAATTTGTAGAGAAATCTGTTAAGAATGACACCCAATTATTCTTTATTAAGAAAATTTACTCCCTAAAGTTGCAACTTGCTTGTAAATTGCACAGCATAACTGTGAGAACCTGACTTGAAGAAGAAAAAGCCAAGTTTAGATCTGCTAATTTTTACCTCTCCCTCATCCTGACCGGCCAGCCAGCCAGACATGGCCACAACCCCCCTGGTTTCTTCTTGCCTCACAGAGGCTGCTCCCACTAGTACCAGCGGTGCTGCAAGTACATCTAGGTGTCCCTGTTAAGGACCAGGCTGACTTTTACAAAGAAAAGGCTAGAAACAATCCATTCTAAACCAGAAAAGCAGGAACGTCATACATCTCTCCACAAATGCAAATAGCATCACTGCTGTTAGGTGTATATTTTGGTAAAGTTATAAATGCACACTAACTAGTTGTAAAGGTGAATGTTCTGTTAATCTTGAAATATAACTATTAAAAATGCACAAAATTTGTTACCTCCATTGCTTACTTTGAGTGATAAAAACATGTTTTATGTTACTCTTTCCTTCTCCCACATAAAGAAAATGATTCTGTAACAAGTTCTCAGATTAACAAACAATATATTAAAACATTTTACATTCTCTTCAACAACTGTGTAAAAAAGCAGGCAACCTGAATACTTATAAGGAATAACGAGCTTTCTACATTTTCAAAAATTAATTACAATCAGAAAAGATATTTACAAGAATATCTTCACTGGAGTTGCGACTATGAAAGTCCACCTTGTTTTACACCAAATATTTGCCTACTGAGATAAAACGTTCTTTAAAATCTGTTCAACAAATAAAACAAGTCATGTCTTTAATTATTTCACTTTTTAACATTTAAAATAGTTACAGGAGTGGAAGCATATTTTTTTTGACCATCAAAATAAACTCTTTCAGCCTAATGCTTTTAAGGTTCAGTATAAAAGTAATAGAAAAACCAGAACTGCATTATAAATGTTTTTGGTTCAAAATTTTATTTGAAATCTTATTTTCCTTGCCTAGACAAAAATGTGAGCTAATAAGATAAACACTGTAATTTTTAAAATCTAACAGATTTGTGGAGCCTATAGTCAGATCAAAAATATTTTTTGATTAATAGCATTACTTTTATAAATCTTGGAAAATGTAGCATAAAGGTTCAAGTTGTGGGATACTGAATTTGCACTGCTAAGATACATTGTATCATGGAATTATTACAGATACTCTAATGGCCATGCAGGTGATGATTACTCAGTGAACTGTCTCCTTCTGAAGAAGTGACAGCTTATCCAGAGGCTCAGAGTAACACCACACATTGCAGGGAATGAGTTGAAAGCTCAATCACCCATCCTGACGCTGCACTGCTCCAGTGCTGCCTCTAAAATGCACAGAGTCAGTAACTACTGCTCAATCTTATTCTCCTCTGTTCATCAAATCTAAGAAAGAACAAAAGAGGAAGTAACTACTAAAATACCTTGGAATTTTTGGTAGTTTTTTTAAAGTGACAGAATAAAAGGAAAAATTTCATGCATCATTTCTATAACGTACAAAGTCAATTTTACACAGTATTTTATAAAAATGCTGTGTTCCAGTGAAAAGTTAATCATTCCTACCACTGGTATGGATGCTGGTAAAGAGACTGACGGGGACAGAGTTTTCTGCTAGAGCCCATAAATTTCTCAATCACAGTAGATGACTTTTTAAAATTTGAAATTATAGCTTGTAAAAAATGAATTATGAACTTGAAGTCTTAACCTGTATTACTATCTTAACAAAGATTTTGTAGTTTCAATAACATTTCTTTTATATGTCTAACCAAGGAAAAACCCTCTCTTTTGAAACACTGCACTGAACTTTGGATAATACCTATTGAAAGGCTTTTAATCACAACTTAATACATAATAGGAAAAGCAAGCCCCAAACCTATGAACCAAAGTAAGTAGCTAAAACTACTTTTGGACTGTGGATAGAGCTTTTGTACACATTCATGAAATAGTCAGCAGTGACTCAGAGCAGTGGCCTCACCAGTGACCTTTTAACCACTGTAAACGCCAACCAATTCTAACAGAAATTGTCACAAAAGACTGTGAGGCAGGAAAATATGTATGCTATATATACTATTCTTGAAAAGCTATCGAATTGCAGCGTGGTGTTTCCTCCTCTGCTTTGGGAGTAAAGGGCAGTTGAGAACTTTAGATCAGCTGTGCTGACTCTGAGTGTTTGGGATCTATTAGATATATGACCTGACCTTACATGTTACACTAATGTTAAATTCAAAATTAGTGCCGGATGTTAGCTATTTTGTCCCATCTATACTCAGATCTTCAATTTGTGATGGCATAAATCAGAAGACATCAAACACTCACAGTCCTTTAAATCTTGGTCTGTACTTGTGAGGAGAGTACATTACTCACACCAACATGGAAGCTCTAGGAAACTGACTTCAGGGCACTTCCATAAATCATGTTTCATCTTCTAAGCCTTCTTTAGAGTTTAACTGTCATTCATTATAGTATTAAGTGACTGAGAAAGAGAGCAAGTTTTTGTCAGTTTATAAAACTGTTGCTATTGCTGATTTAAATGTCTCACAATTTTCATACAAAAAAAAGTTCTATGTGACCACAAAATACCAAATATTTTTATCAAGTGTCAGGATAACTTATTAAAGTTGAGGTTTATTTTTTTTTATTGCTAAAGTATTCTAAGATCTAAATCAATACAGCAAACTACTCCACTTCTTCCTCATATATTTTCAGACAGAAGAATATGGTTAAGATTTACTAGAACTTAGGTGTCTGAAATAATCAAAAGAAATACTTTTGATTCTACTAATTACAAATCAGTAAAAACCAAAAACCTCAATTAAATGATTATACTGACACCGTGGAATGAGAAGGAACCATGCAAACAATGAAAATGAACCGCTCTCAACCTTAATGAGATCAGACCACCTTGTTCCTGGAAGGTCCAGACCGCGATATGTTAAATTTATTTCTAAAGTTGAGTAAGAACATTACCGACTAGTATCAGTTTAAACTCAGACTTAAATTCAAGCATAACAATTTTCAACATTTATTATTCTTTTTTAAAAAATATTGTTACTTATGCACATTTCACAATCCAGGTTGAAATCTGGGGACTGCCCCCATCCCTTAATAGGTAAAAATGTTGGTCTTTCAGTTGTGTGTTTGCTCATGACTCCAAAGACTAAACGCAGTCTTGAATGTCCTATGACAAAGTTTACACATGAATTGTCTTTTAAATGTGATCGCTGAAAGGGGTGGGGCATGGTAAAAAAGGGTGTCTGATTCTTGGGGTACAAACAATTTCTCTGTGGCTGGAGCTGGGTTTTCAGACAAGCCTGTGGGGCTGTCGGGCTCCAGGGGCTGGATCTTGGGCAGTGGTGGCGGTGGTGGCAGAGGGGGTGGCGAGGGAGAGTTTGTGGGGACGGGGCAGACTTCAGATTCCTTACGCCCCGACTCCTCTGTAGCCTGAGACATGTGTGACTGGAAGTGACTCCAGAGACGAAAGTTAGTGCGAAAAGCTTTGTTGCACACGTGACAAATAAATGGTTTCACAGAGCACAGAAGCTCCTGGTGCCGCTCCAGCTGCTTGTGCACGGTGAACATCTTCCCACACTTCTCACAGGGCCACACACCAGCATCCTTGCTAGGACCTGCTTCCCTGGGGGCCACGCTGGCCTCGGGGGACTCCTCCTCAGCGTCCTCCACAGGCTCCTCCTTGACTTGGGTTTTCAGCTGCTTAGAAAGACTAAGGTCTTCAGGGAGACATGAGGAATCCTCTGAGTCGAAGTTGACTTGCTCTGATGAATCACTGAACACATTGTCGTCTTTTGTGGTGACATGGTTTACTTTATGAGGCTCAGGCTGGACTTGGGGCCTTGAAGAAGCAGTCACGTCACCATTGTGGTCCAGAACTGGCACAGAGAGGTTTTCAGCTGGTGCCATGCTGTTCTGATTGTGGACCTCTACCTGGTGCCGCCAGATGCTGAAGGAGGACTTGAAGGAGCGCATGCACTCCAGGCAGGTCAGCTTCTTATACTCACACTTGTTCTCGTGCTCCTGCTTCAGCTCGGGCGAGAAAAACCTGAGGCTGCAGTAAGGGCAGACGGTGGCGTTCCGGCATAGACGCTCGTGGCTTCCTTGCTCTAGGAGAGAAGAGAGCTTAGCATTACAGAGGCGGCACTGGTAAACCTCCTTGTTTTCTACTGGACTTGCAAGAGGAGCATGCTCTTTTGGCTTAGCAACTTTATGTACTCCAAGGGGTTTTTCTCCTGGGTGCATTTTTATGTGCTGCTTAAATTGAGAGAGAAAGCGGTAAGCTTTTCCACAGTAAGTACAAATGTATGCTCCTTTGGCTCGAGATCGCAAGTTCCTCTTGATGACTTGCTGCGTTTGGGAACTACTCTGTCCCTGAAAACCAGGCTTGCCGCGCCTTAACTTAATGATCAGGGCCTTCTTAATCTCTCTCTCTCTCACTATATCAATCAGCTTTCTTTGGAATTTTTCATCCAAAACAGCATGGGAACTAGAAGCTGGTGATGGGTTCTTCACTATGCCGTGTTGGGTCTGACAGTGTGTCCACACTTTGAAGTTGGTGTGAAACCTCTTGTGACAGATGTCACAAGCGTAGGGCTTTTCTGGGTTATGGTACATGTTAGCATGACGGTGAAGACCTGCTGTTGATCTAAAGATCTTAAGGCAATGTTTGCATTTAAATTTTTTGTTTGGTCTCGTCCCCTCCAACTCACCAAATTCCTCTTTATTCAAATCAGAATCTGGGAAATCTGCCTCCAGGAGAGTGGGGCTGGAGCCTTCCTCGCAGTTGTCTTCTGACACAGGAGACCCGTGCTCGTTCACTTTTAACTTCTTAAAGGGCAACCGTCTATCTGCTTGGAACCTCCTTTTTGCTGGGAGCCTGCTCATGTCCTTCTGGTCTTCCATTTTCAGAGATAGGTCTCTTGTGACTGACGGTGCTGAAGCCGCTGCTGCCGCTGCGTCTCCCACGGTGACACGGATGATGTCTGAGGGGTCCGACAGCGGGCTGCTGGGCTCAGTCTTTATGCGCACCTCGGTCACGGGGGAGGCCCCTTCCCTGTCTGTTGACTGAGAAGCACTGAAGGACCTGAGGCGACGGGGCTGTAGCACTTGAGGCCTGCCATCTAGGGCTGCTTTTTCGCCACAGTCTTTTAAAGATGACTTTTGAGATAAAGCACATAACATATTCCCTGGTGCATCATCCGACACTGCTGATGATCCCTGGGTCTTTTTCAGGTCTATGGAGGGTGAATAGACAGGAACCTGGCTGTCCATGGACAGCGATCGTCTGAGGAGACTCTTAACAAGTGGGCCACTCCTGTCGATGCTTTGGTTTCCAGACCCAGACCCACTGGATGGGATCACTAAGCCTAACTTTGAATAGTATAACAAGTTCCTATCTTCACCTTGACCACTTCCTTTGCTACTCTCTTTTAATAGATAGGGAGTCTCTGATGAGCTACAGAGAGACAAAACAGGTGGCCGTGGTCTCTTCAGAGCCAGTTCTATGGCCTTCCCTTTTGGAAGCTGACCACTTACACCTGGTTTATCGTCCGTAGCTTCTCTGTCTTGGAGAGGCTTTGAAGGCAATACTGCATTTCTTTTCACCAAACTGCTTCTATTAGGATCGTCCAAAGATCCAGAGTGCTCGAGAGACTTTGCATATCCCACAGAACTATCTTTTGGCCAACTCTTTTCAGTTAATGACAAATTGTGAAGAGGCTCAACTGGTTTTGGAACTTGTGGCTTATGGGCACTGGGCCTGACTGCAGTGCTAGGCGAGGGCCGGGAAGTATGGCTTAGGTCGGGCTGGTTGTGACTAACGGTTTTTCCTTGTGCTTCGTGTCTACTTTGACAAACAATGACACTTCTCTTTTGAGAACTGTTTTCATCGTCTTCTACAAACACTTTTTTTCTATTAGGACATGTTGGGAAGGGGGCTTGAGGTGTTTTGGAAACAATGTTAGTGAGGAAGGAGATCCCAAGGCTGTAGCCAAGTTCTTGCACAGCAGCAAGGCTGCTCTTCTCAACAAACAAGGAGGAAGAATAAATGTAGTTTAAAACATTGTCAAAAGCATCTGGTTCACAAAAGTCAAGCTGAAATACAGTTTGTGACTCGTTTTCCTTATTTGTGAATAAACTCTGAAAGTATTCGCTGCTAGCAGCCAAGACATTTTTATGAGCTCGAAACTTCTGGTCTCCGACAATCAGCAGCACATCACACAGCTGTCCTTTGAGCCGTTCTTCGTTGAGGGCACTCAGGAGGGAAATGGCATGTGCCGGGTTGATGTAATGCAGCAATCCCTCCATGGCTTGGGTTTCTCTAAAAGACAAAATGTAAAATTATTATGGATAAGGTGGGGCAAAGTCCTCCCCAGTACAAAGGCACCTCAAAGGCAGGGGCCATCAACTGTCTTGTTAGGTGCCAACACCTTGTAGACCACAGGCTGACAAAAGTTTTTTGGATAACAAACTTATTTATGACTGAAAATGTAAAATTAGCCTCACAGTTTAAGCAGATCCTTATAAAAGTGAAGAATTTTAGGAACTAAATACTGTAACACAGGCATGCCTACACCATCAAAAAGAATGCTAGAATGGGGCAGGTAGCAAGGCAAGCAGTAGCTAAAAATAAAGATTTGTTATTTAGGGTCATGACCCAGTTGATGCTTGGCTCTGTTACTAATTCAGAGAATAAGCATGACTTATCAAACCCCGATTGTCTATAATCTGAAAGAAAATCAGTTTTATTACTATATATACTTAAATGTAATGCGAATTGTTAACAATGGGTTGCAGAGTAGAAGTCTTGTCAGAGCTTTAAAAATAGGTAAGAATTTATAAAGTCATTTGCTAATTACTACTAAATCAAAGTATCAAAGGTGAGAAGCATTAAAAAACAAAAAAGTTTCCTTTCTTTATTAAGCTAATTGCTAACTTGCAATCTCTTGAATACTACTTTCTTACCAAATCACACTTTTGGTTTTTTGAGACAGAGTGTCACTATGTCGCCCCCTTCCCCATAGAGTGTCATGGCGTCACAGCTCACAGTAACCTCCAACTCTTGGGCTTGAATTCTCTTGCCTCAGTCTCCCAAGCAGTTGGGACTACAGGTGCCTACCACAATGCCCGGCTGGGTTTTTTTTTGTTGCATTTGTCATTGTTATTTAGCTGGCCCAGGCTGGGTTCGAACCTGCCAGCCTTAGTGTATGTGGCTGGCGCCGTAATGGCTGTGCTATTGGCACTGAGCCCCAAATCACATTTTTTATACAAGCACGGAGGAAACGTTAGCCTGGCCCTAAACTTAAGGGGTCATACTGAGATTTCACTGACATTCTCTTTAAACCTAAAGAGGAGATGGAGGGCGAGCCCTAGCACCAGATGCTTGGCTGAGATGCTGCCTTCCTCTTGCTAGCCAACTATCCTCAGGCGTCTCTGTTGCCTCTGCCAGGCAGGTTCCCTGTGTGGGATTGGGAAGAGTGACTGTGCCCTCTTGCAGGGCTGTTGCAAATATTTAATCTAAAGAAAACTCAACAAATGTTATGTAATTAACTTTCCGAAAGTAACATTATTAATAGGCAATTTTATTCAATATTAAAGATAAAGTGTCCAGCAAGGGTCCATCATGCTCTCATGGAAGATGAAACCAACTCCTACAGGGAAGATGCCCAGCTCTCTGTGTATGATCCTTCACTTAGGCTTTTTTACTTGAATACCTCATTTCTTTCATTAGATTTTATAATGTAAATATAAAATATTGTCAGAACATTTAATATTAAAATGGATCCCAAGTAACAAAGATATTTGTGGCAGTTTTATCTTTTCTAGAGGGCAAGCTATATGAATCAGCCTCGGCCCCAGCAACACTTGCAGATGGTCTTCTGGCCTTTGCTGGTTACCGTAGACTCATCAGGAGAGCCCAGAAACTAAGAGTCTCCTGGGCTGCCAAGGTGGGAGTGCCCAAACATGGCATACAACTCCCTGCTAAAGGGCTGACTCAATGCAACAAGGCAGGGGCGTGATTTGACTTCCAGGGATGAATGACGCTTTCAGCCTATCCGAAAACAACTGCACTGGTCAGCCCTTGTGGGGTTTCTGTCCATTCCTGCCTATCCATCCGCCTTTTGTACCGAATGGTCAGTCTCCCTCCTCTATTTGCACCTTCCCGTCCTTCCTTTGCCTTCCTTCTTAGCCATTTTAATTTTCCCCTCAACCCTATCACCTATTCTTTCCTTATACCCATGCGCCCATTTGTCTAAAAGAGACTCTTACTATCTTTCACAGACGTCAGCAGGAAAGGAAGTAACTTTATGATGCCACATGTATTGACCTGGCCATCTACGGAGCAGTTTTAGTGCTAAAAATTTTTGACATAGCTAGTTCAGGAGTTGCCACAAGCAAAAACAACAGATGCAACTGGGGTGGCGCCTATGGCTCAGTGGGTAGGGCATGGGCCCCATATACCAAGGGCGATGGGTTTGAACCTGGCCCCAGCCAAACTGCAACAAAAAAATAGCTGTGTGTTGTGCCAGGCGCCTGTAGTCCCAGCTACTGGGAAGGCTGAGGCAAGAGAATCACCTAAGCCCAGAAGTTGGAGGTTGCTGTGAGCTGTGACGCCATGGCACTCTACCGAGGGCGATAAAGTGAGACTCTGTCAAAAAAAGGGGCAGTGCCTGTGGCTTAAAAGGGTAGGGTGCTGCCCCATATGCCTGAGGTAGGTTCAAATCCAGCCCTGGCCAAACAACAACAACAACAACAACAACAACAACAACAGATGCAGAACAAAGGCTTGGACAAGTCTTTGCCAAAAGGGGTTCTTAAACTCAATTTAGAGGGTTGTTTTTTTTTGTTGTTGTTGTTGCAGTTTGGCTAGGGCCGGGTTCAAACCTGCCACCCTCGGTATATGGGGCCAGCGCCCTACTCACTGAGCCCTAGGTGCTGCCCACAATTTAGAGATTTTAAGCTAGCAATTAAAAAATGAATAAAACAAGTAGGGCAGAGTAGATAATGTCAGAATGCACCCAATATAGTCAGGCTCACTAAGAGCTTGAGAACTTCCACTGCAGCTCCACAGCCACATGCCTACACATCAGCATGTGTGCCATTTGCGGGGTTGAACAGTACAACGCAGCCCTTCCCATGGGGCAGTCCAGTCTGCAAGCCAGCATTCTAGGCTGACTGACCGCACTGGGCCTGTGTTCCCCACTCTGAACAAGGATAACAGCAGTACTGCCACACAATGTGCTGTGAAGATTAAATGACGTCAGAGTAATGCTACTGTTTATTCAGCACCTACAACACTACAGACGGTACCAGAGCTTCTCATGCCATTTATTCATTCAACAAAGGGACATTTGAGAAGACCCGAGGAGGTGAGAGATGAGCCCAGGGACACTAAGGGGAGCAGTACTGTAGAGGGAGGAGCTGAGGGAACAGGGCTGGCAGGGTGTGGTGGGGGCTGTGGATGATGACATCCCAGAGGCAATGAGGAGACACCTGTCTAGGAATGCAGGGTTTGCTGAAGAACTCTACTTTTTATTCTGTGTGAAAGGAACATCACTGGAAGATTCTGAGCAAGGAATAGCAAAGACCTGAATTACGTTTTCAAAGGACTGCTCTGGCTTTGGTGTTGAGACCAGGCCACAGGAAGGCAGGACTGAACACTGAGGGCCTGCTCAGAGTGCACTGTGATGGTCCAGGTTAGAGGGGAAGACAGCTGGGCCCAGGTGGCAGCAGTGGAGGTGAGGCAGAGCCATCCGGGTTTCTAAGGGACTGACTTGTAGGGGCAGAGAAAGTGAGGAGTTAAGGACTATGCCAGAACAGCTAGAGGTGGAGTTTGGTAGAAAAACCAGGGAATTTTTTTTTTTTTTTTTTAAAGACGGAGCCTCAAGCTATCCCCCTGGGTAGAGTGCCAAGGCATCAGGCTCACAGCAACCTCCAACTCCTGGGCTCAAGGGAGTCTCCTGCCTCAGC
>NW_003852523.1:1822137-1836046 GCF_000181295.1 Otolemur garnettii
CTTGAGCCACAGGCGCCGAGCCGGGAATTTTGTTTTTGACAGAAAACTTAAGAATTCAGTTTTGACATCATACATGTGAGTAGCAGCGCACACTAATGAACCTTCTGAGCGTGCTTCTCTGCTTCCTTTCTTATGCTTCCTCAGATCACTTCTTAATCTATGTCTGAATCCTCATCTCAGGGTCGGCTTTTGGGGGAACCCCACCTTAAGGCACCAGAAGAACTCGAAACCGCAGGTAAAGGCTAAAGACACCAAGCTAAATGTTCTACATCCACAGACAAGCAGCAAATGTGACTCCACACACCATCTGTACCCTATTGCCAAAAAGCAACATTTTTTTCACTTTTCTTTGCTCAGAAAGGTTTCTTTCTTTATGCTGTCTGAATTATCATGATCCCTATTTCTGCTCTAAATAATTGCTTCCAATCTCTTGGCCCTCATGCGTCTATCTTTCTTGAATGAAAATTACCTGGGAATTAGGGAACAAATAATAAAATTGCTCAGAGTTAAGTTAAATTTTTAAACTCCTTCTTAAAAATTATTTAGAATTTGAAACTATTCATTTGACAGTCATTCAGAGTCATGGGAGACTGTCTGTCTGAAAAATGGCCCAAATTTGGAATAATGTCCAAATTTCTGATACAGCAGTGCAACACAACTTTACAGTATTTATTTTCTATTTCACTCAAACATTAATTGGGTACTTAATAATAGTTAATATGAGTGTTTGCTGCCACATTCACAAAAGTCAACATTTCTTTATGTATTAGCTCACTATTACGGGAACCCTAGGAGGTTCTATTATCATTCCCATTTTCCAGATGGGGAAGCCAAGGCACAGGGGGGTAAGTACTTTGCTCCAGGTTACACAGGTAGTAAATAGAACAGCAGGATTCACATTAGCTGGCTAAGCTCTTAATGCCCTACTATACTGCCTCCAGTTTCCTCTTTTAATTCTCCCATAATCTTCTGAGCTAGACACTGTCATCGTCCCTGTTTTACAAATTAGGAAACTGAGGCATCGAGAGGTCAAGAAGTTTGCCTCAGGTCACCCAGACAGCTGGAAGTCTGGTCCCAGAGCCAGCGCTCTTATGATCAGATCGCATGCTTCTCGTGGCTGGACATTCATCTAGATGTGCTAGAACTCTCCTGGGTGAGGATACCAATCTAACAAGCTCTGCCTTACAGAGCTGAAAGTCTTGTGTGGGAACAGTCCAGTATCTAAGCAGCACACAGGATGTCTGCAGAGGCAGACACGCAGCACAGATGGTGGCAGTGGGTCCAGGTGAGACAGGCCAGCAGAGGCGTTCTTCAGAGGAATCAAGGAACACAGAAGAGGCAGGCAGGAAGGGAAAGTGCATTCAAAGCCAATAGCACAGAGACAAGACAGAGTAGGAGGTTTCCAAAGGACTGCAGGTGGCTTCATCTGGCTACAGCAATGGGTACATGAAGGGAGGAGAAGGGGGGAGAGGGAGATGGAGGCATGAGACCTGAGGGGCCTAAAACAGGCCATGAGAGGATTATTATACACAGTACCCCAGGGTCCAGAGACTTAAGATGCCTAGAGAGACAGGCGAGAGAGAGCTGGACACTGTGGACTCCCCACCTAGCCTCTACATTTTAATTATTAAACTTTAAAAATAATGGCCCTTTGGGCAGCGCCTGTGGCTCAAAGGAGTAGGGCATTGGCCCCATATACCAGAGGTGGCGGGTTCAAGCCTAGCCCTGGCCAAAAACTGCAAAAAAAAAAAAAAAAAAAAAGAGGCCCTTTTCCTGCTCTACTTGTGAACAGACAATATTTAGTACTTTTGTATTTTAATGACAGGAGGCATATTTATGAATTTAACAATTAACATAAAATGCCCCATTAAGAATGTGGGCAAAAAGGAGGACAATCACAACTGCCACATGTCATGGGCTCCTCAGCAGAACTCTGTGTGGCTGGTGGATGTGCAGACTAAATCCTCAAACCCTGTCTCCTCTGCTCTTCAGCCCTCACACATGGCCAGCTTTGCTGCTGGGTAGACTTTCTCCTCATGTATTATTCTGATCCAGATTCAATCAACTTCAACTTGCTGGCACATTAAATTCCAATTCTTCATGCATGTCCTCATGGTGAGTAATCAGGATCTCCGACTTACAGAAGGCAGAGCATCTTATGCACGAATACACACAGCCACTACCATCCATACCCTCTCCTTTCCAACTGCTTATCTCCACCTGACTCACCAGTGCAGAAGTCCTGCCACTTTAGTCACAGTGGAGAAACCTTGGTGCTCTTAAAAGGTGGAATATGGACGAAAAGGCCCACCTGTGAGCAGCAGGAAGCAATCCACTAGGCCAGGGGCTGGGATGAAGGAATAATGGGGACACCAGGGAAGGCCTAGGACTTGTCACTCACTTGACAATTATCAGGTTGTGTATCCCTAAGCCAAAGAGTCCAAAATCTGAAATGCTCTAAAATCCAAAATATTTTGAGTGCCAACACAATACTCAAAGGGTATCATGCTTGTTGGAACATTTCAGATTTTTGGAGTAGGGATGTTGAACTGGTAAGTGTAACCCAAATACTCCAAAATCCAAAACCAATCTCAAATCTGAAATACTTCCGGTTCCAAGCATTTCAGATAAGGAATAGTCAACCTGTAATACTAAAAGTTCCAGGCACTTTTCAGAAAAGTTCATCTGACCTGGCTTAAAAACTCCCAATGGCTTGCCTTGACCTTAAGTCCTAATTCTCTGGAATAGCTACAAAGCCCTTCATAACTGGATTCTAGATCATTAACTCATACCATCACCTCAAATTCTTCAGGTAACAAATCAAAGGGGGTTGGAGGGAACTCATATTGTCACATAAATTCATTTAACACAAATACTTTCCTCTTTACCCCAATGTCAGATCAGTTGCAGGAAATTAAGATTTTTGAGCGATGCAGAGAAGACAGGCAATTTTGGAACACAGAACATTCTAGTGATAGAGGCAGAAGAAAGCAAAGCACTTAGAAGGGCACCAGGAGGTGAGTGAGGGGCAGTGAAGGAGATGAAAATAATCTTACCCACTTTCAAGAGGTAGGCTGGTATCACAAGTAAGATACATTATGAATTGAGCTGGCTCCAGGACTAGCCCACAAAACTGTTTCAACAGCTCTGTAGGAAAATGTCTCTTACCTCTAAAACATTAACTTAAAATTGAACTCTTGAGAACACTGGTCCTTTGGGAATGTTGGAGATTGTTTATATAGTTCTAACCAAGATACTGGAAAAGGGAGGGAATGCATATAACACAAGGCAAACACCAAGTTAAAAATCCAAAGCATCTACATTTGGCTTTGGAATATAAACACACACAGCTCATCCCCACACCCTCATTTCTGGATTTAGTCCTTGTGCTCTCCATTTGATTTTACTATTAGATGGTAACAGGAACTGGGCTCTGAGTTTCAGTCTTATCATCACTCGCCTGGTGACAATGCAGGCATCCTCAGATTTCAAAGCCAGACTAGCTTATCTGACCTTCAGGAAGAGTCAGGTTACTACCTTGCATTCCCACTCATCACATTTTTAGTTTCTCTCTCTCTTTCTAGGTGAGGGGTTTAGGGAGGAGAGTTTGATCTTGGTTTAACCATGAGTTCTCGGTGATGACTAGCTCAATGATTAAATGATTCTCCTCTAACATCGTTCAGGCTTTTTTTTTTAAATTTAGACAAAGTCTTACCATGTCAGCCTAGGTAGAGTGCTGTAATGTCATACCTCACCACAACGCCTGGCTACTTTTCAGAAATGGGGTCTTGCTCTTGCTCAGGCTAGTCTTGAACTCTTGGAAGATTATGCCTTATTTGAGTACAGTCTGATGTGCTGCTCTCCCCCAGCTTTGGGGGAGGCATGCAACCAATGCTAAGTCAATTTGAAACTTTGTTCCTGGAATATGGGTCCTGAGAACAACAAAGGCAGTAAATGAACAGAGCTCATTTATTTCAGGAGAGGCCTAAAAATGCACCCTGCTAGTGCCTGCTATATAGATTCCTAAAGCTAGTGTGGTTTTTGTCCTTCCTGGTCCAATTTTTTAGCTTTTCTTTAAGGTCTGAGAGCAACCTCCTATCTTTACAATAAATTCCTTTTTCTATTCAAGCCAGTTAGTTTCTGTTCTTGTTTAAAAAACCCTAATATATTTCCATGTGGCACTCACTTTTCCCTGTCCACACCTTCCAAATCCATCCTGTGAAATACCAGACTGAGCTTCCTAAAACAAAGCTTTGATCATTCATCCAATACACACATTAAGTACGAATATTATTCATTCACCTTATTTATTAAACATCTATTACGTACAAGGCACGGTTATATTTATCTGAAATATAGTGGTGCTCCAAACAAACAAGGTAAATCAGATGATACACAAGGAAGCAAATAAATATGATAGATAATTTCAGATTGTGCTAAGTGCTATGATGGAAATAAACAGAGTCCTTGGCTGGGTGCAGTACTGAGATGATGGTTGGAAAATGCCTTGCAGTAACATGTTAGTGAAAACCTATGATCTTAATGAAAAGGATCAGCTTTGATTCAGTTTAAAAACAAATAAATGCAATGATTTTCCATTAACCTAAAATGCAAAATTTTGAAAACATGAACTCCCAGTCTCTATAAAATCTGATTTCTAAAAATGTTTTGAATTTTCTCTCCCTTATAACCCCCTTGTAATGACTCCCTACTCCAGACACTTGCTTCTGAGACATAACCTGTATACCTTACTTCTTCCATTACCCAATCTGGAATGTCCTAGAACCCTCTCCCTAGCACACCACTTACAAGAACATTAATCACCTGTTAAAGCTCAAGTTGCAACTCCTCCCTGAAACCTTCTGTTATGGGCTGAATTGTCTCTCCTCACCCCTCCCACATTTATAGTTGAAGTCCTAACTCCTGCACTTGAGAATATAATATATTTGGAGATAAGATCTCTAAAGATGTGACTAAGTTAAAAGGAGGTTTTTAGGGTCCAATGTAGCTGCTGTCCTTGTAAGAAGAGGAAGATTAGGACAAAGACAAGCACAGAGAAGAACCCTGTGAAGACAGCCATCTACAAGCCACGGAGAGGCCTCAGAATCAACCAACCCTGCTGACACCTTCATCTTGGGTTTCCAGCCTCTAGAACTGTGAGAAAAGAAATTTCTGTTGTTCAAGCTACCCAGTTCGCCATGCGTAGTTACAGGAGCCCAAGCAAACTAATATCCCTTCCTTGACTACCTCAGGTTATGAGCAAACACTTCCTTTTAACTCCTGTATTATGCAGAGCCAACACCATTTATATCATGTTTATTTGTAACCTGATTTATTTAAGGACTGATATCTAGTCATTATCCTTCGGCCCTCTTCACATGCCCAACATGGCATATTGCACAACAAATATTTGTTGATTTCTCTGTACTCTGCACTCCAGTTAAATGCAGGAATGAAAATTATGTGTTTTCTTTTTCTAAAGTAAAGCTGATCACATTACTGACCTGCTTTAGAATACTCTTATCAATTTTTCCATTACTTTCTAAATAAAATTCAAACTGTGGACTGGCATATAAGACTTCACACTCCAGCTGCAACTCATCTTTCTACCCTTACTGGACACTCCTTACCATCTACACTACAAACCTGCACATCCAGTTTCTGCCACCTAAAAATTATCTTTCTTACTTCTCCTTTACTTGGCTAAATTGTATAGAAAGATGTAGTTCAAACACCACTGCCTCCATAAAGCTTATGTAATTTGCCCCTAGCCAGCAGCTCAGTCCTCTAAGCTATAGCACCACTTCATGTCTCTGTAATTACGCCACTACTATTTCAACTGATCTGCTTTTACATCTATCTCCCTCATGAGATTTCCTAAAAGGAAGAGCGCTATCTCCACCTATGCACCCTTGCTAAGCACAAGGCCTGGAAGGTATCCACTGGGCAAAGACAGGAATCACCCAACTTCAGGTTTAAGACCTGGACTTGTGCTCCTTTATTTCTCCAGCATCTATTATAAAGCTCAACATGTGGCATTTTTTTCCCCCTTTTTTTTTAAAATGGCATCTTGTAGCTTTAATCACTACTGGATGATAACTCCCAAATCTGTATCTCTGCTTATACTTCTTGAGAGTCCAGCCTCTCAAGCCTGCTGAACAGTTCCATCACAGGATATCCCACCTGGACAGTGTGGCACTTATAATCCACCCCCTGTTGCTTCTACCTCCACCTCTGCTCCTCGCCATATAGTCTCTAGTTTGGTGTGCTGCCAGCCACATGAGGTCTCCTAAACCTGCAACCTCTTATCTTTCTTTAAAAGCTTATTTGACCTGTTGTCAAGTCTAGCCCTAAAATCTGTTCTCCTCCCCACTGGCTTTGGGGAACTAAAATCTTCCCTTCAATTTTCTCCTTCCCATCCAGGACTTCCTAGATAACTTAAGCCCTCTTTTGTTATTCTAATTTTTCCTTGTCAGCGTACACATCTAATATTCCCTACCAAGTAACACTGTCAGTTCCTCAGGAGCAGGAGTTACCTATCTTTCTCAATCTCCATTTCTGCTGAATGACGTATACTCCACTTTCGATAAGTGTTAAAAGAATAAATTAAACAAAAAATTACTTTGAAGAAGATCAACGCCTCAAATTTCTACTTTAAATATCAATTTGGGGGTGCTTAGATTTTAAATTCAATGAATGAGATTTCGTCAAGCACGGGAGAAAGAATTTTAAAACATAATCTGCAATGAGAACTCTTTCTAAAGTGGATTAACCCACTTTGTCTTCTTAAACAAGGTATAGAGAACTAACCATAGGCTCCTTGACTGACGACTCAGGGTCACCATCCTAAACAATCACCGGTCTATTCTGTAACACACAGATGCCCTCAGATGCCAGAGGTGAACAGAGCTGTTAGGTCTTGCACTAAAAATAAAACCCCAGGCTGTTTAAAGTCTGATTTTCCCTCCCATCTCCCACTGTCAGGCAACCCCACTGGAATACCTGTCTAAGGACACCCCGCCTCCACATGCGCGGCTCATGTGGCGCTCTCCCGAGCCACACCGCCGGCTCATGGGGCGCTCTCCTGAGCCACACCGCCCTCGCGGTAACCCAGGATCAAGTGCCGGCGCCCGCGGGGCTGTCCCGTGATTAAAAGGTGTGATCTTTTGTGGATGGACTGCTGAGCGTGTTCCAGAACGGCCATGAAAAGATCACGAGGGGCTGCAGTCGGAGGCCAGCGCGCGGGGCTGCGTCTGGACCGCTGCCCTCCCCGATGCCTCGGCCGTGGATTTCAGACGCTGGCGGGGGCTTTCTCCAGCGGGGACCCGTTCGGCGGCCAAGCATGGCGCTCCCGGCCGGCTGGGGATGCCACGGCGCCGACTCGGAGACCAGATCTTCACCGGCTCCGTGGGGAGACGAATGCACCGCGAGGTACAGACGCCACGGTAGGGGCCGGGCAGGGAGGAGACCGGGGGCCGGGAAGGGCTCCGGCGGGGTTGGGCCGCCACGCGCAAGCTACCGGGCCGCAGCAGGTGCGGGGTCTCCTGCCGCCCACCAGCTCCCGCGCACACCCTCACGGCGCAAGCCGAGCCGCAGGCCACCGGCCAGCCTCCTGCCCAGCGCAGGAGCGCGCGCTTTCAACAGCTCTGCGCGGCGGACGCGCGCCCGGGTGGACGCGTCCACTAGCCCGGGGGCAGTCCAGCCAGGGCCAGGAAAGAAGCCAGTGAGGGAACGGAGCATGCGCACTGGCGAGGGCGAGGCCGACTGCGGACACGGGGCATGCGCAGTGTGAAGGCACAATCGGCTACGTGGGAGCCCGGGGCATGCTCGGTGAGAGCCGAGGCCCAGCGCAAGCGCAGAAGCGACCGGAGCCCGCAACCGGCTGGTGGAGAGAAAAACGAGGACAGAAATCACCTCAGAGTTACGTCAGGAAAGGCCGCGATTTGCGGGGAGGTTGTAGTCTCCCACAGGGCCCCGAAGTTCCCCTAAAGCGAGGAGCGTGACAGTTACTCACCGGTCTTCAGCCCCGAGGCAGACGCTGGGCCCCTTTCCGCTCACACTCGGCTCGCGCACGCCGCAGCCGCCGCTGCCGCTGTGATTCCATCCATCTTGAATTTGACGTCATCCCACACCAGGGATGAGGTCATCGCAGGCAGTGCTCGTCACGTGCGCAGCGCTCTGATTGGCCGCTGGGCGCCGGGGGGCGGAGCGAGGGAGGTCCGCGGCGCTGGGGGCCGGGGAGGGCGGGCCTGCGGGGAGCGGCGCACGCAGTGGCGGGCGCACTGGGTCCCTGAGGGGAGGCCGAAGGCTGGGGGTCGCGCGCTTAGCCGGCATGGCACGCGCCACGTGTGGAGGCGCGGCGGTCTCTTGTGGGGCCTGCCGCCCTACCGGGTCCTGGTGTTGCCCGCGGTCGCCGCGGCGTCTCCCCGCGGTCCCACCTTGAACCCCGGCCCCCGCGGTGGGCCAGCGTGGCGCGCCGCACGACCCCACGGAGCCAAGACAGGTCCCGGGAGCCCAGGAGCGGCCCGGCAAAGAATCCGCGCGAGGACCGGGTCAGCAGCGCCCCAAGTGCGGCGCAACTTCCCAGTGGTGGCGGGCGGCGCCGGGGCGCGGAACGCCGGAGGCCTGCGTGGGATGGCCGCAGGATGCGCGGCGGCGGGGAGCCGCGCTGGAGACTTTCCATTTCCTCCCTCCCGACCCTACGTGCTGGCGAAGACTGCGTGGCAGAGGATCGGGGTAAACAGCCGGGCTTCCCCGCAGCCCAGGCGTGAGCACACTGCCCCAGACACAGACCTCGTGGTGGACTGGGCGGGGTGAGGCGGAGCGGCCCGCGGCACTCGCCGGCGGCGTGGGGTCGGCTCCCATTGGGTAGCGCTTAGGCTTTGGGTGGTTTCCTTCCGAGAGTACTACAGCTCCCATTTAGTAAAAAACTGGCTTCGCTTTCCATCACAACCAGAAAATTAAACCGCAGAAATAGCAAATTGTAAGTCCCAACTCTGCACAAAGGTTCTCTGGTTTGGACACGCTAACCAGAACATCCTTTGTGTTCAAGTATCTATCAAGTATTAATATTCAAATAAATCGAATTTGACCCTAGGTAAGATAATTTATGAAATGTTTGGAGAATATGTGGAGGAAATAATCTTGCATTAAATTGTTAATTAAAAACTTCTTTCCCGATTGACAGCTCTGTCAATTGTTTGACTAATTGTAAGAGGACTCAGTCTTAAAAGAGTCTTACACCTAAAAGTTTTCCCCTACACTTTAAAGAATGTCTTTCTGTTTTGAACTATATGGTGGTAAAACACAAAGTGGCTTTGTACCTAAGGCAGAAGGCAACAGTCTTTCCAAGGCCAGGAGCTTGGGTCCCCCGTGATTAGCCTAGGTGAGTGTATGCTGCTCTTCCCATTTTATAGATGGGAAAACCAGTGAGTGGGAGCTACAGGGCAAAAGCCATTGCTAGAAGCCGGGTTTTCTGGCTCTCACTTCGCGGTACTAAATGTGGAAAGTTTTCCTACACCAGTCGTCCTTTTTAAATACCTGCTTACTGGGTTTTTTTCCCAAGTATCCTAGGGAGGATACCGTTGGTGCCTCTGCTTTTACGGTATCAGGTTTTGCCCCCACTATTAAATTGAAACTGACCCAATTGCCGGGATCCAGCAAAATCCTTTCATCTTCTGGTTGATGTTTTTGACTTAGGACACTACCAATTTCTTCTTCAACGCTGATGGTGTAAATTCCACCTCATTCCCTGGTCTTCTACCTTCTCCCTGACTGCACCCTCTTGGTTTCCTGTGTTGGCTCCTCTGGCCCTGCCTGTACTCACACTGAGTTTCCTAAGGGTTCTGACCTTGGCTTTCTTGTCACCCCCTGTGCACTCTTAACCATCCCTGAGACTTTTGCCCATTTGCCTGAGCCAGGAACTTGGTCGTTCTCTAGAGGTCCCTTGGTATTCGGCTTGTCTCCAAATCCTGTCTGTTCTGCCTCCTCAGTGTTTCTTTGATAGTGTAATCACTTCTTCCCATAACTGCCGCTTCCCATCCCAAACAGCTTCCTAACTCCTTCGTAGCCTTCAGGTTTTTCCTTTTTAACCCACCCTTACATTGCAGCCAAAATGATCTTTTTAAAAAGCAGAAGGTACTATGCCACTACCTTGCTTAAGTTTTAAATGTCTCTCCATTGCTCCCAGGATAAAGTTCATGCTCCAACCTAGAAGAACCTGATGACGCCCACCTCTCCCGTCTGGCTCTGCCTCACACAGACACACACTAAACAAGTCTTGACTCTGTCTCTTGCCTCTAGGCGTCAAGTGTGTCATCTTCTTCACCTGAGCTCCCCCTTTCCTGTGTTAACTCGGTAATTTCACCTTGTTAACGCCTGTTATCCTCAGGCATTTCACCACCTCCCTACCTCCACCCCTGACGGGCACCTCCTTGGCCGCCTTCTGAGTTTGATGCTTCACTTGTGTCCCCATGGCACCTGTGTGTGTTTTGCTACTGGATGCCACCACCTATGTGGGTGCTGCTGCCTGCCAGTCTCTGTTCTGCCTCCAGTGGGCTTCTTTCTCCTTCAGCCTGCCCAATCCTGCAGTATGGGGACTGTAGCAGGAGCTTAGCATATTTTTATCGAGTGTTATCTCTATACTGAAGCATCCCAAACAGGGTGTCTACCACTGTATACACACATATTTATACATTATTTAAAAAGCTGCCTTCCTTCTAAACAATAGCTGGACGTTGTGGCGGGTGCCTATAGACCCAGCTACTTTGGAGGCTAAGGCGAGATCATTTGAGCCCAAGAATTTGAGCTATAATGCCACAGTATTCTAGAGGGCAACAAAAGGAGACTCTGTGAAAAAAAAAGGTGCCTTCTTGTTCGACATCATCACCCAGGTAAACCTCAGCAAGCTCACAGCCTAACTTCCTACTGGTGTCTGTCTTCCCTTAAGCCTGTTCTTTCTTGTCTGTGTCCTACTTAATTAAAGGGCCATCTGCCTTATTAGCCATGCCAGGAACCTGATGGTTGTTTATCTCTTAATTGCGCACATTCAACCCTTGCTAAGTTCTGTCAACTTAAAAGCCTGTTAAATTTGTCCTCACCAGCCTTGCTGCTGCTGTCTCTGGCCTCTAGCATCTCTGCCCTGTCTATGGCCACACAACCATATTCTTGCATCAGTTTTGCTTCCTTCTCTTCCCGGTCTAATCTGTCTTCACTCAAATCCATCTTTCTTTCTTTCTTTTTTTTTTTTTGAGACAGAGTCTTAAGCTGTTGCCTTGGGTATAGTGCTGTGACGTCACCGCTCATAGCAACCTCAAACTTGGACTTAAGTGGTTCTCTTGCCTCAGTCTCCCAAGTAGCTGGGACTATAGGCGCCCACCACAATGCCTGGCTATTTTTTTTTTGTTGTTGTTGTAGTTGTCATTGTTGTTTTAGCTGGCCCTGGCCGGGTTCAAACCTACCCTCCCTTCCAGGGACTCTGGCTGTCTGCAGCCTTGGCGCTGGTCATGGCCTCCCAAGTGCTGTCCTGGGGACTTTGCCCTCCGCCTGCCTCCTGCTGCTGCTCTCTGCTGCTTTTACCAACTCCTCTGCCACCCCCACCAGGGTGCCCTTCTCCTGTTCAGTCTCCATGGTGAATATGATTTTCCAGTGTTGGAACAAAGCAGCATCCTTGTGCACTTCAGTTATGCCTCCAAAACATCCATTCCAGCTATTCCTGGCTGTGCAAAGCCAGATTCCCCACTAGTTTGTATGCTCCTTTGGCAGAGACCACATGAAATAACCTGTGTATCTCCAGAGTTTGGGGTCTGTGTTTAGGGCCATGTCCTGGGCCATCTGCTCCCAATGGCTAAAGTTTTCCCCATAAACTGTTTTTCTGGATTGTGAGCTTTGGGATTCAGGGGTACTAATAATCCTATAACTCTGTTTGCATTTCTTATACCAAACACTACTCTTTCATAAATCAAGGGAGAGTACGCTATATGGAATTTAAAACAAAACCTCTGCATATTTGGAAGTGGGAAGTTTTAATCAGCCGTGATTCTCTTAACCATCATTTCATCTAGAATGTGTGTATCTGTCCAAATTCGGCCAGCCTGTGAGTTGGGTAGTTGTCTCTTTTAAAAAATTAGTATTCATTTCCTAAGGCTACTGTAACAAATGACCACAGACTTGGTGGCTTAAAACAACAGAAGTTTATTCTTTCACAGTTCTATAGGCCAGAAGTCTAAGATGAGTATCACTGGGCTGAAATCAAGGTGTCTGCAGGGCCGTGCTTCCTCTGGACAGCGTAGAGAAAATCCATTCCTTGCCTCTTGGGCTTCTGGTGGCTGCTGGCATTCCTGGGCTGTGTCTGCCTTTCTCAAATTTCTGCCTCTGTGGTCATGTGGCCTCTTTCTGTCAAATCTCCCTGTGCCTCCTCCTGGTAAGGACATTTGGGAAGGCATTCAGGGCCCAATCAGATAATCCAAGATTAGCTCTCCATCTCTAGACCTTTAACTAAATTACATTTGCAAAGACACTTTTTCCTTGTAAGGTAACATTACAGATTTCAGGGATTAGGACCTGACATCTTTAGGGGTCACTGTTTTGCCAACTGTGGATAAGGACAACATGCTGTATACTTGTAGCAATGTGGGAAGTCTTTGAAAGGTATGTGGCCCAGAAAAAAGGAAAGAGAAGGGAATGGGAAGATGGGAAGTGAGAAAGGTAGTAAGATGGTAAATTGCCATGTAAATGGTTAGTGCTCCTCAGTGCTCAGTCAGGCTCAGTGATGGGGTTCCCCGGTTGTTGTCATGCTCTTAAGCAGGCATCCTCAAACTGCGGCCCACCAGCCCCCCCGACCCCCCAGGTGTTTTTGCCGCTGCTGCCTGTCCTGCTTAGCAGCCAACTCGTCCTGGAGCCTACAGTCCGGTCCTCCAACAGTCTGAGGGACAGTGAACTGGCCCCCTGTTTAAAAAGTTTTTGGACCCCTGCTCTTGAGCATGACTGAAGTTGGGTCAGGCCAAGGTTGATCTCACCGGGTTCTCATAACTGAGAAGCCCTGTCTTTGAACATACCATAATAGAAAAGGGGTACTCAATGTAAGGATCTTCCCAGCCAGCAGCATTAATTCCTGTTGTGCTTTTCTCCGAAGGGCCTAAGTGCCTCGTCCTATCTTCTCACCACCCACTATTGTTCTTAAAGACCAGAAAACTAAAGATCCCTCCATTTCATAAAGGATGCGCCTCCATACCAGAGTCTAGCAATGCTTTTGCCTTAAGATTGGTAGAAGACTGGGGCAGTGCCTGTGGCTCAAAGGAGTAGGGCGCCGGCCCCATATGCCAGAGATAGTGGGTTCAAACCCAGCCCCGGCTAAAAACTGCAAAAAAGATTGGTAGAAGACTGTGTGTGTGTGAGTGACAACAGTAGTAATTCAGGCTATTTGATTATAAACTATACGATAAGAAAATGGGTTTGGGTGGAATTTCTTAGGTGTTATTCCTTACGTTACTGTCATGAAAGGAGTTGAAGAACATAATCGCTTTTAAATCTGCACCATGGGATTGCTGTGGGAAAGAAAGATGGATTCCACTTCCCCAAGGCTGTGGACGGAATGAAGAATGACAGTTTCCTTTAGTAAGTATCTGCTGTGTGTCCTCAGCTGTCATCTCAGCCGCACTGCCTTCCTGCTTTTCAGGAATAATGATCCCCATTTTACACACCCGGGAAAGTAAGGCTTGTATAGGCCAGGAAGTGGGAGTCAGAGCCCTCTGACGGCAGCAGTTAAATGCAGCTGCTCTGGCTCAGAGCCTGTGGCTCAGAGGCGGGGGCACCGGCCACATACACCAGGGCTGGTGGGTTTGAACCTAGCCCCAGCCTGCCAAACAACGACAATTACAACAAAAACTAGCCAGGCGTTGTGGCGGGCGCC